>NC_050479.2:88707572-89007572 GCF_012460135.2 Molothrus ater
TTTTCATGATGTGGCTCTCCTGCTTTCAGGGAGTAGAAGTACAATCACATCCAACTACAAGTGCAAGAAAAAGAGAACTGAGAGACCATCTGTGGATCTGTAAGATTTCGACACACAAGATGGTCTTCTGAGAAAGCCCATGGCAGTTTGTACAAACAGCTGATCAAGATTGAAAATAAAAGGAAAGAACACTAAAGTTAAGATAGAGAGAGTTTATTTTTTTCATGGCAAACCCCCAGTTCCAGTGTTTCTGTCTGCCAAGTCACTTTTTGAGTGCCATGTGTAGGATAGCTCAGGATGAGCAGAGTTCAGCCCCAGGAGCTCCTCCTGCTCAGCTGCTGGAGCCCAGGCTGCAGGCTCTCTGTCCAGGGCTGCTTTTCCCAGTGCCACTGGCCAGGCTGCAGGGGCAGCCCGTGCTGGGCTCGGCTGTGTGACCCAGGGACAGGTACCTGGGCACGGAAAGGACACGGACACGGCACCGGCTGGCACACACCAGGGGCTGCCCTCAGCCACCCACAGCTGACACCACCAGCACTCCCACTGAATGGAGTGGAAGACAGACAGCCCCATCTTGTTCCTGCTCTGCAGCCCACCCACATGGAAGCCCTCTAGTGAAAACCTGCACATCCTCACTCTCCACAGCCACCAGCACCTGCACACGTGCTCCCAACGGGACTGAGAGCCCCCAGCCTGTCCAGTCTCACACCTGGCTCTGGGCTCTCTGAGCAGAACACACTTTGGTGTCTCCTAGTCCCTGGCTAGTGCAGCTTGGTGCTTGCAGCCAGCCCACACACACCAGACACTGTTCTCATTGGTGTTCTGGCAGTCGTGGGTGCCTTGAATCCCAGCACAAGTCTCCTGCCTGTCTGAAATCCCTGTCTATATCCATGCCCTGCTTGTTGGCTGCTCCAGCTCAAACTTTGCTGGGATATCACAGCATTATGGTTCCTTTTGAATCAGAAAGGTCTTTGTTAAATAAACTTCATAGAGCAGGTGCTGTTTATTTCACACACCCTTACAAGTTGGTCTTCCCACACTTAGAATTTCCATGTGCTGGAAGCTGCAGACACAAAGAGCACAATAGATCTCAGTGGGACAGGAGGAGACACCTGTAGAGCTGGTGAATGAAGAAGGGCACCCCTACCACAGGATTCATTGCCCCAGAGTTTATGGGATGCTGTGCTCTGCAACTCTGCAGAATCCCAGGAGCACTCAAAGCATGTGATCAAGTAATGACACTCTCCACACTCCAACAAACTGTTTTTCTTCAGTGCTCCCTGTAGATTTTTCACCAAGTCCAGCAGGTTTCTGGAGAAGCACCACTGAAAATGGCCATCCTGGGTGTTCCACAGTCTCAGATCCCAGGAATCACAGAGGCAGAGTTTCCAAGAGCACACCAAAGGTTTTGACACCTGTGTGATCACAGAAGAAATTATTTGCTCTAAGACCTCTGTGTCAGCATCAGTTTGGATCCTGTGACCATGAGATCTTTCAGTGCACTGCAAAGAGCTCTCATGGTTGACAGCAAAGTCTGGCATCAGGGAGAATAACTTGAGGTAGGACATAATTTGTGCCCATGTAGTGAAGAGAAGAAAGGAGGATCAGGAAGTGAGGAGAACCAAGATGTCTGGATCAAAGATTTCAAAAGCACAAATAAGCTGGGGCAGCACAATCTATGCTTTCTTGTTCCATAGAAAGAAAGAGAAACAGTTGGTGCAAGAAAAATATTAAAAAGAAACATTATCTGAAGTGTTTATTTCAGCCTGAACTAGGGAAATGCTTGGAGTCATGCTTAGCACAAGATTGCGACTTGGCAAGTGTGGAACACCATCCCTAAACATATGCAAGTGTATAATTACAAAACTGACAGTATAAAGCACCATTTACAATATTCAGTATTTTGCACAAAATAAATATCTGCAAAGATCTCTGGTGGTCTTTTGCCATGCCTCTGCTTTAGAATTCTGACTTTGAAGCTGGTTTTACACCATATTAGTTGGTCCCTATTTACCCCCAGTTTCTGGGTTCTACACTGTGATCTTCTGTCTGGTTTTGAGACAACAACATTGGTGCTTTTGTTTATTATCAACAATAGTACCATGCCCATCTATTACTATACATAAATATATACATTAATGCATATATCACAGAATCAGAGAATGGTTTGGGCTGCAAGGGACCCTAAAGAACCCTTCAAGGGATGAGGCATCCACACCTTCAGAGAGCTGAACATGAGCCATCAGTGTTCCCAGGTGGCCAAGAAGGCCCATGGCACCTGGCCTGTATCAGCAATGGTGTGGCCAGCAGGAGCAGGGCAGGGATTGTCCTCCTGTACTCAGCACAGGTGAGGCCACACCTGGAATGCTGTGCTCATTTTGGGCCCCTCACGGCAAGACATTGAGGTGCTGGAGTCCAGAGAAGGGCAGCAAGGCTGGTGAAGAGTCTGGAGCACAGGTCTGATAAGGAAGAGCTGAGGGAGCTGGAGATGTTTATCCTGGAGGAAAGGAGGCTCAGGGGGGACTTTATCACTCTCCACAACTCCAAATAGGAGGATGTAGCCAAGTGGGTCTCTCTGTTCTCCAGTCAACCAATGATGGAGCAAGGGGAAGTGCCTTCAACTTGTGTTTGGAGAGGTTCCGGTTGGTGATTAAGGAAAACGTCTTTCCTGCAAGAGTAGTTAAGCTTTGGAATGGACAAAGCCAGTGAAGTGGTAGAGTCATTATCCCTGAAAATATCCAAAACACAAGGAGAAGGGACATTTGCAATATTGTTTACTCGGTGTCCTGGGTTGACTATATGATGCTTTTATCCCCAGTAGTCTTGTTCTGTTTATGCTGAATAATAAGCTTTGCACCTTTAGGACTTGTTGCAGAGAGTGAAGGGGGAGAGAAGAAGCAGCAGTTTGTTTTCAGACACTGCACTCACTCCTCCACCTTCCTGCCCCTGGAGTGAGTTGTCTGCGGATGGACAGACAGCGGGACAGAGCTCTCCTTTGCTTTAGTTAGTTTTGGCTAGCTGAGGCAAAGAAGTTCCCTGGACTGTGGGGTTTTTTCCCCATTTTCTTTGGACCTGTTCAAACCTGCTCTGGCCTGAACACCAGCAGGGCACTGGCAGCTCACACCTGGGGCCCACCGGGCCGGGCCTGGGCCGCGGCATTTCCAGCAACTGAGGGACTGAGAAGAGACTGAGTGAGCTGAGCTGCAACCCGGGGAGGGACCTTTTCTGAGTTTGTCAAATCTTTTGGAGCAGCAAGGGGTTTTATTGTTTAACATTGTTTAGGTTTTATTGTTTATTAAACAGTTTTTCTCCACTTTTCTCCAAGGCAGTATTTCCTCCTGAACCAGTTGAGGGGAGGGACCAATTGAATCTGCTTTCCTAGAGGGGCCCCTTTGGGGTTCTCTGCAAAATTTGCCTTGAACCAAGACACTGGGCATGGTGGTTCACAATCAAAGATTGGACTAGATGATCTTGGAGGCCTTTTCCAACCTTAATGATTCCATGATACTGAGGACAAAAAGGAAATTTTTTTAAAAACCTGGTGCTCCAGTGTCATCTCTGTGACTTGGAAATCTCATAAAAATCCTTGTGCATTTTAAGCACTTCCCAGGAGGGCAAGATTACAAATTGCCGCAAGCAGGAAACTTCCACAGTCCCTGTGTCACAATGTACTTTGGTGTGTCTGAATTACTGCAGCTGATCTGGCTTTTGGAGAGTTTTGGTCACTTTTCATGCTGTCACCTGGGGTGTTGCACAAGACTACTGACTGATGCAGACAGGTGAGATGCTCTGCACACACCTCAGCCCTGCCCTGGAGGAATTGCCCTGAGCTCTCCCCAGCCCTGCAGCTGACAGCAAGGTAAGAGGCACCCTTGGCACAGGAGAGCTGGAAGGGTTTCTTGGGCAGCTGCTGTGAAATGCAGGCCAAGGGCAGGAGGCTTTAGTGCAGGGCTGAGAGCTGCAGCACAGCCGTGAGGGTCTGCTGTGTGTGTGTGCAGAGACTGAAGGCATCTCTCAGGGCATGAGGAGATGGATGGCTGCTGCAGGAGAGACAAACTCACCAAGGGAGAGGCTGGAGGGGCCAGTGATACACAGTTGTGGGAGGTGAATAGGAGGGTATTTACAGCTTAATCTTGGGTATGCACCTAAACCAACACATACAACTAATTTGAACTCAGTAGTTGTGGGCACATGTCTTATGTTTTCCCTCAAAACTGAAATTTCTGTCATGCTCTCACTCCTTTCCCTCCTTGAGGAGGGAGAGCACAGCATTGTTGGTGAAAGATGAAGGACAGGATCAGCTCTGTGCAGCTGATTGCTGAAAATCTGCACTTTATCTCCTTACAGTTTCACTGTCCAGAACCATTGCGACCAGACTAGAGAGCTTGGTAAACATTTTAATTATTGCTGTGATTAAATTATTGCTAAGCCAACTTTCACCTGTACCCTGTATTTAACTACCCTGTGTATCTTAAGGCATTGATCATAAAATCCCAGAATCCTACGAACTCTGAGGCTGGGAGGTGCCTTAAAGATCATTCCAACCCTCCTGCCATGGGCAATGACACCTTCCACTACACCAGGTTGCTCAAAGTCCCATCCAGCCTGACCTTGAATACTTCCAGGAACAGCAAATCCACAACCTCTCTAAACAGCTTGTTTCAGTGCCTCATCATCTTCATAGTAAAGAACTTATTCATAACATCTAATCTAATTCTCTGCTCTTGTAATTCAAAACCATTCCATTCTCATCTTATTACTACTTCCCCACTTAAAAAGCTGCTCTTTCTTATAAAGCCCCCTTTAAGAGCTGGAAGGCTGCAATGAGGTCTCCCTGGAGCTTTCTTTTCTCTGGGATGAACAACCCCAGATTTCTCAACCTGTCTTCATAGGAGAGGTGCTCCCAGCCCATGACCATCTCCCAGTCTGTACTCCCATGTCTGGGATTGCCCTGACCCAGGTGCAGCACCTTGCACTTGGGCTTGTTGAACTTCGTGAAGTGAGTATGGAATCACTTCTCAAATTTGTCCAGGTCCCTCTGGAAGAGATCCCATCCTTTTATTGTGTCAGCTGCACCCTTCAGCTTTGTGTCATTTGCAAACTTGCTGAGGGTGTCATTGATAAAGATCTTAAAAAGCACTGGTCCCCGAACAGAGCTCTGATGGACACCAGCTCTGCTTCTGGACACAGAGCCACTGACCACAATGCTCTGGCTGTGTGGATATTTCCCAAATAGAAATGTGTATCTCAGTTTGGAGATAAGGATGCCACGTGGGACCATGCCAGAGTTCTTAAGGAAGTCGAGGTATGTGAGTGACATTGGTTGGCTTCCCCTTGTTGATGGCTGCAATCCCTCCACCACAGATGGCCACCAGATTGGCCAGGCATAATCTGCCCTTAGTAAAGCCATGCTGGCTGTTTTGGATCACCTTCTTGTCTTGCATGTGCCCTAGAATTTCTTCCATGGGGATCTGCTGCATGATCTTCACAGGCATAGAGGCAAGGCTCACAGGTCTGTAGTTCCCCAGATCTTCCTTTCTCCCCTTTTTAAAAGGGGAGAGTGATATTTCCCTTCTTCCATTCACCAAGGATTTCACCTGAAGGCCATCACTTTTCAAATGTGATGGAGGATGGATTGATAACAACACCAGCCAGTTCCCTCAGGACCCTGGGATGCATGTCATCCAGTCCCATGAACTTGTGTCTATTCAGCCTCATCAAGAGGTCTCAGACCTGCTCTTCACCTACAGTGGGAGGGACTTCTCTCCCCCAGTCGCCACCAGCAGCTTCAGCGACTCCAGAGACGTGGGAAACCTGATTTCCAGTGAAGAGAAGGCAAGGAACACACTGAGTACCTCAGCCTTCTCCACATCCATTACCACCAGCTCTTCCTTCTTGTTTACTGGGGGGGAGTGGGCATCACACTCCACTTGGCCTCATTTTTCTGCCCAGTGTTCTTGCAGAAGCCCTGCTGTGTCAGTCAACACAGGCAGGCAACTGGGACAAGTATAAGCTTGTGGCTGGAACACAAAGAGTAAAGCTATTTCCATTTCCATGGGCTTATGAGCACCCAAACTCTACAGGCCAGTTACTCTGGTGCTTGAGGAGGGAGAGCACAGCATTGTTGGTGAAAGATGAAGGACAGGATCAGCTCTGTGCAGCTGATTGCTGAAAATCTGCACAATCTGCACATGAAGCCGTGAACATGCTGTGCTATCAACTGCTGGGCTTTGTCCCATTTTGAAATAAGCACTGCAGGCTGTGCTGACAAGTCAGCCACTTGTGCTCCTCTACTGGGCTCAGGTGGGCAGGTGCAATGGGGATGGCCTAGAATCCATGTGTTTTAGGGCACTTCTTACCGCTTTGCAGCCAGTTTCAGGTTTCCTTGCTCTGTTCACCAAAGTGGGATTTCCCAATTCAATTCCAAGAGCATCTGTCATTCTTCCTACTCTAGAACACCCGTTTTATAATGGCAAGTCAACTGGCAAATGTCACCTTCTGCCCAAAAGAGTTTGTGGAAGAAATTGTTTTGGAAGTCTTATTGAAGTTCCTTGGTCATGTCTGAGAAATCCCTTTCAGAATCTCAGCATGATAATGATGTTACTTAGGCACTGTTAATAGGAGAGGGATTATTTTGGATGACTCTAGTTATATTTCCTAGGAAATACACTTAAAGATATTTCCTTTTGGAAAACCACCATTTCTTAGAGAGGAAAGAAGGTATTATCTTATTTTCTTGGCATAGGTAACTGCGAAGTTCCTTACAGCCAGGAGGTCTCTGAGCCAGATTTCTCGGAGTTTTCCCTCTGTTTCTTTTGGGCAAAGAAAATATTACATTGCCTCCCTAACCTGCTGTTACTCTGATTTTAATCAGTGGACATTCCTGTCTGGCTCTGTCTCTCCTGGCCACCAGAGAGGGGATTTTCTTCACTTTGGGGGCTGTGAGGAGGTGGTCTAGTTGCCCTTGGAGTGCAGTGCAGTGCAGTGCAGACCAGCTGGCAAGTTCTATGCTGCTCAGTTAGCAGTACCCTTGGAATCATGTTCTCTGGTCATCCTCACCCCTCACCCTCATGGCAGATTTTAGGAGGCCTCTCAGGAGGAGACATCAGCAACCATGGCATTCCCTACTGTACTTCTCACATGAGGTTTACCCTTATAAAAGCACACTGTGCAATACTTTTGCACAGTAAAGACTAAAGCATTGCCACGTCTGCCTGCAAATCCGGGAATAAACTGTACCTGGAAGTCCCAAACCCTGCTAAATTACACATGGTATTAAAAAGAGTAAAACAACAACTGCTTGCAAAATCAACAGTCAGCAAAAAACCTTCACATAGGGGATTATTAATCTACAGTGCAAATGGACATTTGAAGAGAATGCAGCATAAGGAAGGCTTGTGGTATTCCAAAACTAGATGTCTAAACAAGAAAGCTTAGACACTATTGCTGTGACAGAGAGGTGATGTATACACAGACTCAATTTTTCTTGGCTTGATCAGAAACATCCTCAGAACAGGTTCAGGTGTGTTTGGGTAAACACGGAATATAATGCGTGGGCTTAAGGTCATATCTTGTATGCCCAGTAAAAGGTGATGTTACACATTAACCACTTCTGTTATTTCCTAATGATGCTGTGTTTGTTTCTGTGTTTCAGGGCTCTGGCACAGCTCCTTTGGGTCAGCTTTGTGAAGGAGCCACTGTGACTCTGCACCTGCAGGGCAGCTCCATTGCCCAGGCAGCCTCCATCACAGGAGTGCAGGACACCAGCAGACAGGATGTTCTGCTGCACTTGCCATAACCTATGGGTTTTTGGCTAGAAGATTTATCATTCACTTGGGGGAACTCTAGCTCTTTTCCAAGTACAGAATTCTCAAACTTGCTGTTTGCAAGCTAGCAAGTTTTTACTGTGGCTTTCTTCCCTACTCATTTCATCTGCTACTGGAATTCCCACAGCATGAATTTACAGCATCTTTCAATGTATTCAACACTGAAAAGCCTTTGTGGGAAGCAGGGCAGAAGCAACTTATTTTTTTCCCCAAATGCATCTTCAAACACATCTTCCCTTTACCCAATAACAGAGCTGCCCCACTTTCAATTCAGTTCCTGATGCTTCCTTTAATTTTTTCTTGGTTTCCTTGTCAGACTATTCCTCCCCCCTATGCTGCTGTGTTTTCCTGGCAGTGCCTTATTGACTCTGTGTTAATCGGAGCAATCCTACAGCAAAGCTCAAATGAGATTCTCCATCCCTGTAAATCAAATCTCAAAAAATGCAAAGAGCACTGCTGACAAAAGCAGTAATGAGACACTTTCCTTCAGGGATCTGTAGAGGTCATCAGGAAAATAAATGTGACACACTGAAATGTGTGCAGCTGGTTGTTCCTATAAGGAATTCCCTTCCCTGGAGCTAACTTGGTTTTGCATTTACCTGGCCCCAAAGCCCAGTCCACTGAACAGTCTCCTCATCAAATCTCTGTGCTTCCACTTTAGAAAGAAGGAAGTTTTAGGGACCATGTCAGAGGCCTTGCAGAAATCCAGGTAGATAACATCTGTAGCCCTTCCCTTTTACACTGAAGTTGTCGCTCCATTGTAAAAAGACAGTAGGTTATTTGCACTGGGCTTTCCTTTGCTGAAGCTGTGCAAATCACAAATCACTTCCCTGTCTTTCATGTGCCTACAAATCCAGAAAATGAGAAGCAGGAAGCAGTTTGAGTTACTTAATTGGTAACACATCTTCTTGCTGAATCACCCTAACTAAGCAAGTTAAGTGAGTAGGTGAATACTCTGATAAAAGAGAAGAAATCTTTCTAGGTCTCTTCTCCCTTGAGGAAGTACCATCTCTTGGAGCAGAAGTGCTGCGCTGCTGGCACCTAAATGCCTGTGCTGTCATTCACACAGTGAGCTCATGATAAACCTTATCAGGGTCAATGGAAACCATGAACAAATGGTGACCCCCAAGGGTCTGTCCTGCCACCAGTGCTATCAAATGCCTTCCTTGATGTCACAGAAATCAAGGGGGTCAGGTACACCCTCCCTGAGTTTGCAGATGACCCCAAGCTGAGTGGTTTGTGGCCATGCTGGAAGGAAGGGATTGTTAAGAAAGACCTTGAGAAGCCTGAGAAATGGCCCGATGTGAATCCCATAAATTTCAGCAAGGCTGAGTGCAAGGCCCTGCAGCTGGATGTCAGAGCAATCACCAGGGGCAGCGTAGGCTGAGGGATGAATGGGCTGAGGGCAGCCCTGTGGGGAAGGAACTGAGAACGCCGGTGGATGAAAGACTGGACATGACCTGACACTTGCCACCTAGAAAGCCAAATGCATCTTGGGCTACAGAAAGTGTAGCTTGCAGGATGAGGGAGATGATCCTTCCCTTCTAATCTGCTGTGGTGAGACTCTAGCTGGAGCACTGCATGCAACCCTGGGGTTTCCTGAACAAGAGAGACACAGACCTGTTACAGCAGATCTAGTGGTGGGCCATGGAAATGGTCAGAGGGCTGGAGAACCTCCTACAAAGAAAGGCAGAGATACTTGCAGAGAGACTTACTTCAGCCTAGAGAAGACAAGGCTTCTGGGAGACCTTATTGCAGCATTTCAAAACATAAAGAGGCTTATAAGAAAAGCAGAGAGAAAGAGTCTTTTTACTATGGCCTTTCAAGCTGAAAGAGCATAGGTTTAGGCTAGACATTTCAAAGGAATTCTTCACTGTTGGGGTGGTGAGGCACTGGAAGAGGTTCTCTAGAGAAGATGTGGGTGCCCCATCCTTGGATCTCCCCCCTTAGTCAGTTTGTAGGCAACACCAGCTTGGGTGAGTGTTGTGTGCTGGAGGCTAAGAAGGCTCTGTAGAGGGATCAGTGGGCTGAGGCCGATGGAATGAAGCTCAGCAAGGCCGAGGGCTGAGTCCTGCCCTGCAATCACAAAAGCCCCACACATGGTTGCCAGCAGCTGAACATGAGCCAGCTGTGCCCAGGTGGCCAGGAAGGCCAGTGGCACCTGGCCTGCATCAGCAATGCTGTGGCCAGCAGGAGCAGGGCAGGGATTGTCCCCCTGTGCTCAGCACTGGTGGGGCCACACCTCGAGTGCTGTGCCCAGTTCTGGGCCCCTCACTGCAAGAAAGACATGGAGGGGCTGGAGTGAGTCCAGAGAAGGGAAATGAGCTGTTGAAGGATCTGGAGCACAGACTCTTGAAGGATCTGATGAGGAGTGACCAGAGGAGCTGGGGTTGCTCCAATTAATGTGTGCCAGTTATTGTGGTTCAGACGGTTTCGGAATGGGGACGGACATGAAGTACTAAGGTTATGAGGTCACTCACACTTCAAGGAACTTTTGAACCCGAGCAATGAGATGTCTGGTTGTAGGGCATCAAAACCAAGATAGAATATGAATGATCTTTGATCCCTGAGCATGATATCAACCACTCCAAGTTCACTGGAATTGGGTGATTCTCACTTTCACTTCTGTGCAAGTATAAATGCAGACAGGCGAGACGCTCTGCACACACCTCAGGCCTGCCCTGGAGGAATTGCCCTGAGCTCTCCCCAGCCCTGCAGCTGACAGCAAGGTAAGAGGCACCCTTGGCACAGGAGAGCTGGAAGGGTTTCTTGGGCAGCTGCTGTGAAATGCAGGCCAAGGGCAGGAGGCTTTAGTGCAGGGCTGAGAGCTGCAGCACAGCCGTGAGGGTCTGCTGTGTGTGTGTGCAGAGACTGAAGGCATCTCTCAGGGCATGAGGAGATGGATGGCTGCTGCAGGAGAGACAAACTCACCAAGGGAGAGGCTGGAGGGGCCAGTGATACACAGTTGTGGGAGGTAACTGGGAGAATTTACATTTACAACTTAATCTTGGGTGTGTACCTAAACCAACAAACACAACTAATTTGAACTCAGTAGTTGTGGGCACATGTCTTGTTTTATGTTTTCCCTCAAAACTGAAATTTCTGTCATGCTCTCACTCCTTTCCAGATGCTGCTATGTTTATATTCTGCTAAAAACTCTCTACTTTTCCTTTTCTGCACCACACTTCCCATAATTTTGTGTCTGGAATATAAAGTCTTCTTACAAGCTCTGCTTGTTTTCTGTCTTCCTTTTGTGCAGGCTGCCACCCAGCTCCTATAGCAAGAAATCTGCACCCCAGAAGTCCTGCAGAGATGGGCAAAATCGTCATTTATGAGCATGCCAACTTCCAGGGCATGTCCAAAGAATTCACCACTGACATTTCCAATCTAAAAGATGCAGATTGGAATGATATTGTCTCCTCAGTGAAAGTAATTGGCCAGCCTTGGGTGGCTTATGAGCATGCAGACTACAGAGGTCGATTTCTGGTGTTTGAGGAGGGAGAATATAGCTTTGTGGGTAAAGAGATGAATGACAAGATCAGCTCTCTGCAGGTGATCACTGAAAATCTGCACAATCCCCAGATCACTCTCTACGAACACATTGATTATCAAGGGAAGAGCAGAATAATAAGAGAAGCAACCAACCTGGCTGCAGGATATGACAATGACATCGTGTCTTCCCACAAAGTCCAGCGAGGTGTCTGGCTGCTGTGTGAGCACAGTGATGGAAGTGGCTTTCAATACCTTGCCCGAGAGCACGAACACTTTCCAAACTACAAGGCAATCGATTTCAACGACAAGCTCTCCTTCCTGCGCCCCCTGCGCCCTGGCTGTGGCTGTTAGAATGCAAATCCGGCAGCGCTGAGAAAAGATGCAGCCCCGGCAAGAAATTTGACACCCGGATCTCCGCCTCTGCTTGTGCTGCCTTTTCCCCCAGTGTCACAGGACCACCGAATGTCAGCGCTCTCTGCTGAGCTGCACTGCAGAGCTGCACTTCTCTATCCTGCCTTGCACGCTTCTCCCACCCCACGAATGCAAGAATCATCAGGCTTGATCCTATGAAAGAGTGTCCAAGCTAGAGGAGGCATGCCACATGTGTGAAACCTGTTGTACGCTCAGCTGGCATTGCAGAGTCCTGGCCTATGGAATGTAGAAGCATTGCATGTTGTGTCTGTGGCTAAGTCAAACAGAAAGTGCCAGTGCAGCACCGGCATCACATCCTTTGTCATTTGCATTGCAATGCCCTTGTGCTACTGTGGCCTCTGCCACTGTCTCTAATCCTATTTGTGTTGCTGCCATTAAAGAATCCTTTGCAATCAGCAGTGGGTCTGTTTTGTGCATCTTTGGAATAGATAAATATTGCACTTTCATGCTGAGATGTCTCTGTGTATCCAGAGAATGGGCCCCACAGTCATTTCCAAACCGTTTTTCCTGGTTGTCTCCTGCAGAATTTTGCTTCCTTCTGGTTTAACTGCTCATTAACAGTGGGGTCAGGCTTGACTCAAGATGTCTTGGTGAGCCTGTAGATCATTGCTGATCCTGGCCAAACTCTCACCTGCACATTGTACCTGGCTATCACTTGCTTGGTTGTATCTCAAGGCAGTGATTGTAGCGATGATGCAGTCTTCCACTGCCCTAAATCACATCATAAACAGAAAGGTTTCAGTAATTTCAATTCTTTAATCCTAATGGTAAAACCTGCCTTGTTTTTTAAACCTGTACTAGCCTGATAAGGAAGGAGGAATGACCAGGGATATCAGGACCTGGTCAGTTGTGTGCAAGTTCAGCTGGAAGTGCAGAGTCTCAGCCCTCCTGCAGCAGTGCCTGATGGCAGCTGCACCCCTGAGCTGGGCACTGTGGCAGCTGTCCCAGGGCAGCTCTGCCCTGCAGGGTTCATCTCCCTCTGTGCTTGCCTGCTGTGGGCCCTGATTTCCTTGCCCTGGTCACAGGCAGGAGCTGCACTTGGCCTCTTTGAACCTCATGAGGTGCACACGGTGCCAGTGCTGGAGCTTGCCAAGGTCCCTTTGGATGGTCCCTGAGGACAGTTCTGTCTGTCTGTCTGTGTGTCTGTGGCTGCCATGCCCAGCTGAAGCTGTGCTCCCAGTGCTGAGACTCAGTGCCCCTCTCAGCTCCCTGTGCCTTCCTGCAGCCTCTCTCCTCCTCCTGTTCTCACCCACTGACACAGCCCTGGCCACTTTCCCAACGCTTCCTGTTCCCTCAGCCCCCTGCTGGAAATATTTGCACAGCAGTGCAGTAACAAACCTTGCTGTCCCACACTGCTGCCTCTGCCCTGGCTTCATGACCAGCATGGGACAATATCTGCCCATTCTCCATCCTGCCATCAGCAGCAGCTTGAAGGAGAAAACCCCTGGAGCTTCCTTCCAGCCTAAATTGTTCCAGGAGTCCATACACCCTGCTTGGAATGTGACAGGCACAGCTACCCCTGCCCCAGGGAGGAGTGCAATCCTACAGAACAGCAAAGGAAAGGTTCAAGGAGGGGTATGGATGGGAATGTGTCCAAAACTCTGCATTTACTCTTGCACAGTTTTTTTCTTTCTAATCAGAGACAGTATCCAAACAACTGTAGAAGTGTAGGGTACCAAAAATCCAGCAAAAGATTCTTGTAAGTTTTTCAGTAATAGGAGGATGAAGTAAAGGTGGAAAAGTCTTTGAGCCTTCAATAGAGGGAATTACATTTGACAAAAGAGCAGGTGAGAGCCTGTGGAGGAATGGGGAGGGAAGTCTGAGGTTGGAGAAATAGAGTTCATAAATGTCCAACAAGTAATCCCCAAGGTATTGTACACATGACTTGATGATGACATTTTTTCAAGGAAATTGAACAAATGCAATTAGCCAGAAAATGACAAAGGTTTTTGAATCTTCCTTAGAATTACTGACAGAAAGATTTATTCTGGAAAAGACCTCCCTAGACCAAGGCCTTTTTCACAGCAAAGATACCACCAAAGGAAAACAGGTTACTCATGGCCATCTTCAAGTGATTTCTGAACAACCACAGGGCTGGACATTCCCCAGGGTCTCTGGCCTCATCAAGCATCAGACTGGACCTGAGGGCACCCTAAGGTCACTTTCAACCTGAATTGTCTTGTGACCCCACAATCCTCCTGCCTTGCAGCATCCCTCAAGCTCACGATTTACGGATCAGGACTGGCAAATCCGAGTATTACCTGAGCTATATTGCTCCTGAGGAATCTTGCTCTAAAGAAAGGGTCTAAATCAGCTGATTATCTCACATAACAGATGTGCATGCTCACAGCAGATTTATTGGCTAGTCTGTTCTGGAAATACCTCTCTCTTTCCCTCCCTCTTTCTCCACAGCTTCTCAGGAAAAACACACAAGCACCTCCCTCCCACAACACACATCCTGCTCACAGTATCTTCTGGATTTCTGACTCATTTCGAGTAAGAATCATGTCTAGGACACCTCACAGGTGCTACCCACATTTTCATCCCTGGTCCATGCCTTCTTTCAGAATTCCTGAAAAATTGTCTATCACGGAAAGAAAATCTTTCTGCAAAAGAAACTCAGAGTATTGTGAAAGGATCAGAGAAAAGAGCACCTGCAGCCTCTCACAACAAACTTCTCTGCTTTCCCCAAACAGAAAAGGTACCATATTTCTGTGTGCATACAGCAGATTTATTACTCATTACCTGCAGAGAATAATTGTTTGAAGCACTTGAGACCCAACAGGTCTGCCCCATTCTTGACTTTCTTTCTCCTGCCTCATCAGTGATTGACTTCTAAGCAAACTTTCACTGTAGGTTTGCCAGTCAGGAGAGCAGTTTGCTGCTAAGCCATGAGAAGCACAAAAAGATTGCAAATTGATTCTTCCAGGAGGTGCATTTGCAGGAGTGATCAGGTGTTTCACTGATGTTATCTTACATGCTACATGCTTCTCTCAACACTGAGGTTGCTCGGCCATCGTTGCTTTCCTGATGATTTCAGCCAGATGCCCTCTCACACTGACAGAGTTGGCTCACTTGACTCACACATCTCAACTCTTTGGAGCATAGTCAGAGGAAGAGAAAAGCATCCTGGTCACCTAACTCCAACTTTCCTGTAGTCTGTCAGCAAAGGATTTTCCTGTTTTGTTCTTTTCAATCCCACAAACTCCTTTTTTAGGCTCATTTTGAAGAGGAGCTGTTCTAGTCAATCCTTCTGTACAGGTTTTACCCTACCTCAGGCATGACAGTATTGAGGATATCCAACCCCTGAGAGATTAATTCCAGTCCTGTCAGAATGGCTTCTGTCTGTCTCTCTCTCTCTCTCTCTCCTTTCTGTTAGTGGATAAGAAGTTGAAGGGCACTTGCATCCTGCACAGCATGACAGCTGGAGGAGCAGGGGAAGGGAAGAGTTTATTCCATTTCCTCTGAACAGAGGCCTCACCTGGAATACTGCATCTCTTTCAGATGCCCTATTAAAAGGTCAATGTGAACAAAATGATGGAGGCCCATACAGGCCACTGGATGGCACAGGAGCATCCCATGAACCAGGAGAGTCTGAGGGGCCTGGTCCTGTTCAGCCTGCAGAAGACAAGGCTCCCTGTTATCAGAGGGGCCCAGCAAAGGACAGCTGGAAAGAGTCTTAGATGGCAGCAGGGAAACTCAGACATAAAATAAGGAAAAAACAACTCATGCCAAGGATTGCTCAGCACTGGCAGAAAGGCCAGAGACCCTGGGGAATCTCCACCTTTGCAGCTTCTCAAAAATCACTTGAAGATGGCCCTGTGTAATCTGTTTTCCTTTGGTGGTGTCTCTGCTTTGAAAAAGGCCTTGGTCTAGGGAAGTCCATTCCAGAATAAATCTTTCTGTCAGTAATTCCAGGGAAGATTCAAAAACCCTTGTCACTTTATGCTTGACTTCATTCTTTGTTCAATTTCCTTGAAAAAATGTCATCATCAAGTCATGTGTACAATAACTTGGGGATTACTTGTTGTGTATTTATAAATTCCATTTCCCTGACATCAGACTTCCCTCCCAATTCAGCAGCAGCTCTTACCTGCTCTCTTGTCAAATGTAATCCCTTCCAATGAAGGCTTAAAGACCTTCTCCATCTTTATTTCATCTTCTGATTACTGAAAAACTTACAAGTATCTGTTGCTATAAAAAAAAAAAATCTGACACAAAAACCAACCAAAAAACCCCCCTTTGCAATAGCAGATGTAAAAGTTCCTGAAACCACCAGATCCATACCCCTCCTTGAACCTTTCCTTTGCTGTTCTGTAGGATTGCACTCCTCCCTGGGGCAGGGGTAGCTGTGCCTGTCACATTCCAAGCAGGGTGTATGGACTCCTGGAACAATTTAGGCTGGAAGGAAGCTCCAGGGGTTTTCTCCTTCAAGCTGCTGCTGATGGCAGGATGGAGAATGGGCAGATATTGTCCCATGCTGGTCATGAAGCCAGGGCAGAGGCAGCAGTGTGGGACAGCAAGGTTTGTTACTGCACTGCTGTGCAAATATTTCCAGCAGGGGGCTGAGGGAACAGGAAGCGTTGGGAAAGTGGCCAGGGCTGTGTCAGTGGGTGAGAACAGGAGGAGGAGAGAGGCTGCAGGAAGGCACAGGGAGCTGAGAGGGGCACTGAGTCTCAGCACTGGGAGCACAGCTTCAGCTGGGCATGGCAGCCACAGACACACAGACAGACAGACAGAACTGTCCTCAGGGACCATCCAAAGGGACCTTGGCAAGCTCCAGCACTGGCACCGTGTGCACCTCATGAGGTTCAAAGAGGCCAAGTGCAGCTCCTGCCTGTGACCAGGGCAAGGAAATCAGGGCCCACAGCAGGCAAGCACAGAGGGAGATGAACCCTGCAGGGCAGAGCTGCCCTGGGACAGCTGCCACAGTGCCCAGCTCAGGGGTGCAGCTGCCATCAGGCACTGCTGCAGGAGGGCTGAGACTCTGCACTTCCAGCTGAACTTGCACACAACTGACCAGGTCCTGATATCCCTGGTCATTCCTCCTTCCTTATCAGGCTAGTACAGGTTTAAAAAACAAGGCAGGTTTTACCATTAGGATTAAAGAATTGAAATTACTGAAACCTTTCTGTTTATGATGTGATTTAGGGCAGTGGAAGACTGCATCATCGCTACAATCACTGCCTTGAGATACAACCAAGCAAGTGATAGCCAGGTACAATGTGCAGGTGAGAGTTTGGCCAGGATCAGCAATGATCTACAGGCTCACCAAGACATCTTGAGTCAAGCCTGACCCCACTGTTAATGAGCAGTTAAACCAGAAGGAAGCAAAATTCTGCAGGAGACAACCAGGAAAAACGGTTTGGAAATGACTGTGGGGCCCATTCTCTGGATACACAGAGACATCTCAGCATGAAAGTGCAATATTTATCTATTCCAAAGATGCACAAAACAGACCCACTGCTGATTGCAAAGGATTCTTTAATGGAAGCAAAACAAATAGGATTAGAGACAGTGGCAGAGGCCACAGTAGCACAAGGGCATTGCAATGCAAATGACAAAGGATGTGATGCCGGTGCTGCACTGGCACTTTCTGTTTGACTTAGCCACAGACACAACATGCAATGCTTCTACATTCCATAGGCCAGGACTCTGCAATGCCAGCTGAGCGTACAACAGGTTTCACACATGTGGCATGCCTCCTCTAGCTTGGACACTCTTTCATAGGATCAAGCCTGATGATTCTTGCATTCGTGGGGTGGGAGAAGCGTGCAAGGCAGGATAGAGAAGTGCAGCTCTGCAGTGCAGCTCAGCAGAGAGCGCTGACATTCGGTGGTCCTGTGACACTGGGGGAAAAGGCAGCACAAGCAGAGGCGGAGATCCGGGTGTCAAATTTCTTGCCGGGGCTGCATCTTTTCTCAGCGCTGCCGGATTTGCATTCTAACAGCCACAGCCAGGGCGCAGGGGGCGCAGGAAGGAGAGCTTGTCGTTGAAATCGATTGCCTTGTAGTTTGGAAAGTGTTCGTGTTCTCGGGCAAGGTATTGAAAGCCACTTCCATCACTGTGCTCACACAGCAGCCAGACACCTCGCTGGACTTTGTGGGAAGACACGATGTCATTGTCATATCCTGCAGCCAGGTTGGTTGCTTCTCTTATTATTCTGCTCTTCCCTTGATAATCAATGTGTTCGTAGAGAGTGATCTGGGGATTGTGCAGATTTTCAGTGATCACCTGCAGAGAGCTGATCTTGTCATTCATCTCTTTACCCACAAAGCTATATTCTCCCTCCTCAAACACCAGAAATCGACCTCTGTAGTCTGCATGCTCATAAGCCACCCAAGGCTGGCCAATTACTTTCACTGAGGAGACAATATCATTCCAATCTGCATCTTTTAGATTGGAAATGTCAGTGGTGAATTCTTTGGACATGCCCTGGAAGTTGGCATGCTCATAAATGACGATTTTGCCCATCTCTGCAGGACTTCTGGGGTGCAGATTTCTTGCTATAGGAGCTGGGTGGCAGCCTGCACAAAAGGAAGACAGAAAACAAGCAGAGCTTGTAAGAAGACTTTATATTCCAGACACAAAATTATGGGAAGTGTGGTGCAGAAAAGGAAAAGTAGAGAGTTTTTAGCAGAATATAAACATAGCAGCATCTGGAAAGGAGTGAGAGCATGACAGAAATTTCAGTTTTGAGGGAAAACATAAAACAAGACATGTGCCCACAACTACTGAGTTCAAATTAGTTGTGTTTGTTGGTTTAGGTACACACCCAAGATTAAGTTGTAAATGTAAATTCTCCCAGTCACCTCCCACAACTGTGTATCACTGGCCCCTCCAGCCTCTCTCTCCCTTGGTGAGTTTGTCTCTCCTGCAGCAGCCATCCATCTCCTCATGCCCTGAGAGATGCCTTCAGTCTCTGCACACACACACAGCAGACCCTCACGGCTGTGCTGCAGCTCTCAGCCCTGCACTAAAGCCTCCTGCCCTTGGCCTGCATTTCACAGCAGCTGCCCAAGAAACCCTTCCAGCTCTCCTGTGCCAAGGGTGCCTCTTACCTTGCTGTCAGCTGCAGGGCTGGGGAGAGCTCAGGGCAATTCCTCCAGGGCAGGCCTGAGGTGTGTGCAGAGCGTCTCACCTGTCTGCATTTATACTTGCACAGAAGTGAAAGTGAGAATCACCCAATTCCAGTGAACTTGGAGTAGTTGATATCATGCTCAGGGATCAAAGATCATTCATATTCTATCTTGGTTTTGATGCCCTACAACCAGACATCTCATTGCTCTGGTTCAAAAGTTCCTTGAAGTGTGAGTGACCTCATAACCTTAGTACTTCATGTCCGTCCCCATTCCGAAACCGTCTGAACCACAATAACTGGCACACATTAATTGGAGCAACCCCAGCTCCTCTGGTCACTCCTCATCAGATCCTTCAAGAGTCTGTGCTCCAGATCCTTCAACAGCTCATTTCCCTTCTCTGGACTCACTCCAGCCCCTCCATGTCTTTCTTGCAGTGAGGGGCCCAGAACTGGGCACAGCACTCGAGGTGTGGCCCCACCAGTGCTGAGCACAGGGGGACAATCCCTGCCCTGCTCCTGCTGGCCACAGCATTGCTGATGCAGGCCAGGTGCCACTGGCCTTCCTGGCCACCTGGGCACAGCTGGCTCATGTTCAGCTGCTGGCAACCATGTGTGGGGCTTTTGTGATTGCAGGGCAGGACTCAGCCCTCGGCCTTGCTGAGCTTCATTCCATCGGCCTCAGCCCACTGATCCCTCTGCAGAGCCTTCTTAGCCTCCAGCACACAACACTCACCCAAGCTGGTGTTGCCTACAAACTGACTAAGGGGGGAGATCCAAGGATGGGGCACCCACATCTTCTCTAGAGAACCTCTTCCAGTGCCTCACCACCCCAACAGTGAAGAATTCCTTTGAAATGTCTAGCCTAAACCTATGCTCTTTCAGCTTGAAAGGCCATAGTAAAAAGACTCTCTCTCTCTGCTTTTCTTATAAGCCTCTTTATGTTTTGAAATGCTGCAATAAGGTCTCCCAGAAGCCTTGTCTTCTCTAGGCTGAAGTAAGTCTCTCTGCAAGTATCTCTGCCTTTCTTTGTAGGAGGTTCTCCAGCCCTCTGACCATTTCCATGGCCCACCACTAGATCTGCTGTAACAGGTCTGTGTCTCTCTTGTTCAGGAAACCCCAGGGTTGCATGCAGTGCTCCAGCTAGAGTCTCACCACAGCAGATTAGAAGGGAAGGATCATCTCCCTCATCCTGCAAGCTACACTTTCTGCAGCCCAGGATGCATTTGGCTTTCTAGGTGGCAAGTGTCAGGTCATGTCCAGTCTTTCATCCACCGGCGTTCTCAGTTCCTTCCCCACAGGGCTGCCCTCAGCCCATTCATCCCTCAGCCTACGCTGCCCCTGGTGATTGCTCTGACATCCAGCTGCAGGGCCTTGCACTCAGCCTTGCTGAAATTTATGGGATTCACATCGGGCCATTTCTCAGGCTTCTCAAGGTCTTTCTTAACAATCCCTTCCTTCCAGCATGGCCACAAACCACTCAGCTTGGGGTCATCTGCAAACTCAGGGAGGGTGCACCTGACCCCCTATGTCTGTGACATCAAGGAAGGCATTTGATAGCACTGGTGGCAGGACAGACCCTTGGGGGTCACCATTTGTTCATGGTTTCCATTGACCCTGATAAGGCTTATCATGAGCTCACTGTGTGAATGACAGCACAGGCATTTAGGTGCCAGCAGCGCAGCACTTCTGCTCCAAGAGATGGTACTTCCTCAAGGGAGAAGAGACCTAGAAAGATTTCTTCTCTTTTATCAGAGTATTCACCTACTGACTTAACTTGCTTAGTTAGGGTGATTCAGCAAGAAGATGTGTTACCAATTAAGTAACTCAAACTGCTTCCTGCTTCTCATTTTCTGGATTTGTAGGCACATGAAAGACAGGGAAGTGATTTGTGATTTGCACAGCTTCAGCAAAGGAAAGCCCAGTGCAAATAACCTACTGTCTTTTTACAATGGAGCGACAACTTCAGTGTAAAAGGGAAGGGCTACAGATGTTATCTACCTGGATTTCTGCAAGGCCTCTGACATGGTCCCTAAAACTTCCTTCTTTCTAAAGTGGAAGCACAGAGATTTGATGAGGAGACTGTTCAGTGGACTGGGCTTTGGGGCCAGGTAAATGCAAAACCAAGTTAGCTCCAGGGAAGGGAATTCCTTATAGGAACAACCAGCTGCACACATTTCAGTGTGTCACATTTATTTTCCTGATGACCGCTACAGATCCCTGAAGGAAAGTGTCTCATTACTGCTTTTGTCAGCAGTGCTCTTTGCATTTTTTGAGATTTGATTTACAGGGATGGAGAATCTCATTTGAGCTTTGCTCTAGGATTGCTCCGATTAACACAGAGTCAATAAGGCACTGCCAGGAAAACACAGCAGCATAGAGGGGAGGAATAGTCTGACAAGGAAACCAAGAAAAAATTAAAGGAAGCATCAGGAACTGAATTGAAAGTGGGGCAGCTCTGTTATTGGGTAAAGGGAAGATGTGTTTGAAGATGCATTTGGGGAAAAAAATAAGTTGCTTCTGCCCTGCTTCCCACAAAGGCTTTTCAGTGTTGAATACATTGAAAGATGCTGTAAATTCATGCTGTGGGAATTCCAGTAGCAGATGAAATGAGTAGGGAAGAAAGCCACAGTAAAAACTTGCTAGCTTGCAAACAGCAAGTTTGAGAATTCTGTACTTGGAAAAGAGCTAGAGTTCCCCCAAGTGAATGATAAATCTTCTAGCCAAACACCCATAGGTTATGGCATGTGCAGCAGAACATCCTGTCTGCTGGTGTCCTGCACTCCTGTGATGGAGGCTGCCTGGGCAATGGAGCTGCCCTGCAGGTGCAGAGTCACAGTGGCTCCTTCACAAAGCTGACCCAAAGGAGCTGTGCCAGAGCCCTGAAACACAGAAACAAACACAGCATCATTAGGAAATAACAGAAGTGGTTAATGTGTAACATCACCTTTTACTGGGCATACAAGATATGACCTTAAGCCCACGCATTATATTCCGTGTTTACCCAAACACACCTGAACCTGTTCTGAGGATGTTTCTGATCAAGCCAAGAAAAATTGAGTCTGTGTATACATCACCTCTCTGTCACAGCAATAGTGTCTAAGCTTTCTTGTTTAGACATCTAGTTTTGGAATACCACAAGCCTTCCTTATGCTGCATTCTCTTCAAATGTCCATTTGCACTGTAGATTAATAATCCCCTATGTGAAGGTTTTTTGCTGACTGTTGATTTTGCAAGCAGTTGTTGTTTTACTCTTTTTAATAGCATGTGTAATTTAGCAGGGTTTGGGACTTCCAGGTACAGTTTATTCCCGGATTTGCAGGCAGACGTGGCAATGCTTTAGTCTTTACTGTGCAAAAGTATTGCACAGTGTGCTTTTATAAGGGTAAACCTCATGTGAGAAGTACAGTAGGGAATGCCATGGTTGCTGATGTCTCCTCCTGAGAGGCCTCCTAAAATCTGCCATGAGGGTGAGGGGTGAGGATGACCAGAGAACATGATTCCAAGGGTACTGCTAACTGAGCAGCATAGAACTTGCCAGCTGGTCTGCACTGCACTGCACTGCACTCCAAGGGCAACTAGACCACCTCCTCACAGCCCCCAAAGTGAAGAAAATCCCCTCTCTGGTGGCCAGGAGAGACAGAGCCAGACAGGAATGTCCACTGATTAAAATCAGAGTAACAGCAGGTTAGGGAGGCAATGTAATATTTTCTTTGCCCAAAAGAAACAGAGGGAAAACTCCGAGAAATCTGGCTCAGAGACCTCCTGGCTGTAAGGAACTTCGCAGTTACCTATGCCAAGAAAATAAGATAATACCTTCTTTCCTCTCTAAGAAATGGTGGTTTTCCAAAAGGAAATATCTTTAAGTGTATTTCCTAGGAAATATAACTAGAGTCATCCAAAATAATCCCTCTCCTATTAACAGTGCCTAAGTAACATCATTATCATGCTGAGATTCTGAAAGGGATTTCTCAGACATGACCAAGGAACTTCAATAAGACTTCCAAAACAATTTCTTCCACAAACTCTTTTGGGCAGAAGGTGACATTTGCCAGTTGACTTGCCATTATAAAACGGGTGTTCTAGAGTAGGAAGAATGACAGATGCTCTTGGAATTGAATTGGGAAATCCCACTTTGGTGAACAGAGCAAGGAAACCTGAAACTGGCTGCAAAGCGGTAAGAAGTGCCCTAAAACACATGGATTCTAGGCCATCCCCATTGCACCTGCCCACCTGAGCCCAGTAGAGGAGCACAAGTGGCTGACTTGTCAGCACAGCCTGCAGTGCTTATTTCAAAATGGGACAAAGCCCAGCAGTTGATAGCACAGCATGTTCACGGCTTCATGTGCAGATTGTGCAGATTTTCAGCAATCAGCTGCACAGAGCTGATCCTGTCCTTCATCTTTCACCAACAATGCTGTGCTCTCCCTCCTCAAGCACCAGAGTAACTGGCCTGTAGAGTTTGGGTGCTCATAAGCCCATGGAAATGGAAATAGCTTTACTCTTTGTGTTCCAGCCACAAGCTTATACTTGTCCCAGTTGCCTGCCTGTGTTGACTGACACAGCAGGGCTTCTGCAAGAACACTGGGCAGAAAAATGAGGCCAAGTGGAGTGTGATGCCCACTCCCCCCCAGTAAACAAGAAGGAAGAGCTGGTGGTAATGGATGTGGAGAAGGCTGAGGTACTCAGTGTGTTCCTTGCCTTCTCTTCACTGGAAGTCAGGTTTCCCACGTCTCTGGAGTCGCTGAAGCTGCTGGTGGCGACTGGGGGAGAGAAGTCCCTCCCACTGTAGGTGAAGAGCAGGTCTGAGACCTCTTGATGAGGCTGAATAGACACAAGTTCATGGGACTGGATGACATGCATCCCAGGGTCCTGAGGGAACTGGCTGGTGTTGTTGTCAATCCATCCTCCATCATATTTGAAAAGTGATGGCCTTCAGGTGAAATCCTTGGGGAACGGAAGAAGGGAAATATCACTCTCCCCTTTTAAAAAGGGGAGAAAGGAAGATCTGGGGAACTACAGACCTGTGAGCCTTGCCTCTATGCCTGTGAAGATCATGCAGCAGATCCCCATGGAAGAAATTCTAGGGCACATGCAAGACAAGAAGGTGATCCAAAACAGCCAGCATGGCTTTACTAAGGGCAGATTATGCCTGACCAATCTGGTGGCCATCTTTGGTGGAGGGATTGCAGCCATCAACAAGGGGAAGCCAACCAATGTCACTCACATACCTCAACTTCCTTAAGAACTCTGGCATGGTCCCACGTGGCATCCTTATCTCCAAACTGAGATACACATTTCTATTTGGGAAATATCCACACAGCCAGAGCATTGTGGTCAGTGGCTCTGTGTCCAGAAGCAGAGCTGGTGTCCATCAGAGCTCTGTTCGGGGACCAGTGCTTTTTAAGATCTTTATCAATGACACCCTCAGCAAGTTTGCAAATGACACAAAGCTGAAGGGTGCAGCTGACACAATAAAAGGATGGGATCTCTTCCAGAGGGACCTGGACAAATTTGAGAAGTGATTCCATACTCACTTCACGAAGTTCAACAAGCCCAAGTGCAAGGTGCTGCACCTGGGTCAGGGCAATCCCAGACATGGGAGTACAGACTGGGAGATGGTCATGGGCTGGGAGCACCTCTCCTATGAAGACAGGTTGAGAAATCTGGGGTTGTTCATCCCAGAGAAAAGAAAGCTCCAGGGAGACCTCATTGCAGTCTTCCAGCTCTTGAAGGGGGCTTTATAAGAAAGAGCAGCTTTTTAAGTGGGGAAGTAGTAATAAGATGAGAATGGAATGGTTTTGAATTACAAGAGCAGAGAATTAGATTAGATGTTATGAATAAGTTCTTTACTATGAAGATGATGAGGCACTGAAACAAGCTGTTTAGAGAGGTTGTGGATTTGCTGTTCCTGGAAGTATTCAAGGTCAGGCTGGATGGGACTTTGAGCAACCTGGTGTAGTGGAAGGTGTCATTGCCCATGGCAGGAGGGTTGGAATGATCTTTAAGGCACCTCCCAGCCTCAGAGTTCGTAGGATTCTGGGATTTTATGATCAATGCCTTAAGATACACAGGGTAGTTAAATACAGGGTACAGGTGAAAGTTGGCTTAGCAATAATTTAATCACAGCAATAATTAAAATGTTTACCAAGCTCTCTAGTCTGGTCGCAATGGTTCTGGACAGTGAAACTGTAAGGAGATAAAGTTCTGCAGGACAGATCCATGAAAAATATTTGTAAGTGACTATACAAAACATTCTCTGGATACACAGAGACATCTCTCCATGAAAGTGAAATGTTTATATACACTAAACACTGCATAAAATAACCCACTGCTGATTGCAAAAGATTCTTTATTGGCACCAACACAAAATGGATTACAGATATTGGCAGAGGCCATTTGTGGGGCAGGAGAGCTCTCCCTTTCGGTGGTCCTATGACACTGGGGGATAAGGCAGCACAAGCAGAGGCAGAGAACAAGGTCTCAGTTTTCTTGCTGGGACTGCATCTCTCCTCAGCACTGCCGGATTTGCATTCTAACAGCCACAGCCAGGGCGCAGGGGGCGCAGGAAGGAAAGCTTGTCATTGAACTTGATTGCCTTGTAGTTTGGAAGGTGCTCATGTTCTCGTGCAATGTATTGAAATCCACTTCCATCGCCGTGCTCACACAGCAGCCAGACACCTTTCTGAACTTTGTGTGAAGATGTGGTGTTATCGTCATGTCCCCTGGTCAGATTGGTTGCTTCTCTTATTATTCTGCTCTTCCCTTGATAATCAGCATGCTCATAGAGAGTGATCTGGGGGTTGTGCAGATTTTCAGTGATCACCTGCAGAGAGCTGATCCTGTCATTCATCTTTTTGCCAACAAAGTCATGATCTCCCTCCTCAAGTACCAGTAATTGTCCCTTGTAGTCTGCATGCTGATAAGCCACCCAAGGATGGCCGATTACTCTCACTGAGGAGATACAATCATTCCAATCTGCATCTTTTAGGTTGGCAATGTTGGTGTGGAATTCTTTGGACATACCCTGGAAGTTGGCATGCTCATAAACAATGATTTTTCCCATCTCTGCAAGGCTTCTGGGGTTTGGATTTTCTGCTGTTGGATGGCAGCCTACAGAAAATGAAAACAGAAAACAAGCAATGCTTGTAAGAAGCCTTTACACACCAGACATGAAATGCTGGAAACCAGAGGGGACAAAAGGTAAAAAGGAAATGCAAAACAATTTTAGCAGAAGATAAAAATAGCAGCAGCTGTGAAAGAGTGAGGACGTGACACAGAAATTTCAATTTGGAAGAAAAAAGTAAAATGAGATTTGTACACCACAACAGTTCAGTTTCATTTAATATGTATACATGCAAGGCACACCTGAGCATTTTGTTTAACATCTTAACATAAATAATAACAAAATAAAATATACAACTCATGATAAATCTTTCTGTTGATAATTGATGCTGCAGTTGAGAAATATTTTAGAAACTGGCACTCATTGTTTAGAGTAGGTTTCCTGGGCCACATAGAAAGCAATATAAAAGTAGTGAGACATGCAATTAATTTCTAAAAGGAAGTGAAGTTTTACACAAAATCGGAGGAGAAAACCTATCCTTTAAGGGCAGAAATGAACTTTAAATTCACTGAAACATCTTATTTCTCTTTTTATATGGAATTTTACTGAAATCAAGAGATTCCTTCTCTTGACATACACTGAGAAGCAATAAAGTTGTAAGCATCAGCTCTTTAAATCAGACTAAATTTCAGGTTTTAAATGTCTTCTCCTGACACTACTACCAATACACATATCTAATTCCCCACAGTCCTCTGAGTTCAGTTAAAAAGCCACAGTGTTTATTAGTAACAGCTGCAGGAACAGTAATGAGCAGTCAGTTATGGTAACAGCTCTCTCTCTAAATCCTGTAACAGTTACTGAAGCAAAGATTTACATTTCTGGGCAAATAAATGGGACTAAAAAAGCCATTCCTCTAGCTGATTCTGAGAAGGGATGGGAAAAGACAGATATCCCCAGTAAGATTGAAAGCCATAGTAATTTGGTCACATACAGTAGCATGTAAGACATGTGCATCATAATTTAAAAATATGAATAGCTTAAAGCTCACTTTTTTAGAAAAAAACTTCATGTGATTAAAACCATGTATTTGTTCACAGTTATAAAAGCATATATGGAAGCTGAGAGGACGTGAGCTCGGACTCACTGACTGATTAGTGCCTAGTGATTAGGCACTACTATAATTACTTTCTACCTGTAGAAAAGTATGAATAATGACCCATTTAATTTTGCTGATACAACATAAAGATCCCATGACCAAGATAAATTTGTAGAATATTTTCACTTTCACCTCTGAGAATTGTGTGTCACTGGCCCCTCCAGCCTCTCCCTTGGTGAGTTTGTCTCTCCTGCAGCAGCCATCCATCTCCTCATGCCCTGAGAGATGCCTTCAGTCTCTGCACACACACACAGCAGACCCTCACGGCTGTGCTGCAGCTCTCAGCCCTGCACTAAAGCCTCCTGCCCTTGGCCTGCATTTCACAGCAGCTGCCCAAGAATCCCTTCCAGCTCTCCTGTGCCAAGGGTGCCTCTTACCTTGCTGTCAGCTGCAGGGCTGGGGAGAGCTCAGGGCAATTCCTCCAGGGCAGGGCTGCGGTTTGAGAAGGGCGTCTCACCTGTCTGCATTTATGGCTGGCTCAGAAGTCTTGTGCAACACCTCAGCCAACAGAACTGAGAAATGGTCAATAAGTGAACAAAAATCATTAACTATTTTATTTAAATTTTGATATTTCTACAACCAGTCATGTTATTGGTTTGGGTCAAAAGTCTCTTGAAGCATAAGCCCTTGATAAAACCTTAGAACTTTGGTTCTTGTTTGTCCTTCTCCTCCAGAAGCAGATTAATCACAGTAATAAAAATGTATCAAAGTACCTTGTGACACACAGGCTGTAGAATTTTTCTGCCTGTTGCAAATTCTTCTTTACCTGTGAAGCAAATATAATAATGTTAATTTTCCAAAGGATTTTGGTGGGACATGTCCACTTGACTGAGGGGGCATTTAAGTAGGTTTAATTAAATTCTCTTCCTCTTTCTCACCTACATAGCCACTTGAGCAGCTGCAGGGAGGCAAAGCTGCAGTGGCAATATTTTTCTTTCTTTTTTTCTCTTTTCAGGTTCACTCTGTATAATATTTTCAGACAGATTCCTTGGCTAGCATGTCAGAAAGCTGTTCTGCTGCTGGAGAAAGCAATAGGATCTTCATTAGGATCTTCTTCATTCACCTAAGGTACCCCTGCTCTGTCAGGTAGGAGGTAACTGGAGAAGATGGGGAGCTGGGAAGGGAGATAGTTCATCCCTGCAAAACAAGCAGCCTGTACACCAGATCCAGCCAAATCCTCATGCTGTATATCTTTCACTGGTGTTTGGCTGAGCCCATGGTGTGCCAGATCACAAAACTAAGCCAGCATAAAAATACTTGAGACTTTGGGGGTTTTTCCATGTGGTCCATTGTTTTGCTGCTCTGCAGAGGCTGGAAGCAGAGCAATTGAAATTTGTAAATTGATATTTTGGGGTTTTGAAGATAAACAGGTCCTCACTTTATAGCAACAGCTACTTGAGAAGTCCCTTTTCTGAACAGGCAAATCACACCTTTAGGACATGTTTTTGTGTGTTGTAGTGACCTCAGCCTACAGTTCAGTGCTGGAATGGGGAATACCCCATTCCACTCCTGAACCATTGTGTCCACTGTCTGATAAAGAGAATGGAGGAAGAGTGAGCACACCAATGTGAGGAATGCTTGAAAGAGGGACTAAAACAGCCTAGAATAGGATGGATTTACACTGTCATTGAACAACATTCATTCTTCTTAGCTTGCTAATATGTTTTACTCATTAAATTATTATTTTTGTTTCTGAAAAAAATAAACAAATAATGTGTAATGACATAATTAATCATGAATTAAACATTCCCATCTTTCCTAGAACCTACAGACTCAGAAAGCACCTTTGACCAAATGTATGAGCCACGAAGGCATCACAAAGCCTGAGTCTGAGTGTATCTCAGCTATGGTACAGAGTAGTTTACATTTCTGAATTTTACATTTCAGCCAACAGTGAACTCCTCAGCCATGCACATACTCCCTGCAGAGCACCAAAGCTGGCAGTGGGGCTTTTCGTGGCTTTGAGGAAAATCAAAAGGCAATGTATGATGGAATGCTCTATGATGGAATCCTTTGCCATGTTTTTTGTGCTACTGCAAAAGTGTGGTAAAGGATCCCTGTGCTCCCATGTTCACAGAAACCAATGAGTTCCTGGTTGTCATTGACCATCTGCCCTAGTGTTATTGGATTGAAAACTAAATGGCTTTTAATGTCGTTAATCTCACCTATATGGTGCTTTATGCACAAGGAAGTAAGTCACTGAACAATGCAGAGCACCACAGGGTGGGGTTGAGGTCTTGATATTGGAAATATTTATGGAGTTTTCTTTGTGGGTTGGGTTTGTTTGCTTTTATTCCTTATGGATCACAGAATGGTTTGGGTTGAAAGAGACCTTAAAGATCATTCCAACCCCCCTGGAATGGGCAGGGACACCTTCCACTAGACCAGGTGCTCAAAGTCCCATCCAACCTTGCCTTGAACTATTCCAGGAATAGGGAATTGCCAGCTCCTCTGGGAAATCTGTTCCTGTGCCTTACTACCCCTCACAGTAAAGAATTTTTCCTAATATCTAAACTACACCTGCTCTCTTTAACCTTGAAGTCATTCCCCCTTGTCTCCCACTGTGTGTCCTTGTTGAAAAGTCCCTCTCCAGCTCTCTTTTAACCCCTTTGGATACTGGAAGGCCACAACAAGGTTACCCCACAGCCTTCTCCAGGCTGAACAACCACAGGTCTCTCAATCTTTCCTCACAGGAGTGGTGCTCTAGCCCTCTGATCAGCTTCATGTCTCTCCTCTGAACTCATTCCAGCTGATCCATGGCCTGAGACTTGTGCTGAGCTCCCCAGAGCTGGACACAACACCTCGGGCAGAGCAAATTTATGGGAAACAATGTTTTCTAAAATTCCTCTTATCCCCGTCCTGCAGAAACAGTGGTGTCTCAAAATCTGAAAGTGTCAGACAAAAGTGAAAAGCTTATAAGGAGGATAAACCCCTCTTCCTCTATTGCCCTCAGCAGATGAAAAGCAACAGAAGGAGCAAGATGAACAATGACACACAGATTCTTTGAAAATGTACAGTTGTGCAAAAAACACTCCAGCAGGGGAAGAATAAAGACTAAAATATTTTCATCTTTTTCATAAAACTGGTTTTCTGGGGTTTTTTTCCTTTCTTTCCTTCTTTCTTTCTTTCTTTCTTTAGAGACTATTTACTACTAGATTGCAGGGTAATAAAGCAATTTCACTTAAAGCTGTGGACGTCACATGTGCACCCAGTTCACAGTGCTGGAAAAGGTACAATGGTAGAAAAATCTAATTAACAACAAACTCGTTCAACCACCAGGTCCTGTTGTGCTCCTATCCTGCTCTATCACTGCAGATATCTCAGTTTGTATCTCAGTACTCATCTGGTTTTACTTCTTACTTTAAAACAAGAGGATTAAAAAACCAATAAAATCACAATGAGGTATACCCTCCCCAGTTTCTGTCTGCTGTTTTTGTTTGGTAGTTTTGGACTCAAGGCAGCAGAACACTGGTTGCTTTATTTTGGAGGTTTGGTTTTGTGGTTGGAGAAGGTGGTATTTTGGTTTTTCTCATTGAGCAGTTGTTACTGCTAGTAATGTAATTCTTCATCACAAAAATAAAGTTTCTTTCCCACTTTTCACTCTCCAGCTTCTATTTCTCAAGCAAAACAGCCTCCAAAAATGCAACATAGGAACATGCCACTGGACCACAGAACCCAAAACTGTGAACAGCCTACATGCTAATAAATGCACTCACTACCGAACCCTTCAGGGGAAAAAAAAAAGGCCCTTATTTTGCCAAACTCCCCTTTTTTTTGCTTTCCTCTGTTTGCTCCAATTCCCATTTGCTGCTCTTCAGTACAGCAAAATAACACCACTTTTTCAGCAAAAAGAGAGATGACAGAATCCTATTGGATGACTGTTGCGTATTCAGTCACAACACCAGGAGTAAGCTCCAAAGAAATTGTGCTGGAAAGAGAGACACAGCAAACACAGACTGACAAAAGCCTTATAAGTCCCACATTACAACACACAGATGTCAGAAAACAAAGTGAAGATCTTTTCTAACTATTATTTCCTTTCCCAAGTCTCCTCTTCCCAGATGAAGGAAAAGGCAACAGGTTGTCTGTGAGTAACTGCTATTTCAAAATGTCAGAACCCAGCTGGATTGTTTTTTGGGTTTTTAAAATAAATCTACAAATCGTTTTCCATGGAACAGTTGCTAAGCTGGACTCCACAAACACCAAGACCCATGCTCAGCAGTGGGGAGAAGCCAGGGGAAGGCATCACAGACCCTCAAAAGGTCTTAGCTTCCCAGCACCACATTTTGCATCTACAGCTGCCGTTTAGAAAATTCATCCAGCATTTAGTTCCTTTGGCGTTTAATTAGCAAGCTGTGCTCCTAAAGCCTTTGTTGTCCCCATCCAAGCACGTGTGACAGACACGGACCTGCCCTCAACCCAACACTAGGTGTCACTTCTGCGTCAGAAATGCGACAGAGCAACGGACACACTTCATTAAAAAAACAACCCGGAGGACATCAGAATTTTCAGGGGATCTCTGCACCTACAACTCTTGCTAAAGTCGTGGACAGGAAGTTTTAAAATTTCACATTTCTCAAACTACGCATCTAAAAAGCCACCAGAAAATATTAGACAATGCTTTGCCAAACTCAACATAGCAGTGACAGGAAAGTTTCTCTTCTCCCCTGTGGGTGCAAAGGAACACTTTCCTAAGTGAGCAAGGGACCACGATGCAGAGAAGCTGCCAGAGTCTGCTCTGGCCAAGAGGCCTGTCTGGCGGGGCTGTCTCTGGTGCCACTTTGGTGCTGCAGGTGGAAGAGCTGCTGTGCTGCTGTCAGACCTTCCTTGCCCGCCAAAAGACTTCAGAGCAGCAGGAGCCAACTCAGAGCAGAGAAAGTGGCAGAGTGTGTGTGGTCAGGGCTCTGAGGCAGGCTAGGGCATGAAGGAAGTACTGGCAAGAACACAGTAAAAATAGAAAAGATACAGAAGTGGGGTACAGAGGTAGGGAAAAGGGCTCCCCCTGGGGACACGTTGACTGCAGTAGGACCATTTTATTGCTGTGTCTTACAGAAACTGAAGGAGGAGACCAGAAAGGAAGAGGCAATGGGCTTAAAACACAAAAGAAAATGCTTCAGGAATTTAAACATAGTTCTTGCGTGTATCCACAAGACAGCGTGAAGACCAAAGGCACCATGTGGTTTAAAAATCAGTAAGTCACAGGCAGAGAAAAAATTTACCAAAGGCTCTAAGACAAACATACTGATGCAACTTCTGAGTCAGACATTATTTCAAATAGCAGATTCCTAGAGAAAATGAGAGTAGCCACTATCTGCTTGCCTGATGCTCTTTCCATGAAGACTCACATCAGGTCACCACCCCTAGAGCATTTCCCTAGAGAAAGGCTGAACACCTTCCATACCTGAAAGACCTCAGCACACACAGGCGCAACAGGTAAGAGCCTGAGACCCAAAACTTGAACTCAGGGTGTTGCAACTTAAGAAAATTCAGAATCATAATGAGGCTCAGCAGCTCAAGAGAGGAAATTGCAGTGGTGAAGCAGAATAAACAATGACAGCACAACCACTTCCTTGACAAGGATGGAAGCTAATGAGGAGCACTGTGGCTAGAGGTATAAGGACCTGAAAGCACATTTTCATTTTCTGGCTGGCTGGTAAAGCCATCACCAAGAGATTCTATGACTTCTTTGCGTTCTTAAGTAGCAAATAAATACAACACTGAAGGAAGAAATACAGCAGAAACATATTAAGAAATATGGGTGGAAAAGCATGTACTGAACTACCCTCTTCAACCACTCACTTATGGCTCTGTGAAAGGTTAGTTTGTATCCTGTAAGCCCAAGAATCTGGTAAAGGTCATGCTGGGATCTCTTACAAATTTTCATTGGTGATAGGCCCTGCTACCACTGTGTGCATTGGGAAAAGTGAAAAAACAGGAGAGCATGATCATTTACAAGATCTTCAACTCCCCAGTCTAGCGTTAGGGTTAGGCCTGTTGTGAGCAGGGGGTTGGATTAGGGACATGCAAACATCCCTCACTGCCTTTACATGAAAGTAGAATGTTTGGTACCTGCTACCCACCCCTGCTGTACAACTGAGCTTGGTAACAGAAAACATGGATGTGGCTGGAAATGCAGACAAGGATCATGATGCACACAGAGCATTAGCACAAACTGGGTTTGGACACCAGAGAGAGAGGGGCAGAGCACAGACAAAAACTGTGCATGGAACCAGAATTCAGATCCAGTGAGCCAGCTGGGTGTTCACTGCATCAACACCCCACTTCCACAGGCAGCTCTCAACAGGACAGTCACACAGGACCTGGAAAGAGGCAGCTCAATCCTCACTAAGCCCTGGGAGACTAAACAGGGACTGTGCTTAGGTGAAGGTTCAGCCTCAGCAGAAGTAGAGCAGATATGCTGTGAGATAATTTGGCAGGGACAGGGGGAAGAAAGTGAGAACAATTTCCAGGGAAAGTGAACAAATGGTAACAGCCAAACTACCAGCAGGGACAGGGGGAAATGTGGGATAGGGAAGGACACCAACACAAAGTCAAGAGGTTAAGCAATATTGCAAAGGAAATTGAGTCAACTAGGAAACCTAGGAGAGGAGAAGCACTAAGGAAATCTAAGGATGAGAACAAGGGAAAGCCAAGCAATGGTAGTTTGAATATGAACAGAGAGGAATGTGGTGCACCAAAGAGGCAAAGGAAATCAGTGGTGAGAACAACAGCAGAGAACTGGAGAAGGGAGAACAGATAGACAGCAAGTGAGGCACAGCATAGGCATTGCTTTTTCTTTCACCAAGCAAAGAATCTGACAGAGAACTGAGATAAGTAAAAACCAAAAGACATTGCTGACCAGCAGTGTGGGCAAGCAGGACACAGAAGTAGCATTTCCCTTCCTTTCAGACAGCAAAAGCAGCAGGTTGTTTTGCATGCACTACAGCAGTCTCAGAACAGGATGTGTAGGTCTCAGTGCCACAGGGCTGGATGGGAGATACAAGGGAAAATAAAGCTCAGAAAATATACAGCAAATACTAATCTCTGCACACACTTTCTGCTCCAGCAGAGAGAGAAAAACAAGCCTGTGAGGTTGAGGTATGAAGAAACAGGTGCCTGATGGAACAGGAAGGGGCAGCACTTCCTGTGTAAGCCCCCAGCCTTGACTACTGGAGCAGTCAGATTCCTTAAATGGGTGATAAAATGTAACACAACTTCCTTCTCTGCAGAGGGCCAGAGGACGGAAAAAAAAGTGCATCACTGACCTCTAAACCTGAGCAAGAAAAAAGAGAGCTTTTGGTACAGAGAGGCTCTTCTGCTGGCTTGCTGAACTGAAGCCTGGGGCTACAGCAAAAAGAGGTCCTTTAAGCTTCATCTGCATGCGAGCTATCAATAAAGCAAAACGTGGGTCAAGAGGGGAGAGAGAAACAGAGAGAGAGTCTAATCTATCTTTTGAAAAGTAGTGGGCTTATACCTTTATTATACAAAATACTTTACAATTAAAAAACATTTTCCCCAATAGAATCATATACAGATATTTATAATTAACAAGATTCAGTTACACACAAGATGGGGACATTCGCACAAAGGAAAACAATGACAGATGAGCAAGAGAAAATTAAGACTTCACCCCTTTCCCCACCATTTTTTGGAAGAGGTTACATTTCAGACTTTTATTCCTATCACCTTCTCTCAAGCCTGACCTCTGGGATCTCCCCTTACCCTGACAGGGTAAGGGCCTCCACCCATGTCCCCAGCATCAGTACAATATGCTTGTCTTCAAAGGTTCATGAAGAGACACTGAGAAAGTAACATCTGGCTGTACCAAGAGGTTACCAGTGGCCAGAAAAGGGGACTACTGCCCCAGTTTTCCCTAGCAACCCACATATACACACATGCAAGCACATACATGGGGAAGCATGCTCAAACCCCACAACTTTTCACCCTTTTGGGTGAAACAGCAGTCCCATCCCTCCAAAGCAGGCTGAACTCGAGACACACCCTTGCAGGCAGTCTGCAGAATGGTTCTCACAGCCAAGGTCTCACAGCCAAGCCGGGCACTACTGCAAATGCAGTCTGGCAAGAGGGCAGGATGCTGCTGTCTTCCCCACTTTGATCATCTGTGAAGCAGCAGTGTCAGTCGTCATGGAGGTGATAATGTGAACCGTTCAGAAATGCTCAGGCCACAACAGACAGGCTGGGGAAGTTGCACACTTCACCAGGGGGGTACTTAAAAATAAACAGTGGCCAATGATCTGCCCTACCAGGGCAAAGATGTGTGTGAACCCTTGGGAACATTTTCTCCCTAAGAAAGGTCATTGCTGGGCTTGGCAACCACTGCACTCGCAGGGGAGCCTATCCCAGAGTCACTGCTGGAGGCCAAATGCTTTCAGCAGTGTGGGCAGGTCACGGGCATCAGCTGCCCCATAGAGGTCACTCTGCCCCAGCATGGAGAGGGCCATGCGCAGGGTGCTCCAGATGTTGTCAGACATGGCTCCTTGCTGCCCCCGCGGACCTCGGCTCTTCTGCTGCATGTGCAAAGCCTCCAGGAAGTGCTCCACAGCCTCACTGTCAACAGGAGAACATACACATGCTTAGTGGGAAAAATGGTTCATATCACACTCCCTTCCCCATTTGCTTCTAAAGTATTTCCCTGCCAAAACAGTTTCCTCCTCTTCCCAGATCCTACCCCGCTTCAGAACCAGAGGTCCCCCTTTTCCCTCTAGAAGAATCAGGAGTCCAGATGGCCTCTACTCCACCTGTAACTGCATGACACTTGGGTCTCCAGGCAGAGTCCACACACTCCCTCTGCTCTCCTATTGTAGGAATGTGCCCCCTATTGACAGTGACCAAATTATTCTTTGCTTAAAAAGGAAAAAAGCCCAGAAGTTTCTCTCCTCAATTTGGTAAAAAGACACCTCACAGGACCTTTGGGACTTCACCTCAGACCTGGGGCTGCCAACTGGACAGAGGCCAAAAGGTCCTGCCTAGGTAATTCACTAGAAAAAGAAGAGAACAAAGGAAATAATCGCTTTTGTGGAGTGTTTTAGCAGGAACAAGAACCTCTTGCCCCTGGCTTGGGTTTTTCTCTGAAAGAGCTTTGTTATTTTGCCTTTCATTAGAACTTTTTCTGTTTCCAACACTACCTCAGGAGCCATCCTGCTAACTTTATGCCATTCTGGGTAGCAGAGCTATCTCAGGTGTGACTGGTTCTCTGAGAGCTCATAAGAGGAGAAACCTATCACCCTATGCCAAGAGAAGGCTGCAGGCAGTGTGGCCCTGACCTCATTACCTAGGGCAGTCTGTGTCCCACAAACACACACAAACACACAGGTCACAGCAGAGGTGCCCATCCTGTGCTCACCGGTGGGCCCCCAAGTTGATGCAGCTGATGCCCAGGTTGTAGCGAGAGCGGATATACCCCGGCTGGAGCTCCAGGGCCCGACGATACGCGGCCACTGCTTCTTCACTCCGATTCCCATTGGCCAGGGTGGCACCCAGCTTGTTCCACAAAAGGTGGTCCTGGAGCAATGGGCACAGAAAAAGGGCTTAGATGAACTGGATCTCCTAAAGCTTTAAGCAAACCACTCCTTCCCCATATGTCTGTCATATTCCTCCACTCCAAATATGCACCTCTTGTACATGCAGGACCTCCACCCAAACCTTCACCCATAAACCTCCAAGTGCCTCCAGCAGCCCCAGTCTGCCCCTTTCTTACATTGGGGCGCACACTGAGTGCGGCACTGAAGCAATCCACAGCCTTCTCGTACTCGCCACTGAGGTTGAAAAGGACACCCAGGCCACACTGGACATCAGGATCCACAGTGGAGGGGTTGCTGCGCACAGCTGCTAAGAACAGCTCCTTCACCTCCATGAACAGCGAGCTGGAAAAGCACAGAACAGGATATTGGTGTGCTGTGGAGAGAGTCGGCCTCGGGCTGCTTGCTCTGCTCCTGCCTGGACCAGTCTGAGCCCAATCAGTAACCATAACTCACTCAGAGAGCAGGGAACTCAGGACACGCTTGGAAGGCCCCAGGTTTGTCCCCGAGACATTCTCCTCGGGTTCCTTGTTCAGCAGGTGGGCATAGTCTGGTTTATGGCGCAGCCAGTCCCGCAGGGTCTCACACGCCTGCTTCTGCAGGGACTCATTGGTGAAGCTCACTGCTAAAGCCATAAGTGCTGTCAGGTTCCCAGGCTGCAGCTCCAGGCACCTGCAGGGCAAAGAAAGAGAAGTGAATGCAGCACTACATCAGTGTAGGAGACAGCCAGACACAGGAGGTGAAACAATCAAGACAGAGCACCCCGTGACAGCCATGTGGTCCTTGTGGCACTACACACCCAACAAGAAGCCACACTCAGCAGCTCTGCAGCAACACTCACTGTCTGAGGGCGCTGATTGCCAAAAGCTCCTGTTCATTCTCTGCTTGGGTGGTTCCCAGATATTGCCAGGCCTGGGGAAGACATAGATGTACAAAGTTAGACTTCCAGAGGGAAAAAAATCAGTCAATAAGCCACTAACACAGAGATTAAATCCAGTATATTATCCTGCACAGTTTTAGAGTGAGATCAAATAGACCAAAGTATACACATTAGCCACAGGTGTAAGTTCCTCTCAAAAGATAGACAGATGTCATGGCACATAAGTCCTCAAAGACAGTAAAATTGGCATTGTTATAGTGAACAGAAGTGAATGTCTACCTGGAAATCTATCATAAAGCAACTGTTGGTAGTTTTACACTTTTAGATCACAGAATCTCCACTTTTAACTTCTAACTGTGCTCAAACTGCAGAGGAATGAGGAAAATGCAGATCTCCTATTTCCCAAGAACAAAATGGCATAGCAGCAGTGCTAATAATAAGGAGACCCCCGAGGCAGGCAGCTGTATGTACTTGTGCAGTGGTCCACTAGCAAGTAGTAACCTTGGAGAGTTGACTTTCAGACCTGAAAGTAGAAGCACTGTTAATTTTACTGAATTTCCAATCATCATGACACCAGTACATGAAAATGACTTTCACCTCCAAGCAGCTGATATAAGGAATATTTTACTAGGCACTAAATCCAAAGTATCTGTTCACTTTAGCCACACCCCTGGTCCAAAACAGGCTAGATAGTTGGGGACTGTCAGCATGATGTACCTGCTTTTTGAATCTAAGTCACAAAATGAGGTATCCACTGCCTCAAGGAAGGAAATTGCTTCATTAGCAAAGACACAGAACCCCGACAGAAGGCAATCTACACCCCTGAATCTCTCGTGCCTCACCACACATAGCTAGCTACAATTCAAGCAGAGCTGACCAGCAATAACTGCAGTGTTCTGCCAGCAGAAGAGCTGATGAGATTCAAGGTAAAGTTGTGACTTGGACCAAAGCAAACGTGACATCTCCTTCAGAGCAATTGTTCATGTCTATTTGATCACTGCACCATTTGTGAAGTCTTGGCTTCTCCTGTACATTCTGCAGTCACAGTAGAAGAATTCAGAATGTTTTTAATACAGCTAGCCAGAATTGGCCCAAGATTCCTTCCCTGAAGAATTCAGAATGTTTCCAATACAGCTAGTCAGAAATGGCCAAGATTTCTTCCCCTAAGGTTTCAATTACCTCTCCATCATGCTCAGCCTGCAGCCCACACTGTCTATGAGAAAAAAGCAACAGTTCTGGAAGGGCATTAACACCTTTTGACCACTTTAAAGCTAAGCAAATCTTCAAACCTTCTGCTTACTTTTCACCTATTACCAGTACCCTAGAAAATTAGATGGCCATTCTTAGAAGCCAAGAACCTCTGTTCCAAAATGTCACTCATATTTAAGTCTCAGGGTAATCAAATTATGTATGTCCAGTCATATATAATTAGCAGGGCTCAAACAAGACATGCTGAAAATTTAGCAGCCCTGGATCCTTGAGGCAGGCACTCCAGAAAGGCACCACATGAGTGTATTTGCACTCTTCCTGAGAATATCCATATTCTCTACCCCTGGAAAAAGGCACACAGGCTATTCCATTTCTCAATTCATCCTGCAGAAGCGATTTATGGAAAAAAGCATTCACTTAACAAGGAGCTGGAACTCTGTCTTCAGAGTAAAGATCCTTCTTTGGCCCACAACTTCAATTAAGACTGTTGAAAACACCCAATCTTTTTGGGTCACATCTTTTCCTAGCACCTAGATGAAAGACTTAGTCAGAGCCCTGCTCTAATGAGCTTCTCAGAATTAGATTTTAATACAGATACAGAAAGCACTGATTCGCCATAAGCTCCTCCAAACTTACAATGCCAATAAAGACTTTCACAGAAGCAATTTGAGAGATGAGAACTCCTTGCCTTGGCTCCATGCACAGTCTCATGTGCTCCAAAGATTTTACACAGCTCTGGGCCAGACGACTTGGTGCTTCCTGTAACTGACCTTAAGTCAGAAACCTCCTCCCTCAGAGGCTCCCTGAGGATTCACACAAATCAGCTACAAACTCAGGGCCACAGAAAAATGAGGTGTTTTCATACACCCTGCACAGGTCTTAACACTGCAGGAACGGCTGCTCTGACAGCTCAGCCTGTTATCTCTGTGCCACTCACCTCCATATGATCTGGCTTCTGTTGCACTGCAGCCTCAAAGAGCAGGACAGCATTGGGGAGGTCACCTTGCTCCAAGCGCTTCCGCCCCTCTTCAAATGCATCCGGGTGATCCCTCATGGGATTGTCTTCCTCAAACTGGTAACCCTGGCAGGACAGACAGACACACAGGGGCTAAAGCTTCGAGACAGGCTTAGGGAGTAGAGCACTCTCTACAGCACAACAGTCTAGTCTTGCTTGCAACACTCCAGACGCAGACCAGCCAGCACCTCATTCTCATTGCTAATTTGTAGCAGATCAGAGAACAAGGGTGGTTCTTCCTGCCTGCTCTGCACTGGAAAAATCCCCCAAAACCAAACCTGGAGGAAGTTGATAGAGAAACAAAAGCATTTAGTATGTATTTATAAGATACATAAATTTAGTATGTATCTTATTAGCTTGGAGGGGAATGGGGCCAGATGGGGGGCAGGGATGGGGCCAGGGGACACAACACTTGAACTCATTGCAAAGAATCCCTGTATTCACTAGTATTTGGTGCTGGACAAGAACCAGATGGCATCTGCAGACAAAACCAAGTGAAAACAGTATTTAACCCCTAGATGATCTGGGACAAGGATGTAAGTGACAGCAAAGCATCAGTGTGAGAACAAATCCCAGCAGCATCTGGAGTCTGGAGCTCAGAGCGAGGCAGATGCACAGCCAGTCTCCCCAGGGCAGCCCACCACAGTGCTAGGGCTGAGAGACCCTGTTCTCCCCTACCTTGTCGTATGATGAGGAGTTGAGGTCTTCATATTCAGAGAGCCAAGGGTGAGCCTCTGCATCTCTCTTGGCCATCTCCTCACATTCTGCCTGGAGTTTGTCCCAGAACTCCACATCTGACTGAAGTGAGAACAAAGTGTGACTGGAGTACCTCAGCCATAAACTCACATCTATGAACATGCCAGAGAACTCCCTCCTGGATGTTTCCAGCCCTCCTCAGAGCATGCAAAGGAGAGAGGTAACCCTACCATGGGCTCTCAGTTGGCACCCCAGCCCTCCTTCTCAGCCAGCTTTACCTCCACAGCAGCCTTTGCCTGCTCAAATTCCGTATCAAGAGTTGACACGTTCCCAGATCGCGCAAATTGATCCACCCAGGCATCGGATGCCCCCTGGGAGTTTGGAAACAGAAACACACCTTTCTTTTTAGAATTTGGCAACCTCAGGGCACATCCCAAAACAGCAGGAGGGTCTGTAATGACCCTTCCTCCCCATCAGTAAGTACTGATGGCCTATGAAGTGGAAATGAATTCATCTGAATCTCCTCTTCCTCACAGATGCTGTGGGAGATGAGAAAACTCAAACTGTCCAGATACATTCCCATCTTCTGGCTAGACTCTGCTAAGAGCCCAACAGCCCCTCCCTTGTCTCCCTCAGCACTGCTGAGAGCTGGACTTGCCATTTTCCTTTGCTCCCAGACTGTGCACTGTGGCAAAATGCTTTCTTCCTTCAGAGCATACAGGCCTGGGGCTCCTACCTGCTGCTGCATAAACTCAGCTGCCCATTGCTCTGCCTGATCTTGGTCTCTGTGGGTCACCTGATTAGCTTCGATCGATACCCTCCCATCTCCGATCTGGCGGACAAACTTTAGGAACTGCGGCAGAGAAACGAAACAAGGGTGGAGCTGGGCAGATGCTGTGCCCACAAGCCCTCAGCCCATGCCCCCCTCCTTCACTAAGAGGGCTTCTCTCTGCAGAGCGAGCACAAAAGGCCCAGAAAGGTGGGAAGGACCAGACTTCACAAGAGTGGAGATGGATAACATCTGAAGTGGATTGTAGGGCTCAACTCCCAAGAATCAGGGAAGAAATGGAAACATGGGACAACAGGAGGCTTTATTCCTTTACTATCTTCAGCCATCTCAATTCCCCACACCCTTTATTCACAGTAATATAATTACTACTAATTATGTCATTACTAATTCACAGTAATAATTAATCTCAGCCCCAGTCAGATTTCTCACCTCAGTATTCTTGAGTTTCGGATCATCCACTTTGGAGAGGAAATCAGTAACAGTTTTCTTAAGATCATCCTCAGGTTGGTATTCCTCATACCTGTGTTCCAAGACAGTAAAGGAGAAAGAGATAGAGCTCAGTGTTGCCTGATATGAGACTTTCTCTAACAAGAGTCTACACAATGGGGCAGACAACAGTATTGAAGGATACAACCTCTCCTCAAAGATTCTGGGCTTCTCCTAAGTGATTCACTACCATTATCCATCCGTAAAAGTTCAAAATTACTACTATGTTAGCTGTGCAGTGACTAACACAAACAGCAGCAGAATTAAACAATTACAGAGTCAGCACAGTTCTGCAGAGCAGTCTGGATTCCTTGCCAAGCTTACATGCCATCAGACATTGCAAGTTTTAGCACTACCAGAAACAAGGTCATATATCCAGGAACAAAGAAAGTAGGTCATGCCCACTGAAGAGGAAAACAGTGCCTTGGAAAAGCATCAGCTCTGCAGAGGATTGAGGGCTTACAGCAATGACACAACTCAATATGTCTTGTCTGGCTTACAGCAGGATAGGGCTACTTTGAGGTGGTATCACTACCTTCAGTCTTGGGGAAGTTTTGAAACTGGTGGAAATAACTCAGAAATGTCCATTATTTGCAGAAAGTTATCAGAGAAGCCAAGAGCCAGGTGCAACAAGAGTCCAAATATACAAAATTTTTGTACGGAAATATCTTAGAAGCCCAAAATGCTTGTGTGTGTTTTGCTTCTTTAACTGAAAAACTTGATTGTACCCAACAGGTACCTACAGAGAGATGATCCATCTTTAACCTACCACAAGAAAAACACATTAAAATAATATGCAGAAGGCTGAACGTATAAATATGTCAAGGAAAGGCTGGAAGTGGTTTGTCAGATAGGAAGAATTACATGATGAAAGTTTACAACTAGTACAGTCTAGTAAAAAGCATCTGTTGCAGGAAAAAAGTTCCTGAACTCACTCCTGAAGTTACTTTAAGGAGCTTTGCATCAGGCATGAGATTAATGTAGCCTACACGATCAACGTATCTTCCTGGAACTAGAGGACAGAAAAGCTACACTCCTAAAAACTTCAATTTGCAAGCATTGTTTCTGCCTTTCTCTGACACCAAAAGCCTCAGAACACCAGTCTAAGTTAAATGACTCAAAAGCATTCAGGCCACAGCAGATATCTATCACCTTTCCAAGCTTCACCCATCCAAGTGCCAGCAGCAACAGCTCGCCTTGAGAAGTCAGACTCACCATTTATCTGCCAAAGACTGATCTTCTGACTCCCCAAGCCACAGCTTCTCCTCTGACTGCTCTAGGTATTCTTCTGCCCACTTGGCAGGAGACACAGACAGTGGATCTGCAAAGAAAGAATGGGGAGAAAATTAAGACAGGCAGACCAGCACACCTTTGTTTATGCTTGCCTCTTCTACCTTTGTTTATGTTGATCTAAAAATCAAGCCTTTGGTTCAGATAGTGAATTAATACAGATGCCACTGTGGTGATGATAAATGTACGATTTTCTACTTTAATATCACAACTTATTCATCTGCTCCCTGTCGAATACTATGTAGGTCAAGAAAATTAGCAATGCATTACAAGTCTCTGTCAAAAGCAAAGCCTACAAGCACTAGGTTTTCATCAGAACTTTCTCGAAGACCTTTTTAACTCTAATTTATATTTTCAGAAATGTAAAGAGGGAAGCTCAAAGAGTGGAACTACCCAGCTTTCTACAGTGGCCAGTCCTGGAGAATAGCATATACTTGTTTCTTTTCCATAATTTCCAGATTAGGGCACATGTGGTAACAGGACCCTATTCCAGAGCCAGTTCTATACTCAACACAGCATGGCTTTTCAAATAAAGCTTAACCTTTGGGCCAGAAACACTCACTTTGCACATTTCCAAACTGTAACATCCCTCTACCTTCACACAACTGACACAAAATATTTCACCAAAGCGCACGAAAGAGAATTTAGCTTTGTACCAAAGGCAAATTTAGCCTTAGGAGAGGGAATTAGAAAATGTGTAATTAAGAAGCAGTACAAGGCCATCTCCAACTTGCATCAGTTGAATCATAACTTTTAAAAAAGCAGTTTAAAGAGCACGCTTCTCCAAAATTCCCTACGTAACCTAAGTTAACAGCAAAAGACCCTTGCACCTAAATAAAAGCTTCCACACCACATTGTTCATAATTTGACTTAACCATAACACCATCATGAAGCAGCTTTCCTACCCTCCACCCCATTAAGGCTGCTACGGGAAACACTGACTGCTGGGCCCAAAGCAACAGTCCAATTTCACAGTCAGGAGCTCTTCACTACACACAGGCACGTGACTGGACATCATCTTGACAGTAATTCCAAAAAAGGACACTTCACCTGTCACTTCAGCAATGAACTCCTGTGACCAGTCAGCCTCATTGTAATCTGAAGAGACATCACCAGCATTATCTGCTGCAGCCAAGAATTCCTGGGTCCAGTTTTCAGACAGTGCCAAGGCTGCCACACCTGGAGCTACATGAGGGGAAAAAAAAACCAGAAGTGAGGACTGGAGTACTCAAAGGCATCATTTATGTGTTCTAGGCTAGCCCTAATCACCTCTGATCTTTCTCTTTGTTAGAATAAAATCACAGAAATATTTCACTTGGAAGGAGTCTCTGGAGGTTGTTAAGAATTCTCACAGCAGATTAACATGAAAGTTAGAGATGAGGTTGTTCAGGACATTTATGAGGTAACTTCTGAATTTGTCCATGGCTGCCAATTCCCCAGCCTCCCTAGATACCTGTTCCAGTACTGAACTGCCTCCTCCAAGGGAAGAAATGTTTCCACATACCTAGTCAGTTCCCCTTTCCACAAACTGTGTCCATTACCCCTTGTCCTTCTCTGACTATTGCTGTGAAGATCCTGACCATGGCTGCTGAAGATAGCAACAAAACACTCCACCCCCTGCCCCCCAGACTCCTCTTCCCCAGGTTAAAATGTCCAGGCCCCTCAGCCTTTCCTCTTACAACATGGATTCCTGTCCCTTGAGTACTTTATCGATCCCCGGTGTACTTGTTCCAGCAGATCAGTGTACTGGAAAGCCCAAATCCAGAAACAATACTCCAGATACAATCTCAGAAAAGATCAATAGATAGGAACCGCCCTGCTAGGAGCCTGGCCATAAACATCAAGATCTTTTCCAGGTCTCCACCTACTTCAGCTCCCCTCACCTCGCTGAGGGGCCTGTCGGAAGCTTGACTGTTCAATCTCTTGCATCTCAGCCAAGAGGTCATCCATCTTAAAGGTCTGGGGTGCACGGGACAGCAAAGGGGCATTCTGAGCTTGCAGAAACTCTCCAACCAGCTGCCAAAGACAGAGATGGATTGCAAACATTGCACAGAAGATGAACAGGCAGAGCCAGGGAGTGTGAGAAAAGGGCTTGTCAGAAAAAAATATTAGCATCAGGTAAGGGGTAAAATAACAAACAGTGTGGATGAGAAAAGTTTTAAGAAGATTAATCAAAAGCTACAAGGAGACCAATAAATCTGTTCTTACCTCATCTTCAGTGGCTACTCCCAGTGGTTTGGATACCTGCAGGGAATAGTGGGCAACTGTGTCAACATTGATCCCATGCCCCTCTCTACACACAGACAGTGTGACCCAATTAGATTGTATCTTCCTCTTCCTTGAGCTTAGCCTGTCAACATTTTTCTTGCACTAGCTGCCAGCCAAGGGAGCAGGAACACTTTGAGGGATCCTGTCCAACCCCCTCCCACTACTGTCTGGCTTAGGGCCTGTGACAGCAAGGCACACAGCTCACCACAGCCGCCAACATCCATTGAGTGCCCACAAACGTGCCCTCACCCCACAACCCTGCTTCGGGTGCTTCGGGTGACCCTTGGGGCCTTTTCCCCAATAAACCACCACACGACACCAGCTGCACCGAGAGCCCCTGGCCCTGCTCCCCGGCAGCCCCCGGCAGGACCCAGAGCCAGCCCAGTGAGCAGCGCGATACTCACGGCCGCGGCTTCGGGCGTCCCGGGGGGCCAGGCCAGCGGGCCCTGCAGTCCTTCCTGCCTCAGGGCCTTGTCCTGGGTGAAGTGCCCCGCCAGCTTCATCAGGGGGTTGGAGCCCCCGCACTCCGGCTCCACCAGCTCCCTCATGGCCATGGCGCCGGGCACGGAGGGAGAGAGGCTCGGCGCCGATCCCGCCGCGCCTGCACCTGGCACCGGGGCGCACAGACAGCGGGTGAGCGCCGGGCGGAGCGACCGCCTGACCCCGACCCGGCTGCCACCCGCCAGCGCCGCCTCCCCCGCGGGCCCGGCCCGGCAGAGCACGGACACACCCACCCGCCCGCCCGCCGGCCGGGACAGCAAGGCCGCGGCCCCCGGCCCGAGCCCCGAGCCCCGCGCCCCCGGCCGTGCCCGTCGCCCGTCCCCCGGCGCACTCCGCCCGGCGCCGCCCGGAGGGGCCGCGGGGCTCCCCCGGCCGCTCCGTACCTGGGGCCGCCGGGGCGCGCTGGGCTGGCGCGGCGGGGCGGGGCCAGCCTTAAAGGGACAGGCGCCGGAGCGCCTTAAAGGGACTCGGCGCCAGGGTCACCCGGGTCACCGCCCGCTCCGGAACCCCTCCGCCCGGTGGCTCCCCCCGCAGCTCAGGAGCCGGCTCCCGAGGGGTGTGCCCGTCTGCCGGCCGTGAAACGGTGTGTACATGTATATGGTGTGTTCTATACACAACCTATTGTATTTGCAAATATACATAAATATATATATGCATAAATATATATATATATGCATAAATATATATATATATATTCAATGTGTATGGTATGTGTGAAAAAATGCGTATTGTATGATTGGCTTTTCGCAAATATTAAAATGAATATGATATGTGTTGTGTTAGAAAGTTATGCTGTATTAATTTTCCTAAGTAGTGTGTTAAATATAGTTTTGGGGTATAACAAAATGTTAAAATAGAAACTATGCTATGCAAGATACTTTTTTTAAAGAAAGGACTCGCAGCGAGATAGCAGTCACAGGACACCTAAATCTTTTAGAGAAAAAGAATTTATTGCTCTCTTACCAGAAGAAACTAAGTTTCTTCCCGCCTTGCTCAGGCTTAACGACGCCGTTAGCATTAAGAGGAAGAAGTTGACGATGACCAGACAGAATCCTGTGTTTGAATGGAATTTATGCATCATGTATGAGATGTATGAATATGCAACAGGTTATTGTTTTTAAGGGTTAATCCTCTGTTAACAGGGGTCCTTTTTCAGGCTTATGCTGCCCAGAAGAAGGTACCTGGATGTCCGTAACTCTTTGTTTTTGTTGTCTCATATTGTCCTAATCCAAATTGTCCAAAATTTTTATTACTCTAACTATATTGCTATTTTTATAACCATTTTATTACTATTAATCTTTTAAATTTTTAAAAATAAGTGATTGGTATTTTTCACAGTATGTATGTATGTTTATGTACATACAAGAGATATATGCATGTATGCACCATATACATCTCATTTTATTTGTGAATATGCATAAATATATATATTCATATATATATTCAATGAAATGTATATGGTACATATTCATAAATGAGCATATACTGTATCAGTACACATTTGTCCAGCTGATGGACAGATATTTTACTGTTTGCCCTGGGATCGCTAAAATGTTGCAGCTGGCAGCCACAGGTTGAGAGTGCACACATTGAGCTGAAAAGTATGTGATACCTTCAGATAAGCCATAGAAATGCCAACTCCTTCCCAGCCTTGATCCTCCTACATTCATGGTTTCAAAGGACAAGCCACCTGGAAAATCAAAGATCATTTGTGTGTAGCCTCTAAAAGAATGGGAAAAGCACCAAGAGGGGGCTGCACAATGTGTGCTGACTCCCGTGATATTAGGTTGCTAGAAATAAATTGTTTTCAGAATCAAATCCCATCTTCTTTTCAAAGGAATATGCTCCTCTGCAGGCTCCTCTCCAGATTTGTCAGGGTCACTTCATCTGTCCAAAATGTGACATCTGGTGCAGTTTTAGACACAATTCTTTGGCAGTTGGTCTTCCTGCCTGCTCTCCTTACAGCTTTGAAATCCACATGGCATCTACAGCCAGTTCTGTGCTAGCAGAACTGTATGGCTCAACAGGAGCATACTTCTTAAAGTTATAAGAATTGGGGCTGGAAATACAACATCCACACCAACATACTTGGGGAGCTTTACTCTGGACCGTGTCTTCCCTGGCCCCATGGAGGCACAGCAGTTAGTGGTTGATGTGCCCTATGTGCAGCTTAGCAGCACCAAAAAGCAATCTCGTTTGCACACTGAGGCTGTCCTGCAGGACAAACCCCAGCCCAGCAAACAGGGATTACTGTAAGACTCATTTTGAAAGCACACTTCTGGCATCCTGGAAGGTTAAAATAAGACTCACCTGCTATTACCAAATACCAAATCCTATGTATGCTCAGTGTGATCAAGGATTAGCAAGAGCACTTGAAGAGAGAAGCATGAAGAATGCTGTGGGGCAGAATCCCAAATGACTTTCAAGAAGACAGGGGCAACGCTGCTCCTAAGGAAAACCAATAGACAGCACAAAGACATGGAGAAGGGGAGTGTAGGAACTGAGATAAAGCATGGAGAGAAATCCAAAAACCATCACAGACTTGGCAGGGAGGAAGACATGAAGTAGTTTCGATTTGTAAATATTTGCAACAAGGTTTTGGGGTATGCCCATGACACCAGCCTATGATACCAGCTTGGCCTTCTGGCTCAGGACAGGGACAGGGAAACACTGCTCTGTAAAAAATAGCCCCCACAGCCTTCCTTCTGAAGGGCTGGATGGCCCTTTATCCCTTAGACTCCCAAAAGACTTTGATGCAACTGGAAGGACAGGAAGTGGCGGTGGTGGCAGAGCATCCAGGACAACCACAGCTCTGACTGTTAATGGATAAGTATCCTGCTGAAGCCACAACTATTTCTGCTTGCAGGCAGAAAGCAAAGGGCCTGATCTGAAGTCAACAGGAAAAGAAGCACAGTCAATGCACCCCTGCAAGTGAAGTGAAAATAATTTAGCAGCAAGAATTAAATATCAGGGGCCCCCAAAAACTCTTGGAGAGATGAGAAAGACAAATAGTACAGTTTCTGAAAAGGCTATTCCAGGCTCTGCATCCTTCAGCTTTTCTCAATACCAATACTCTGCTGAAGGTCCTGGGCCTGATGGAAACCAGTGACAAAATGGAGGTCTCTGTCTAACTATTCCCCATCCTAACTTTGTGAAATTCATTATTTCTTTCCAAGTGCAAAACTTAGCACATGCTTTTATTAAATGGTGTTCTACACTTTCAGGCTATTTCTCCCATTGATCAAGATCATTTGTATACGATTTTTTTCTACCAAATCCTTTGCAACCCCTCTCAGGTTAATGTTGTCTGCAGATTTTAATAGACACAATTTTCTGGTCCACTGTATAAATTACTGGGAAAAAAACATACTAATAGCACACTGAAAACAGTTCTTTGCAGGACTCCTTGATATGTCTTTCCAGACAGACAGCATAGCACCAAAAACTAATCTTAGAATTTTCCAATCAGCATCAGATGCTCCCAAAAGTGATTTCAGTAGATCGACTTTCCCATGTTTCCTAATGACTGTCAGATGAAACAGAGTAAAAATCCTACTGAAATAAAAAATTTAATATCTATTGTTACTTCCTTGACCACAAGGACAAGTCTGCCATGAAAGATTGGTTTAACTTGATCTCTTCTATTTGCAAATGGAAAATGTGAGTTGTCTACATAATATTTATTTGTTCCAATGTCACAGGGGAAGGCAGTAAAATTATGCTGGCTGACCAGTAATTAGTCAGATTTTCTTTTTTTCAATGCCCAATATATTTGGCCTTTTCCAGTCTTCTGAACCTCTCCACTGCCTAGATATCTCAAAGATAATGGCCATTGGGTCATTCTCCAGTTCTCCAGTTGTCATCACAGCATGAAGTTCATCAGCCCTAATCAGTCTGAAAACCTTGACTTTGCCTAAGTGCTTAAAAATCTAGAATGACTTTTTCCCCACTTGCAACTGGAGCTATTTAAGATATTCACCTAGCCACCACCACAGTGAAGACAAGTAAAAAATGCTTGGAGCTTCTAGGTATCTTTGGTCAGCTTCCAATTTCACTGACCAGAGAGCCAGTCTTTTTACTGGTCTTCCCCTCATTGCCCAGGTAGTGACAGGCACTATTGATGAGCTGATAGTTCTATTCTTTTCCACCACACATAAGGTACTCATTTCCTTTTCAAAGTATCTTTGTACTTAATTCGACTCAGTTGCCATGTCTCCCTTAATTCTTTCTCCTCCAGACTAAAAGCTGCAATTTTTTCAAATCCTTCTGCTTGAGTGGCCAAGGTAGTTATTCCCCTCTGTGGATTCACTTCCTACATTTGTCTCTGTTGTAGCAGCACTGTACCCAAACTGGACACTCAGCCAGTCCTGTGTCATTCAGTGCTGTGAGTGAAGTCACAGCAGTACAGAGCTGTTCTGACAGCTCGTTTCATCTGACCCACAGGCTATCCTCCTAAACACATAAACTGATCTGATGTGTGCCTTTTTGGCAACAGCATCATGTTGATGTACATTCTGCTTTTTGTAAGGAAGATGATATTCAATGAACTCTGATGCGCTCTGAAACTCTGCATTTGAAAAAGCAACAGAGCATCTTTTGCCCCTGAATATTCCCTGTCTTTCTCACACTGATCCTCCGAACTTCAAAGTCATGGGTCTAATTTATGTTTTTTGTGTTGAGCATTGGCCCGTTTTTATATAAACCCAAACATCTGAAGAAGCATCTTTCTGTATTTATATCACATTCTGTACTGCTGTGACTTCACTCACAGCACTGAGTGACACAGGACTGACTGAGTGTCCAGTTTGGGTACAATGCTGCTACAACAGAGACAAATGTAGGAAGTGAATCTGCAGAGAGGAATAACTCATGGGTTCCATGAGTGAGGACGAGCATCAGGAACCACTTGGCTCTGCTCTTGGACCCATCGCTTTCCCGTGGTGGAAAAAATCAGTTTGCCTTGGCTCCCCTACGTGCAAAACAAAGACAAGTTTGTTTAAGTTTGGGGGTCGGTTTGGAGGTTGGGGATGGTTGTTCGTTTGTTTTTAATGGAAGAGCCTTGAGTGGCCGGGCCAGAGGAGCTGTGTGAATGATCACCCGTACCTCCGCACCGAGGAACCCGCGCTCCTTTCGCAGCGCCCCGCCCGCCCCTCCCGCTGCCGCTGCCGCTGCCGCCGCCCGGGCACCTCCTCCTGCGGCGGGGCCGGGCGGGACCGGGGCCGGGCGGCAGCCGCGGGGCCATGTCGCAGCACAGCACGCTGCTCCACCTGCTCGCCGGAGGGTGAGTGCCCCGGGAGGCGGCATTCGGGGGCAGGAGGGCGCCCGGGGGCGGGATTCGGGCAGCGGGTCCCGCAGCCGCCGCCGGGCAGCTGGGGCAGGGCAGCCCCCGCCGGGGCAGAACAGCCCCCGCCGGGGCAGAGCAGCTCCCGCGGCTCCGCCGTGCTGGCCCGTGCGGTCGCGGCTGTGCCGGTCCCGATCGGGGCTCGGCGGCGCGGAGCAGCGCCGCAGCGCCGCGGGAAATGCCCGGCTCCGCGGCTTGGGAAGGCGGAGAGCCTCCCTGTGGGACACGGGGTTTGGTCCAGCCGGAGCTTTCCCGGGATGCGGGGCAAGGGAAGCGGGGTGCTGAACAGAGCGCCACGAGGCATCCATGCGTTCGGGAGGGCGCCCAGCTCTCTCCATCAGCGCGTGGCTGAGATTCCTGTGTCACTTTTCTGGCTTTAAATAGCGCGGCTGATTCTGGTGAGTCAGGTGTTTGGACCCCAGCCGAGCCCCTCTGCATTAGAAGCGTGCCCCTGAGCAAGTTATTTGTCCCGTGGCGTTTCTGCCTTCCTTGCTTTAAAGTCTCAAAACAATGAGCTTCAAGTTTATGGTGCCCTAAAGCAGAAAATAATGAGGTCCTCCAGACTTTGCTGAGTAACTGCAGAAGTCCTCCTTAGGCATCCATCTAATCCTTTTCCAAATCCCACCAACCTGCTGGAGTCTGTGTGACAGTGAGGCCTGTGATACGGCATGTACAATAAGGCGCATAATTTAATTGCTTTTAATTAGTAGATTTCCAGTTTTCTGCAGCTAATCCAGTCCTTGTGCTATGTCAATCTTTGCATATGTGTACCTGTCCTCTCTGTTCCCATTGTTATTTTGTATATGCTCTTCTCTTTTATTAATTTATTCTTTGAACTATATATGCATTGCATCTTAGACTTTTTTAATACATTTATCTTTCTTAGCTTTCTTCTTAAGCTTTTCTTCATCTTTTTCCACCATGGTTCGCAAAAAACTGAGAGTTTGGCTTGTGACAAGAGTGTCACTCATGGGAACTTTGTCAGTCTGTATCTCGTCCTCATCCATTAAGCAATACTCCCGAATTACAGCTAATTAAAACCCTGGGGCTAATAACGTGAGTAAGAGATGAAAGAGAAGTTCAGTTTATTGCTGCACGATATTTAATATTACTGGTTTGTGTAATGAAACAAAACAGGGTCTCATTTGTGAAGGAGCAGTTCTCCACTTTATCTTCCAGTATAAGAACCAGGGACCAGCCAAAGAAACTTGTGAGAGGTTCGTTCAGAACTAATGCAAGAACACAGTTCTTCCCACAGTGTGCAGTTAAACTGTGGGACTCCTGGGAACAGGATGGTAGAAGGTAAAGGCTTCTTATGTGTCCAGGAAGCATTTTAAAAATATGAATGAAAAAGAATGTGTTGAAGGCTACTAAAAGCAAGGCAACATTTCTGGCTGAGGAAATCCCTGAACTGAAAATTGGGAAGCTGGGAGAGTGTTCTGGAGGTATTTCTCCTACTCTTCTGTAGGTGACCTTTATTTTTCTGTGTCCTAGGCAGAAACCTGGTTTAACTGCAGGTTTGTCTGATCCAGCATTGCTGTTCTTAAATGAAGACCTTCAAGCCATCTTAATTTTGGCTATCCTAAGAGCTAACATGAATTACCAGTAAACTTTGTCACCTCTGTGCATGTGCTTATACACTTTTTAGATCACTTAAAAAATGTTACCAGTGTCTTTTGTATTTCTCAACTAATCCTCTTTTTCAGTCACCTCAAACTTGTCGGTTTTCCCTTTAAAATGTGAAAGCAAGATCTAGAGGCAAGTACCATTTTCTAAGGTAAAATTACCCGCCTTCTTCAATTAGCACTTTTTGCTGTGGCTTTCCTCTGAGAGTACATGTTGTACTCGTTTCCACTGCTGCTCTTCATCCTATTTTGCAGAAATTGCTTTAGTTCCTGCTTCTAGAGTAATGACACATAATTTTCCATTTCTCCTGAACAGAAGAATTTTGCAGACCTATGGCTTCCATATAGTGTAAGCAGCTGTATCATCGTCTAATGCACGATAATACATCACAGTTGAGATTTCTTCTAGTTTTGAACAACTGGTACACCTCATTTCCTTAGCTTTAATTAATGCATTTTCTTTTTTCCTCTTTAGTTTCACAGCAGCTCATAGTGGCCCTTCACCTCATACTCTCTTTCTGCTGATTAAATGGCCACTATGCTAAGGAGCAACAATTTCTTTAATTGTTATTGTGTCTTTTGTAATACTTTTTTGTTTTCTGTATGTATCAGTAGCTTCAGGAACATGACCTCAGGAAACTTTTCTGTATACTGGAAGCATGTGTTCAAACTCAGATCCTGACCATTGCAGGTGGGGAGTTCTTGAAGAAATTATACATTAAGAGAACATTACATAAACTTTTGCTTCCTTATGCACTATTAAAGAGAAGAATTATTATTATACCAAGCAATTGCTTCTCTCAGTGTTTTCCTGATGTATTGTTTGCTCAGCTTTTAGATAAGGAGTTGAAATAGCCCTATTCTGACCTTTTAGACCTTGATCTGTCACCACTGTACTCAATCTTCTCCTGAACTGAGACTGTACTTCTGGTCAAAGAAACAACTGGCATGTAAGTCTGGAGCCTGTATAAGACAAATGAATAGAATCTAAGGTAAAGAACAGGACTGTTGGACCCCTAAGTGGATAGGGGAAGAATCTGTATGGGAAGAATCAACATGGCCTTTGTGAAAGCAGACCCTGCCTCATACAGCTCTGGATTGCTACGTAGGCTGTGTCTTGGAGTCTGTGCTCGATCAGCTTGTTGACCCAGAGAACCTGAGCCGGGCTGTTCACTGCTTTGCCATGTGCTGTCTTCTGAGCTGGAGCTAAATTCAGGAGTCAGAACGTTGCCAGACTCCCACCACTCATCATACACCTCCTGAGGGAAATTGCTGCTGATGGACTGCTCTGCAAGTCGTCACCACTGCTGTGTACATCTGCCAAGGGCTTGACAAAGCCACATGAGTGTTATGGAACAGCATAGCTAGTTGTGGGCATCATTAGCTGCATAATCTCCTAGCTGCCATAGCTTCAACTCTTGGATGTGCAATAGACATCCAGGCCTCTTTTTTTTCAAAATAATTCCTCAGAACTCTAACTGTTTGCTATCCTGCATTGTCATATGTAATTCTGATTATATACCTGACTCTTCCCTGATATCTTGTAGTTCTTTGGTTGGCTTTTCTTTCTCTGGAGCAGAGTGAGCTTTTTATTAAGCCTCCATCTCTTGTGAAACAAAGCAACTTTGGCTGTTGCAGATGTGAACGATTGTTCATATGTCAAAGCCTCTTGCATGGCTTGCATGCAAATTCATCTCAAAACACTCTTTCAGGTACTGAGCCTCCTCTAGAAGAGCAGAGTTATCAGTCAAAGGATTTAGAGGGGCAGAAGCTGAGAACCAAACGTGTCAGTTATGGCTTGTCCCTGGGTGGTGGAAAGGGAAAAAGGGGATATGTGTCCTTTCAGCATTCCTGCAGTGTGACAAGAGCCATTGATGGAGATGGTTCATGAGTTCCAAAAATAGGTTTTGCCTGCTGAAGGTCAGAGTCCTCTTTCATTAAGCAAGCCAGGCTTGGAGAGAGCCTGGCTGTTGGCAGAAACTACAGATCTTGCTTACAGGGCCTTGCCAATGTGGGTCTGGTGTAATTGTGGATTAAAGACACGGGTAAGCTGAGAGGTGGGAGAGTTCTGTGCTGCCCTTCTGTGAGCCGGTGTAGCTGTGGTGAAGTGTGGGCCACGGTGCTGGGTGATCTCAGCAGAAGGCTTTGCAGTGAGGGTGGGCAGCAGAAATGTTTGCTCTGGGGGACTGCTGAGTCCCCATGGACTTGGGACTCTTTGTCTCAAACACTGAGTAGAGCTTCAGAGTGAGGCTGCCAGATGATGTCCCAAGCTGAGGCTGTTTTGTTAATCAGTGTCAGAGCAGGAGGTCATGTGTGACACAGGCTGGGGTACCTAACCTCCTCTCCCAGAGGAGAGAGGTTGTGGACAAGCAGGGTCAGAATTATTGCCCTATTATGGCCCAGAGGTCATTCTTACGTGTGCTGCTGTGCCCTAGATGTGGTGGAACAGCTGGAGCCATCCTGACCTGTCCCCTGGAAGTGGTGAAGACACGTCTGCAGTCATCCCAACTGGCACTGCGGCCTCTGTGCCTCCCAGAGGTACAGCTGCCAGGGATGAGTGTGAGGCTGATGAATCCCACCCCACCATCTCCTGGAGTGCTCAAGTTGCTGAGGTGAGCAGGACAGGGCAGTGTGCTTCTTAGCACCAGGGAGGTGATGGTTTGGCCATCAGAGGGCGTGAGGGAAGAGAGAAAGAGAGTTGAGCTGAGGCTCTGGAAGTCACAAGTGCTATAGAAAGTTTGATCAGAGCACAGGTACATCTGCTTCTCACTAGTGATCTGTGCTCTGCAAGATCAGCTTAGGGGGCTGGGAGAAACTTCTCAGCTAGTGATTGGATCCAACCCTGAGGGATGGCATTATCAAGAATAGGATGCAATGACTAGTGACCCATGGCAGGGTAGCTGGAACTAGATGATCTTTCAAGTAATTTCCAACCCAAGGCGTTCCATGATTCTATGGCTGAAGAAGAGAGGAGAAGTGATTGGAGAGAAAATGAGAGCAGGGCAGAAAAAGGATAACACGAGAGGTGGGTAGGAGGTGCTACAAGAAATACTGAAGAGCAAAGAAGGACGAGGAACAGGAGAGTCCCCAGCTTAGTTACTCTGCTGATTTCTCTGTTCATTTCCTTCTGTAGGTCCATCCTTGAGAAGGAAGGCAAACGGTCCCTGTTCCGAGGTCTGGGTCCGAACCTTGCTGGGGTTGCTCCTTCCCGGTGAGTTCTGCTCCATGGAAGTGCCTCATGCTGCACACTTCCTAAGTGTGGCTGTGTCATAACTGTCACTCCACTTCCTGAAAGCAGTCTGCGCCTTGTGCTCACATGCCACAGGATCCTTTCACACAGACATCTTCTGGAGCTTCTGATCATAGTGTTAAGATAATTGCTGGGGGCCAGGTATAAATCGTATCTGATGTCATGTTAGACAGAACTGTGATGGGAGTAAGAAAAGTTGGAGTGAGACTGTACAGTAGTGTCTCTGCTCCTCATAGGGGAGCTGTAACCTCTTCTGTATTTTTTTCCAATCAGGGCTATATATTTTGCTGCCTATTCTGCTACTAAGGAGAGGCTTAATACTGTCCTGGTGCCGGAGTCCAAGGAAGTACACATATTAGCAGCAGCCTGTGCAGGTGAGCCTTTTCTGTCTCCAGTCAAAGCCAAGAGGTCCTTCTGTCTGGAAATGCCTATGTGTTTCGTTCCTTCTCCATTGCTGCTCTGAAGTTTTCTCCCTCCACATGTGGAGAAGTGAGTTCTTTGGGTAACCCAAATGTTTTCTCACTCTTCATTCTTCTTAGTCTCATCTCTTGAAGTCTTGTCTTTACCCCTTCAGCTGCTATCATGAGCTCTATTCTGCTGTGAGAGGAAGAAGCCAGTGTGTAATTTAGACCACTCACAGAACCATTCCTCTTGATATATTCCAGTTCTCTAACAAAATCCTCTACTCTTGAAAAATTAGCATTCTGTTTCCTGCCTCTTTGTAACACCCGGGCCTGTAGTGGGATTTTGTGGAGGCAGAGGAGCTAATTACCACTAAACAAAGGCTGGAATAGGGGAGGAGGAGAATCAAATAGTCTGCCCTAAATATCTCTTCTCAAGGTCATTCTCAAATTGCAAATGCCTGCAGCTTGCCAAGCAGAGCTCTGAGAGCTGATAGATCAGCACCTCTTCACAAACTGTCAGCATGATCCTGGCACTCATGGCTGTCTTCCTCTTCTGTTCCCCAGGCATTAGCTCAGCCACACTCACCAACCCCATCTGGCTAGTGAAAACCAGGATGCAGCTGGAAGCCAGGTAAGGCAGGCCTGCAGTGCAGAGCCACTCCATGTCACGTCAGGATTGGTTTGGGGGTTCGTGGGCAGAGAGAGGTCTGTGATTTCTCATCAGAACATGGAAAGTCATAGGCTGGGCAAGAGGCTTATGGCTGTGTTCACAACAGCCCTGCAGGTCAGGGTGCAGTGTGCTGTCCTCATCCTCTCCCTTCTTTCCAGGGTGAAGGGGGAGACGGCCAGCAACGCTCTCCAGTGTGCCATGCACGTGTACCGCACAGAAGGCCTGCGTGGATTTTACCGTGGGATCACTGCCTCCTATGCTGGAGTGTCAGAGACCATCATACACTTTGTCATCTATGAAGCACTGAAAAAGGAGCTGAGAAACAGCCAGTATTCCCATTCCCCATCACTCACACTTCCACCAAACAACAACGATTTCTTCGGACTAATGAGCGCTGCCGCTGTCTCCAAAACATGCGCTACATGCATTGCATATCCACACGGTCAGTGAGTCCTCTCTCCTTGCTGCTGCTCCCCTTGGTGGGAGATGCCATGCCTGCAGGATCCATCTGCTAATATGTGGCTTCCCCTCTTGTCTCCCCAGAGGTCATTCGGACGCGGTTGCGTGAGGAGGGCTCCCGGTACCGTTCCTTAGCACAGACTCTGCAGCTGGTGGTCCGTGAAGAGGGACCCTTGGCTTTATACCGGGGACTCCTGGCGCACCTGATCCGCCAGATCCCAAACGCGGCCATCATGATGGCCACCTACGAACTCATCGTACATTTGGCCTCTCCCACCTTGTAAGCTGTAGCACTTGGCTGAGGCTGCTGTGGAGGTACAGGGACATCGTGGTCCTGAGGCCTGGTCTTTTGCAGGACTCTGAGAGGTGGTGCTTTTTGTCACAGATCAGATCTGGGTCAGGCTTTCTCAGGACACAACAACTATTTTGTGCCAAGTGTTTTGCTCCAATATGCACAGTGTAGCATTTTTTTTTCCTTCTGGAGACTTGAATTATTCCAGTGCTTCAAGATGTCAGGGTACTGGTTTGACAGTTCCTGTTGTAATCTCCCTTGATGAAGCAAAGGCATAGAATTTACTGGGAATGAGACAAAGCAGAAAAGTTTAAGAGTGTCTTATCCCAGCATGTTCACTTCTTTTGGACCCAGTAACAACCATACATGGGTACAGTTGGGCATGACAACAGGCTAGAGCTGAAACATCTGAGAGAACTGCAGCAAGCAAGATCTTGTGCTGCAACCTTTGCCCTCAGAGGGGCTCTTCCACTCTCACCTACCATACTGCCTTCTTGCCCCTAAGGAGGATTTCTCAACCTTGGCTGCCAACAAATTGCAGAATTTTCCTCTGGGTCCCTCACATGTTGCAACCATTGCCCCAAGATGTGTCAATCAGCTGACAGCCCCGTTTTGTCTTACAGGGTCTGAAAAACCAGACCAAATAGATCCAGGGAAGAAGCACAACCTGCTCTGAAGCACTGTCCTAACAACTCATGCTAGTGCTGGGCTCAGAGCCATGCTAGTGCTAGTATCTGTTGTATTTCCATCCCCTCCATGCTCAGCAGAAAGAGGAAGATGCCTCCTTCCCCCAGAAGTGCTGGGGCTGTTCTACAACTGGAGCCCCTGGTATAAAAAAATACTCTTATCATACTGATAAAAAAAGCAGATTATGTGAGAAGATGGATGAAGCTAAGGAGATTTGGCCTGTTTCTGTTGCTACACTAAGTGATGAAAAGAGCCTTATTTATTTTCCTGTGTTCAAGAATTCAGTTTGCTGCATGTGCTACATTCACCTGCGACAGGCTTGAGAGCCTTCTGTTCCTTTGTGGGTCCCTAGAACTGAGTCCTGGGGAAGGCCCCATTGTGTTTACAGAGCATTTTGATTCTCAGAAAGGCTCGGGGTAGGGTCGTGAGTGATGTGTTTTTCTTGCTTCATCACATATGCTAAAAAATTGTAACCCTTCCCCGAAATAAGGTAGTAATTTCAGTAAATACATGCTCTGGACAAGCTCCAGTTTCACATTAGAGCCTACACTATTTCTTTCCCTGGCTGTAGTGAAAAACTGCAGAAGTCCTGAATGTTTTATTTGAAATCCATTTATTTTAAAATCCACTTTGTTTCCTCATCTTTCTTACCTTCATTCATTTAGTATTAGGAGTATTGACAATTTTACAAAGCGACACAAAGCTGCAGTGGTTTGTTGGTTGTTTTTTTCTTTTTTTTTTTTTTTGCATGAAACGAGAATAAACCTCAAATGACAACATTGAAAAAATATACAATATATATATATAATATCTGGGGAGGGGTTGTGAGAAACCCCACTCTGAGCCCTATGGCTGGCTCTGCCTTTCAGATTTCCATTCTTTCCAACACCTGCATCCCAGTTTGAACCGTGCCACCATCATGTGTAAGTGCCCTAACACATGTTTCTGGAGAGCCAGATGGGGGGTCAATAATGTGGGGAATGTCCACAATGAGAATGGCAGAAGATGAAGGAGCATGGGAGGCAGAAATGATCAATGAGGGAGGAGCACATGTGTACACGGTGGGGGAGGAAAGAAGTTGAAAGTCAGACACCTCCTCCTTCCTGCCATATGTTTTGGGGAGATCCACTGGGCGGGTGTTTTAAAGCTCCTAGTAGCGGTGAGAGACGTCACTTTTGCCGATGATGTGCCGGTCATTCATGTCACTGCTGTCCGGGGAGTCGGGTGTCTCCGAGTCAGTGCTGTCGTCATCATCCTCCATGCCCTCGCCAGCTCGGCCCTCCACACTGCCTGCTGCCCTCTCCTGACAGCTCTGGTAGGACTGGGGAGGTGAGATACGAGGTGAGGGGAAGGGTGTGACAAGCCACCTGGCCGCCCAGCCCCGCCGCGGTGGCCGCTCCTCACCTCCATGGGGTTGACGATGATGGTGAGGGCCGAGTCGTCCCAGAACATGTCGCTCTCCTTGCCTCCAGTGCTGCTGTGCCCCGACTCAGCAGCCCCAGGGACCTCTTGCCCCATTCCCCGGCGGTGCAGGGAGTGGATGCGCAGGATACCGAGGATCACCATAAGTGCCAGGAAGCCTACGCACACCACGATGATGACGGTGGCAGCACTGGGGACCACTTTGGAGAAAGAAAGCGAGAAGTTGTGTCTAGAGTCTGTCACAGAAACATGCATTTCCAAGCTGACATGCAGGAACTGAGATCCTGGGCAGAGCCTCGGTTTTTGGTCTATGCAGGAACACAGCCTGACTTGTCTGTGCCCCTGGGCACAGGCAGTTCCTGTGATGTAGACTCTGTGGAGACTCTGCACATCTTTATCTGCAGAATTTGCCAGAATGTGTTGCACCACATATATCTGCATCCTGCTCTTGGGAGGGAGAAATGCGTGCTGGGGACAGCTCTAAGGGCTTGAGGATGATTTTCAGAGTGTGATTTCTGTGCAAGCAGTAGAGAAAGCAAGAAGCCAAAAGATGCCTTCGTTGCACATGGAGCAGAAGTGAATTCTATGATGGACTTCTAATAAGTGCTGTGGTAAAAGCGTGGCTTCTCCACAGGAGAAAAACTGAAATTCATCTAAGACCCTTAGCCCAACTCCTACATGTTTGTTTTAGGCCTGTAGACTGATCCTCAACTCCCCAGATAAGCACCTTCCCTGCAAAATCTATCTAGGCCCTCCGCAAATTTGTTTGTGGTTCTGTTCAGCAGGGAAAGTTTGCTGCTGCCATCAGGCAGAGCTGGGGAAGGGAGAGGCAAAGGCTGGCACATGCACAGGCTGCCCCTGCAGTGCCAGCTGCAGGACTGGAACAGCTTGGGATCAGCTACTTTGGAAGCTGCAGCAAAAGCTAGCTCAAAGGTGCCTTGCTTGTTCCCTATGACAGGGGACCAAAATGTCTGTAAAGTCCAGAGCTTTCACAGCCCAGGAGGAATTGATTGGAGGTGTGGTCATGCCCGAGGCACAGGGCTAACAGCACAAACATACATCTAGTCTAGCTTTCAAGCATCTCTCTTCTCTGTTTTGGGGGCAAAAATTCTCCTCTTGTCTGTGTGGTGCCATCTCCTGTATTTTCCTGCCTTGCTGACCACCACCTACTCCCATTTCTTTCTTTAGAGCAGTGGCTGTCTTGACTCACTTTTCTCTCCTGCTGTTGAAGCTTCGTTCTGAAATTACTTTACACAAGCCCCCACAGCACCTTTGTAAGGTGCATGAATGAAGTCAGCTTACAGTTACTCTTTTTAGACCCTCTGAGGTGCAGAATTCAGTTGGCTTCTACATCAAGAAGATAATATCCCACAAGAGGATTGTTGCAGCATGCTCTAAAATACAATCTGACAAAGACTGCAGTCCACTGGCTAACGACGAGTGGAACAGGACAATATAAGGAGAACAATGATAATGGGTGCAGGGAGCTGGAGAGGAATCCTCCACTATAGGTTCTGCCAGGATGTGAGAAAATGAGCATCCTGATCTAAAGGAATAAACCCAAAAGATAGTGTTACATACTTGGGTTGTTGTGGGTGCTTGCCAAACTGTGCCCAGACAGCTCTGCAGGTAAATGATGGCCTCGGTGCACAAACTGCTGGGAGCTCAGAATATGGTTAGGATGAGCAGCTCGGTTCATGTTGTGGAGAACATTCACCTGCAGAAAGACCAGAGTGAGGGGACTCAGCCCTGTGTCCATGGCACATTCTATGCATTCCCATGCACCATGTCCTCCCCACACATGCAGAAGAATCTCTGTGCATGTATCAGTCTTGTACCTCGACAGTGAACTCGTTGCTGGAGTAGCGTCCGTTCATCTCAGTGCAGGACAGGTGAAACTTCCTTTCATAGAGGGCAGCACCGTGGTTGATGTGGTAGGAGACCTGGCGTAGGATCTCCTCATAAACCGCAATGCTCTCCACGCCTGAGGCAACAAGAGAGGGGTGGGGTGAGGAAGCTCCTGCTCCAAAGTCACCTGGCATCCTAACCCTGCAGCAGCTAAAGGCTGCAGAGGGATCCAAGGGAGTGCTGGGTTTGTTAATTTTGGGAAGGGCTCAGAGATGGAGCTGGCTGAGGAGGACCGGATGGAATCCCTGCTTGCATCGCTAAAACAAGTGGAAGGGAAGGGAGGATTGAGAGCAACAGCCCTGTTATGTTCTGGAGAGTACTAAAGTGTTGTACCAGTCCACAAGTTGTGGGATATGTTGTCCCTGTCATGTCATGCAAAATGCTGCTGACACCTGAGAGCACCAAACCCCAAGGAGTAAATCAGGAGGAGTGATACAAGCCTGGGTGAGAGCTGACACCATGTTCCAGCACTTTGTACTGGAGGAAAAGCCACCTGCCAAGGAAATGGTCTGCAAACTTCCAAAAGCCAGGAGTTCAAGAAACGGTGACATCTCAGTGTCACAAAGTACACCAACACATCCTAAGGTCAAGTGCTTCTCCCAGTGATGCCTGACAGTCGGTGACAGAGGCATAACTAGGTAGCTGTGACCATGGAGAGGACATACCTGTGATGGTCAGGTAGGCAGAGGTGTTAACGAGCTCCAGGCCCCGCTGCTGCAGCAGTGCTCCATCCAGGAGCAGGTACTCCCTCTCTGGGTCCAAGTCATCTCCTACCAATGAGATCTCGCAGCCATCCAAGTTGTGCACAATCTCATCTGACATTCGTGTGTCTGTCACTGAGATGCAAACAGAAAGGAGATGTGGCCAGAAAGCCAGACAGCCATCAGAGAAGGAAGGAGTTACTCAGAGGGGACCTGCTTACCTAAGAGTGCTCACATCATATGTAATTACTTCTCCTTCTCTACCTAGCACTGACCTTAAGTAAAATCACTGTCAGTCTAATTACTTGTTTCAGGATGGTTCTAATGACATTATCTATGCACATAATAAAGTCACTTTATTTTGGAACAACATACTATTATCAGTCTGGTTCATGATAATGCATCTTGGCTGTAAGGACTTTGTTGACAATGACAGTGTGCAAATTAGAAACAACACTCACACATTCCCAGGCCCTGCATGCTTTTGAAAGCTTTTCCCTGTCTCACACTGTTGGTTACCATGGTTGAGATCTTATCTTCTTTAAAATGGCAACCACATTCAATAACTAACTGCTTTCAGCAGGATTGAGAAAAATCTGCTCTCAAGTCAAGGAACTCATCATTGTGTAAGGAAAGGCAAAGCTTCTAAACAGAAAAGTAGGAGCAAAAAATCCTATTACCAGAAGAGATATGAAAGAAGTGAATGGACACAGAGCATAGACTGCAGAGAAATTATCTGAGCATGATGGAAAGAAATTGAAGGACAGGATACTGTAGGGTGTGAGGAAACTGGCTGGGAATTCACAGGAAAAAGTGAGGCAGGAAGAGAAGGAAGGGAGCAAGAAGTAAAAAAGAAAGCAGGAGAGAAGGAAGTGGGATGAGACTAAGTTAGTGCAGGAGTAGAGCGAGTAATGGGCAGGACATCCATCCAGCACTGGATTCAATAAAGGGGAATGTAGGTAAAATGTAAAAGGGATTAGGAATGAGCAGCCTGGGAAAGAATTAGGAGAGAGTGAGGCAAAGGAATTGAGTGGATAGAAAAAGTACAGGGAGGAGCAGAAAAGGATAAGAGCCGATTAGCCTACATATTGACAGACAATGTGCCTTGCTTCTAAATTTGTAAACTCTCACTTTTTGGTGTAATTACAGGGGCTCTACTTCCTCTGCAGGACTGCAACTCTTGTCTCTTACACCTTGCCCTGTGTTCCACTCACCGGTACCGTGCCAGTTCTCATCCTTCTTGGCCTCCACCTGGTGAGAAATAGAGCAGGTGATCTGGAGGTTGGGGAACAGGGGAATCCCTTCTGGAGCCTCAAAGTCTGACGCAGGATGAGCAAAGTGGGCAGTGCCACTCAGCAGGATCTGGGGGGCATCAGGCTGTAGCACCACAACATAGCCTTCCACATCAGGAATGGAGACACAGGACTCCTCGCTGAAACACCTGAAGGAGAGCAGTAGAAAACATCAGTTGCCTAAGCTTCCAACAACAACATTATAAAAGATCACCTCCTGCCCATCACTTCCAGGGAAGGGAATATCCTTTTTCCAACAGTCCTCCTAAAGCTTCCCTACAGCCTGCTGAGCAAGGCAGGGACGTGTGATAGGAGTGACACCACTGGGATCTGGTGACTTGGTCACATCGACAAACACAGAGAAAATTAAAACCAGTCCACATGCCTGGAACACTGTGAGTGGAGGGGACTAGGAAGCATTACTACAGTATCCATTTGTATACTGGAAAATTAATCATTTATTTTCAGGAAGATTTTTACCCATTTTGAGACCATCTTAAAATACAATTATTTTAAAATACAAAGTGAGTCAGTGTAACTTTATTTAAAAGAGAGGCAACCCTCTTGCTGAACTGAGCCAGAGGGGCTGGCTTGCCCACTCACTTGACAGCAGTGGTGAGCCTGAGTGGCCGCACCCCAGGGGTAGCAAAGCGCAGTGAATTCATGTAAGCCACGTGCTGGATCGCGTGGTTGAAGGTTTCCACATCATCACCCTCCAAGGTGAGCAGGGACTGAGAGGGGTTCACATGAACCTAGAGGTGGAAGAAAAGAAAATACTCATGGCTCCTTGGCAAATGACAGGAATCCAGGCTGAGAGAGACACATAGGAGAAAGGCGGGGAGCTGTCTGAGGTGGGGGAGCAGGCAAAGTCCTGGGAAGCAAGGCTGGGGAGGAGAGTGGAGGAGACCCATGCAAGCTGGGCAGATGGGCATACCTTCATCCCTTTGCCCAGACTGTCGAAGTCACTGTAATCAAGCCCCTCACGGCAGGCATACAGGCATTCAATAACCTCCCGGCTCTCCAAGCTACCAGGGCGCACAGTGAAGCCAGCCAAGTAACCATGGAAGTAGTGGTGTATCAACAGAGGATCTCCTGAGGGAAACATGGCAGGTGGAGGGTGTGAGAGACATGGCGAGGAAGAGAGCAAAACCACAGCAGCAACAGTGTGAGGGCCATGCAGAGGTAAGGGACATGGAGGGATACAGAGGGGGGCATGGGGCATGGAAAAGCCCAGACAACAAAAGCAACAATGTAAGGGACATAAGATGTTAAGGGAGGTACAGAGGGACAGAGGATTGAACAGGATATGGAAAAGCAAAGACAACAAGAAGACAGGGGATGCTGAAGAAAGAAGATGAAAATTTTTGAAATTCTAGATGGGGGAAAGCGAGAAAAACAGACCAACAAAAAGACAAGGGCAGTGAATGGTGGGTAGCATAGAGAAGTTTCCATCAAACTGCTGAATGCCAGATGGAAACAATTTCTTGTCCCCTTCTCACTCTGCTTCCTGTGAGGGCTTGTAAAAGAAACTACACATTCCACAGATAGTTAGGGATGAGGTGACATCTCCTGATGTCTCTAATGGCTATTGTGTTCTTCAGAGATCAGCTTTAATGATCAGGCATGAGTACTCTTTATCCACACAAAAAGCATACTCCAACTCTCAAAGCAGGCTGCAGTCCTTCCATCAGCCTTTTCATGCTCCACAGGTACCAAGGTATCAAGGACCAATGTGCCAAATAAGGGGTTTCCTCCCACGGTGGAGGGAGGTGGCAGGAGAGGACTGGGGAAGCTGTATGAGGAAGGCACCATGCAAAAAGTGATAGTCATGCACAGTCAAGAGGGGAAGAGATCCATCTTCTTTCTTTTCCCTACCTTGCACAGAATCAGTGGTGTTTTCACTTCCTTTGGTTTTCTCTTTGGTTTTCTCCTCTGCAAAAGGAGAATATCTGGATGAACAATAAGGCATTGGAAGATGGTAGTTACAGGGTGAGGCAAGTATCTCTACTTGCCTGTATAGGCCAGTCCCCAGGAACAGCTCTGTGCCAAGCAGTGCACCCTTCAGCCCTAGAGGCAGCACATCACAGATGACAGAGGGCAGAGTTCATCTCATGAGGCTGATAGTGACATCACAGGATGAGTAACTGACTTAAGGGATAAACTACAATGTTTGCAGTTTTTCAATCCTTTCCCAATGTTATCTCTTTTGGGAATTAGCCATGTTCACAGCCAGCTATGTTCTCAATATTCCTTAGAGACACAGATGGCTCCAGGAAATGGTCCCAAGCTGATCAATACCGGTTGTTTGCAAAACACCAATCAAGAAAGCACAGAGCTGTGGGAAGATCTCTGACCTCAGAGAAGCAGCAGTACAGCAAAGATTTGATCTTGCTAGAAACTTCCGCTGGAGTGAAGGCAAGCAGTAGGAAAATTCCTTTAGTTCTGTCCTGCTTCAGTCTAGCAGGAGAACTGAAGAATCTGAGAAGTGCAGCCTTACATCTCCATAGAACAGGTTTTAATCTAGTAGTGATCTAACTTTGTTCCTTACCCGATTTTTGTCTTTCAACCCAATTCCTGTACAGAAGGATTTATGGCTTTTTCATAAGACCCTCAAGACACAGAAATCCCCATCAACACAATCAGCAGCATAAATAGTACTGCCTGTTGAAAGTACTGATAGAAATGCCAGTGCCTGAATGAGGTACAGAGTTTCAACTCTCCTCTGCCTGAAAGAGCAGAGGTTATCCCTTGCATATTCTGTGGCTGTTGTTCAGGAAACTGCCAGTGACACTTTCTCCTGAGCTGTTACTACCTTGGTCCACGAAGAAGGAAGGAGACACGCTAGCTTTGGTGCCAAGCAGGCAAGATGGCTGCAGCATGGTCTACATCATTTAGTACTGGGTGGTGTTTCTCTCACTTCTCCTGGGTCTCCCTCCACCCCTTTATTCCCGCATGGGAAGAGCACGGCCTGGGGAGCAGGGCACTCACCGGCCCAGCAGGCCCCGATCATGAGGGAAGGCTCGGGCCGCGGCGGGTGGATGAGGCCGTTGTCGTGGATCAGGGCAGGGTCGTAGGAGACGCCATCCACGTACAGCGTCACCGTGGGGAACTCCAGGTTGAGGGCGTAGTGGTGCCACTCGTCATCGCAGACCTGCGGCAGACAGCAGAGCACGGCATCGGCAAAGGGCAGAAGGAGAAGGGACGTGGGGAGGATGCAAACCCTTCCTCACCTGCTCAAGCTTCCAGAGGAATTTCACAGGCCTCGCGCTTTCCAGCAACGGCCAGTAGAGGAAAGAAATCCGGCAGCCATGCACAGCCAGAGAGTAGTGTGAGTAGCCATCCTCTGCCAGGGGCAAGCACAGGGATTACGTGTCACACTCCAAGCAGTCCCGCTAGCCAGAACCCAGAAGCCCACGCTGCCATGCATGACTGGCACTCAGCACCGTGTGCTCAAAGGACACTTGAGCACTCTGAGGAAAAGGGACACCTAAAGAAGCTGTGTTCCTAAGGAGGAACCCCTGCCCCAGTCCTGCTTTGGAACATCGGAGATTCACCCCTGCAGGGACAATCCCTTCTAAGGAGTTAAGAGGCAGTGGGCAGAAGTGTCACCACCCCAGGAGAAGCCTCACCACTCCGCACTGTACTGCAGATCACGGTCTCCTCTTCCCGCCTGCCTTTGCTGGGCACCACGGCATGCTTCATCCACAGGGACAGGGTGAAGTGGTCACTCAGCCCCTCGTGGCCATTCGGTCCATTCACCACAGGCACCTGGGCAGCCTGGCTGCCATTGAACCAGTAGATGAGGCTGCTGTCCTGGCTGTAGTGCACCGAGAGCCGCGCCGTCCAGTTTGCCGTGGGGCTAGGCACTGGCAGCAGGTCAATCTCTCCCGAGGCAGCACCTACCGAGAAGGGAGGGAGTCAGGAACCTTGGCATGGGAGAATAAGGAGCTTGAGAACTGGGGATCAGATTAAGTGGGCACTGGAAACCTCACTGAAATGTCTGAGTGCACAGGGAGATGAGGAGTTGCCTAAAGGCCTTCTCCTGTCTGGAGAAGAATGGTGACTTTCTATTCAGTGCTGAGGGAAGTCCCACAGACTCTGCATAGTGGAACAATGCACAGAAATCTTTGGATTCCCAGCAAGGAAAGCACAGGTGGTCCCCTATAAAACTAGAAAGTTGTGGAAGTGTTCAGTGCCAGGTTGGATGAGACTGAGCAACCTGGCCTTGTGCAAGGTGTCCCTGTCCCTGGCATGGATGTTGGAACTAGAGGATCTTTAAGGTTCCTTCCAGTCCAAACCATTCCACAATTCCACGTGATATGGGCGGGAACACCCATTGCCCCTCAGTGCAACACACAAGCTCGGTGTCCTCCCACCCCAGTGACCACAGCAGATGTGAGGAATGTGTTCCCCAGCACCTCTGCTGTGTGAGGGGTAGGGTGCTGTGTCACAGCCTCCCTCAGCCCAGGAAAGAACCGATTCACCACAGAGTTTGCGCAGGGACTTCTCCGAGTAGTTGTCCCGGTCACAGCCCTTGGCCACGTGGTTGGTCTGCAGCTCCACCGTGGCCTGGATGTTCCACAGTGGCTCATCACAGGTCTCCAGGTGAATGGTGGGGAAGAGTGCCAGGCTGCCTGCACCGGGGGTGTACTCAATCCTCTTGTTCCAGCCTAATGGAAAGGAGTGAAAGTGAGGGATTAGGATCTGCCAAGGACACAGGGCCAGAACACCTGGCATACACACAAGTGGCATCTATGGATTAGTCCAAATTTTTGGCCCTTTCCACACTGGAAACACAGCTTTACGCAGCTGGCATCAATGCATGGGAAGATTTCCTAGAATCACTGAGTCCCAGGTCCCAGCTTCCACAGCTAATACTGGTGTGTCATCACTCTGTGGTTGGTCAGCCTTTCTTAACAGGCAGAGCAGGTGTTTAGCTGCGTTGATTTCCCCTTAATTCTAATAGACTAAGGTGAACCTGCAGGAACACGCCACCACTGGAAAAGACAAATATCTTCCAGAAGAGCAGCCCCAAAAACAATCTTTACTGAATACAGTCTATGAGCCTTATCAAACACATAGCAGCTCACAGTAATCCAAGGAATGATTTTCCAGTGGCTTTGCAACAGACTTAGACATCTACTGTGTCCCCTGATGGAGATGAGCTGGTGCTAGAACTGAACCATATATGTGGGCACACAAATTTATGTGTTTGTATATAAACATCCGTGATGAGCAGGACTGAGTAGTAGCTGAGGAAAAGCGAAGAGAAGAGATAAATGTGTTTGGAGGTTTCATACCCTGCCAGCTGGGTTTGCAGGTGGGTTTCACCTGGATTTCCACTTCAGCATCATCAGAAGCCCTCTTCTTTCCACAGTCATAGGCTGTCACTGTGAATTTGTAGACACGATCCGCACTGTACTGCAGCTTCTCCGTGTTCTCGATGTTCCCTGGTTTGCAAAACAAAGAGATCAAGGTAGAGGACAGGCAGTCTCCTCAAAGACGTTCCTTCTAAAAATCACTCATATCTTTGATCAATGACAAAAACAACCAAAAAAGAGTTGAGTCACTCTGCCCAGTGTCACTTTGTAAAAAGTTATAGCATCCCACAAAATGGATGCTGCTGCTCTCACCAGGATAGATCAGCATCACTGGAAAATTTATATAGCACAGCTCTGCCTTCAGATGGGGCTGGCAGAGAAGGAGCAGAGCAGGAGAACAAGAGTGATGTGCACGTGGTGGGTGAGGATTCTTACCATCATTGTCAATGAGGAAGGGAATATTGGGGGTCAGGATCTCATAGTAGCAGATCTGGCTGTACTGCGGGGAGCAGTCGCCATCGATGGCCTCCACACGCAAGATGCGGTCGTACAGCTTTCCCTCGGTCACTGCCACGCGGTACAGCTTCTCCACAAAGACAGGAGCAAACTCATTCACATCGTTCACTCGGACATGCACTGTGGCCCTGATGCAGAGAGACATCAATAAGAACTGATGGGCTGATTACGAGCCACACGCCACCTAAATTTCAGAGTAAGCCGTTCTTTTAAAGTGCACCACTCTGATTCCCAGCTGTCAAAAGCAAAGACAAGGAAAGACACCTTGATTTCAGTGCAGCAATGCCGTCACACAGGTGTTTGGACAATGGTTTCTAAGCTCTCAGAAAGAGCAAAAGTAATAATAATGCAATCTGGACCTCCTACCAATATGCAGCAATGTAAAACAGCACTTTTAGAAGCTGCTGTCAAACAGCCCTCCATTCTGCATTCACTCATGTGACAGCCAGTGAACATTTCTCTTTGGGTCTTCTCAGCATGTTGAGTTATAATGTCGTGGCTAGAGAAAAATACTTCTGGCTAAAGGAAGTGTTTCCACAGCAACTTTCCTTTGCATTTTTGTCACAGATCACATTTTGTAGCACACAGCAATGTCTGCATGAACTTACTTGTGTGATTTTTTGGTATTTGCTCCATCAGGTCCCTCTCCACAGTCATAGGCCTGGATGGTAAATGTGTGCTCCTTATGCGCTTCACAATCCACTGGTTCCTTGGCCCGGATCAGCCCCTCTCCTGTAGCTTTGTCCAGGATCACAGCTTCAAAAGGTACCCCTGACCCATGGATCCTGAAGCCACAGATTTCACCTGGTACACACAAAAACAGAGAGGAAGGGGAGAAAGAAAAGGACTGAGGAGAGCATATTACATCCCTTCCTTTCCTTTCCCATATTTTCTTCCTTTCTAACTTACACTTTCCATTCTCCCCCATTATCATCCTTCATCTTGAGCATTTTTTGGCTCCCTAGGATTTCCTCCTGCTATCCCTTACAGCCATTAACGGTGCAGATTGCCATCTACTGGAGAATACTCCCACGGCAAGGAGTCCTGGCCAGCATCAGGAAAGATTGAAGGTTACAAGGCTCAAGCTACATTTATTAATGCTACACAGTCCTGGGGAGCACCTTATTTCTCCTCTGCATCCCTCAGGGAGGCAAAACGGGCCATACACTGCAGATAGCCAGAGCATGAAGATCCACGATGTCTCATCCACCCACACGCGCAGGATGCGCAAAGTACCGCAGGGAACTGCAGATAGGGTCACCTAAACCCTAAAATTCAACTCCCAGGGACTACATTTACTCTCCCAAAGCTGAGGAAGAACGTGTGAGGAAAACCCAGGCGTGGCCTAAGCAAGCACTAGGAATACAACCACTGAGAGCCTGGACTGTTGTTCAGGGATTTGTGCTCACTGTGAGGGGATGTAGCACTGCCAAGGAAGGGTGCCCTACCAGCTTTCTCCAGGGCTCACAGACTCAGCACTGTGCATGTGATCTTTGGAAATAGCAGAACTGCGTCAAAAAGTAGCTGGCTCCACCCTCAGTTCCTCTCCCTGAGGAAACAGCTCACAGCATCCTAAATCAAGCTGTGCCCAAATTGCCTCCAGACTTCACTAGGGACCTCCTCCAGAACAGGGCTTGGAGGTGATTGTTTCCTGAAGAGGGGTAGGATCCAGTATAGGGATGAATGTCACTGTGTCCCTGCCTCTCCATAGGTGTGTCCCTGCCTTGCACCCTTGCCAGAGCTGTTCCCCACCTACCTGCATAGCGCAGTGGGGCATCTTTGTCCAGAGCAAACAGCGGCGGGTTGAGCAGGACAGTGTTGTCATTCTCCATGACGATGCCCTGGTACTCGGCCTCAATCCATGGTTTGTGCTTGTTTGCTGGGGCAGATTTGGGGTAAGGGATTGGAGAACAGGAATGTATTAGCCACCAACTGCAGATTCAGTAGGAAAAGAGAAGAATTTCATCCCCTGGCAAGTAACAACCACCTTCTTCTCTAGAAATAAAGACATCTAAAATAGGCTGGGAGAAAAAAGTTATCTTTATTTAGTTCTACTCACGGGAGACCTCTTCAGAAACAATGTGTTCCTTCTTGTGTCCTCATTACTATCTTATTAGAAATAGGTGGAGAGACACCTGGGTGCCCAGAAAAGCTGGAGCAGCTAAAAAAAAGTGAACTCAAGAGGCGGAAGCAGCCTCAGCCTGGAGACAGATTCCAAATACTAAATCCTTTAGCTCAATGAAGCCACAATGGAAGGATCCAGCCTACATCTTCCTTTGGGGTATCCCCAGGGGACAATGCAGCCATTATCACTTCTGCCTAGCACCCTCTAGACTAAGGCCCAGGACCTACACAGACATGCCCAGGTACACCTTCAGTCAGCCATCCTATGCAAATAGCAACCTATTCTGAGAGCCCCTTGCTCTTTCCTTCCCCACTCCATGGTGAGCACCATATTCCTTTGGGCCCTCCTTGCTAATCCCGTTGGCTGGAGACCAGCCAGGCTTGGCATGGAGGCAGCAGCCAGCAGGAGGCTCTGAAAAATGTCACAGGCCCAGAAATAGCAAATTAATCTTTATCACACAGGCTCCGGGGCAGGGAAAGGGAGAAATAAAGGGGTGGGGGGGAGTGAAGGGGAGGGGATCGGAGGGGAGAGAGGAAGAAAAATCATTACAAATTACAAACCCCTCCCCCATGCCCACTCCCTGCCAAATGGGCCTCAGAGATTATATTACATGGCCTAGTTACAACCCCCATTCCCAGATAATCCCCCACTCTCCCACCCTCTGGAGACCAAGATTTATTACAACCAGCAACACTTTGAGCACAGCATGGCTCAGAGCTGGTGGGGAGTAGGATACAGAGCCATTCCCCTCAAGGGCACTACTTCCAATATGTTGAATCCACCCTCTGCAGCACAGTGTCCTCTGAAAGGCCATACTGGCATGGCCTCATGTGTTGGCTCAAAAGGGGCAGCATCCTGTGTAACCAAGCACTTGTGCATTTTGGGGCCGGGGGGGCTGCCAGGGGTGGCTGGGGGAGCAGCAGGCAGGGTGACAGGTCAGCGAGGGGATGTCCCAGCAGGGCAGAGCGGGCAGATCCCGCCTGGAGTGGAGCGAAGAGCGTGGGTTGGCACTTCTCCACCACCATATCGACTGAGATTATAAAGCATTGCGTAGGAAATCCAGAGCAACATCCATCCTGCTCAGTATGCAGGTGGAATCCTCCCTGTGTGCAAGTGCCCGTGGCTCCCCCTGCCCGCCCATTGTCCCCACCAGATTCCATTCTGCTCCGGCTCTATCCATGCGCCACACCATCGAGGTGGGGATCCAGAGCTATAAATGCCAAATGTGCCCTGTTGCTGGGGTAACAAGCTGATGGTACAGAGATAAATCCTTTGCTGCATCCACCTGCAACTTGGGGATCACCAATCTGATTTCTGGGAAATGAGTTGTTGGAGAATAGAAAAACATTTTAGGAATATTTTTAGGATACAGACTCCTACCAGGATACAGACTCCTACAAGCTTCAAGAAAGCTCCCGTCAATCTAATATAATTTGCCAAAGGTGGGTAGGTGTTTCCGAGTGCAAATTCACAAAGGAGAGGGAGAATCCAGAGTATGAGGGGCCTTTCCTTGCCACCGAGCCCCATGGAAGCAGAGCAGAACAAATAAATGCCCCTGCCAATGTCAGGGTGCACACAGCTCTGCAGCGCACCCGCCCCATAGCCCTGACTCTTCCAAGGCACGGAGAGCACCCTAAGGTGTCACATTCCCCGATGAGCCCAGAGTCCCTCAAATGTTTACAGATTTTCCCACCCTGTCAGATTACCAACACGCTGACTGCCCTCGGATGAATCTCTCAGGCTTGTCTCTACCAGAAACCTACAGCTTTCTCCATCACTCCGTGTGCTCAAAGAACATCTGCATTCAGAAGGTTACAGCTGTAGCGCTGGGGTGGTTTGGGGGTCTTTCATCTTTATCACATGAAATACATAAAATCAGCCTGCATCGCTAACGCATAACTATGCATAAACAGTTCCTATTGACAGATTGTAGATGGATGAACTAGGACTGGAAGATGGAGCTGGGGAATGTGTTTTATGAACTGCAGGGATCTGTGGAGGAACAACATATTCTCTCCCAGCATGCTAGGGAAGGGATGGGAATCTAAATCCACCCAGTGATAACTAAACAAAAGCATGACAAGTGGGTGGGAAAAGGGAAAACGCGAGGGGAGCGCCAGGAGACGAAAGAATGGAGAAAAAAGCGGTGGTAGGATGACAGATGGACAAAGTAGAGAATGGAGATGGGATGGGATGAGAGCGCCCGAAGGGGCGAAGAAAGCCGGGACCGCCGGGGACCGCGGAGATGCCCCGACAAAAACGTGCCGGGCGAAGGCGGCGGGCAGCGCGGAGCCGCACCGCCACCGCGGGGGCGGATGGACGAGCCGCGGCCGGCGTGTCCCTCCAGAGCCCCTCCGCAGGGGCTGCCGGTGGGTCCCAGCGGAGCGCCCGCCGCCGCCCGGGACCGTGCCCGCGGCGCTCCGCCGCTCACCTTTGTTGGAGGAGCTGCCGGGCAGCGCGGCGCAGAGGCAGAGCAGAGGGAGGAGGACGGCGGCGCGGGGCCGAGGGTCGCCCATCGCGGCGGTGGCGGCGGGTCCCGGCAGGACCCACGCCCTCGCTCCCGCGGCGGCGGCGCGCAGGGACGGCGGCACCTCCGGCAGCGGCTCCGCGCCCCGCCCGGCCCCGCCCCGCACTGCAGCATGACGTCACGGGCGGCGGGGGGCGCAGCCAATGCGCGCGGCCGCCGCGCCAGGTGCCGCGGGATCGGGATGCGGGATCGGGATGCGGGATGCGGGATGCGGGACCGGGATGCGGGATCGGGATGCGAGCGGGGCGCGCCGGCCGCTCCTCGCCTCCCCACTGCGGGCCAGGCAGTCCGCGGAGCGCGGCGCGGGCTGCGGGAGCCTGCCCGGGGAGGGGGGAAGCTTCGACACCGGGACGAGGAGGGCGTGGAGATCGGGGGGGATGCGGGGGCGAGGGGCTGCAGAGCGCACCCGGAGCCCCGGCTCGGGCTGGGCAGGGCGGAGCTGCCAGCCTGCCGCCGCCTCTCCTCGACGGGGTGTCCGCACCGTGGGGAGCGCAGGCCGGGGCGCTGCTCCGACGAAGCTCGCAGCCACCGGCGCCACGGTGTGTGGAAGGACCGGAGAGGGAGGGCTCCTTGCCGCTGGCTGGAAGTCCAGAGTTTAATACGAGCAGCCCCCGAGGAGGGCGGAGGCTGAGGAGGTAACCCACCGTCTCTACGCCCTGCCCAGGCGAGGCGGAGATGCTGGAGCAGGGGCCGTCCCGGCCCTTTCCGCGCCCCCCGGCGCGGGGACTCTTACTGCGGCGGGGGGCGCGGGGACCGGGCCGCTCCGCACCGCGGGACAGCCACCGGCCCGCCCGGCGAGCCAGCCTGGTCCCGGCTCCGCTGCTGCCCGGCTGCTTGCGCTCTTTCCTCCGCACCGTCCGCCGCGTCCCTCTGCCCCGGCATGCCTCCCAACCTCACCGGCTATTACCGCTTCGTCTCCCAAGAGAACATGGACAATTACCTGCGGGCTTTAGGTAACGCTCCCCTCCCCATCACGCTCCCTCCTCCCCTTTAGTTCCGTATCTCCAAAAAGTTGAGTCGGAAAGGGGAAAGAGGAAGGGAATTGGGAACCTTCTGGTCCTTCGTCTCCTACCATCACTTTTGCGCTGTGGTAGGAGAGGAAAAGAGGTACTATGGCTGATGGTCCTTGGCTAAGAGTGGAGGAGCTCTGCTGGAGGAGGGGCCCGGGTCGTCCACACTTCCCCCCTCTTTCTCATCCTCTAGATATCAACGTGGTCCTGCGAAAGCTGGTCTGCCTACTGAAGCCAGACAAAGAGATTATCCACACGGGAGATCACATGGTCATCCGCACCATCACCTCCCTGCGGGACTATGTTATGGATTTCGACCTAGGAGTCCAGTTTGAGGAAGACCTGGGACCCGTGGATGGACGCAAGTGCCAGGTGAGAAAGCCAAGCAGGGCAGTTTCACAGGGGACTGGGGTGTGCTAAAGAGTTCAGGGACTTGTTCAGCTTTTTGACTCAATACCCAGGTAAGAACCAAGCCCAGAGCTGGCATGCCCCTGCAGGTCCAGGACTAAGTGGTTCTATGAGTAAATCACTCACTGCCAAGAGAATGAGCAGCAAAGAGCCAGAAACCAGTTCTCTGGGATCTGGAGGATATTATCCTCTGGAGCAAAGCCCTGAAAAGATAGAATGTCAGGCCACTTGGCAGAACTCTGTTGTTGCACTTGGAAGCCAGAGGGTCATTCACCTCCAACAAAGACCATCTGTCCCAAGGAGCCACTAAAGAGACACCAGATGAGGGACTGCATTTGACATTGTGTCGGAGAGGAGCAGCCAGTGTCAATGCTGGAAACATGCATCACCGTGATCCACTTGTCTCAGGACCATGTTTCCCCTCTCCTTCCCTTCAGACAACCGTGTCCTGGGAGGGCGATCAGCTGGTGTGCGAGCAGCTCGGAGAGAAGAGGAACCGCGGCTGGAGGCACTGGTTGGAGGGGGACCAGCTGCATCTGGTGAGGAGGGGTCCGGTGCAGCTTGCAAAATCCCAAGCACAGCGAGTGGGGGGGACACAGTGTGGGTGCTGTTGGCTCTGCGCCAGCCCTGCAGTTTCCTTCCCCCTTCTCTCAGACTTCATCCCCGGCTCTGCGGGGGGCAGCCACCGCTTCACACAAACATCCGCCTCCAGGGTTTAAAAGTTAAACTCGAAAGTTAAACAGCTCCACAAAGGCGATGTCCCTTCCCTGCCCTGCAGCCAGACCCGCAGGGGCTTTGGGAGGGCTCCAGCCAGCAGCGGGAGGGTTGGCAGAACTGGGGAGAGGCAGGAGAGGATCCAACCTAAACTCCTCTCTTGCCTCCCCTTTCCCAGCGCATGACTGCTGAAGACGAGGTCTGCGTCCAGGTTTTCCAGAAGGTGAAGTGAGCGCTCCCCGCAGAGATGCCCGGACGGGACCCGCGCTCCCCAGTGCGAGAAAGAAAAAGAAACAAGACCCGATCGAGCCGAGCCCCCCCGTAGCAGCGTGTTTTCTTGAGCCTCGCCCACCGGCCAGCAGCGGCCGGGCCGGCCGGGGGTCACGGCTGGGCCGGGCCGGCGGGAGCGGGAGGCGGGCAGCGGGATGGGCCGGGGCGGGAGCGCTGGGCCGCCGGCTGCGCGGAGGCTCCTTTCAGAATAAGAGCGCTCAGGGAGGAGCGGGGCGGGGCTGCCCCGGGGCCGGCCCGGCCCCGCAGCTCCCGCGCTCCTCCCGCCGCTCCCACCGCGGCCGGACCCCGCCATGCCCGCCGGGACTGGAGGGGTTGGTGCCCGAGTGGGCAGGGGTAGCTTAGGCTGCTTCTGCAGGCATCACCTGCCGTCTTCTCTGGTCCTCTGGGGATGCTGCATTCTTTCCGGGATCGTGGGATCATAGAATCATGGAATGGCTTGGGTTGTTAAAGATCATTTCGTTCCAGGTCTCCCCTGGAATTCAGAAGAAATTCTTCTTCAAAGAAAGCATTGTCAAGCATTGAAATGGACTACTCAAGGAGGTGGTGGAGTCGCCATCCCCAGAGGTGTTCACAAAATGATTGGATGTGGCCCTTGCTGCCATGGTCTCTTTCAAAAGGTTGATGATCGGTCAAAGGTTGGATTTGATGATCTTGGAGGTCTTTTCCAACCTAAGTGATTCTGTGATTCTGTGACATTTCACTTAGATCACGTGGCTTAAAGCCTCATCCAACCTGACCTTGAGCACTTCCAGGGATGGGGCAGCCACAGCTTCTTGGGGTCCTCAAGCATGATGGGTAGGATCAGAACTTGTCCTTCAGAGTCTAGGATTCTCATGTGGTGGTGTGAAGGGGGAGGGCTGGCTGGAGTAATCAGCCCCATGTTCACTGCCTTCCTGAGAAGGTCTCATGGGTGAGGAAGGGTCAGGATCTCTTTATGGGGTAAGAAACCACAGTGACCACCTCTAGTCCCAGCATTCCTTCTGGCATTCTTGGTGAAGTCTCTTCACAACCATCGTAGCTCCACTGGTTCACAGCTATCTGCAGTCGGAGACCAAGGTGCAGAACCAGAGGAGGTGAGGTCTCCTGAACAGCCAGACCCATGCCACAAAGAGAGCTGTTCTTTAATTATGACACCTGATGGGATGGGCACAAGTCCACAGGCAGTTATTCCTGAAAAATGCTTGTGGTTGCCCCCAACAGAAGGTTGAAAGGCAGGGTACACAAAAATGTGCAACTACTGACACCACAAAGAGCCAACAGATTGGCAAATTTTTCAAATATAAGCCCTTTATTTTTTCTGCCAGCAATCATTTAAAAACACTGTTTTCTGAAGAGCTTCTTTTCAGGAAACTGCAAAGATGAGTGCCATGAGAAAAGCATTACTTCAGAACATGTGATAGGCAAAGGCTCTGGGAGCTGCAGCTGTGCCTACAGTGTCAACCTCTGACTCTTTATGGTTGTATCTCAGGACATATGAGGCAGGAGCACCCTGTCAGTATCCACAATTTGAGTGCCACAATCAAAGCCAGTGAGCAGTCAGAGCCAGGCCATCCAGCACATCTGCTCTGTGCAGACCTCAGCCCTTCTATCACTCCTTCTACCATAGGGAACATCTACATGACCTTTGTTGTATCATGAAGCTGCAGAAGGCAGACAGCAGCTGGAGCTGGTTCCACTGCTGCCCTCTTTGCCCTCTTTGCACTCTCCCAGCATCAAGCCCACCTCACCGTGTCCAGGCTGCTGTCTTCCAGACTGCATGATCAACAACTAATCCACTCATTCCAGGCCCTGCACCACAAGCTGGTACAAACTCTCCTCTTCTGAGCATACATTCTGGTTGGATGGCAGACACTATTGCTTTCAGGTGATTAGCCAGACTTTTCTGCCATCCCTGTAATTTTCCCGTAAGCCTGTGAGGTGATAGGCCAAGTAGATTGCTTCTGACTCGTTGCCAGCCATCATGTATCCATGACAGCCTCTCTTCAGGAATCATCTGATTGGGCCAGAACCACAGATAAGAGTCATTACTCACTTGATGTGGTCCCCACACTAATGATACTCATAGGGGTTAGTACTGCAACATATTCTAGGCCTTCAGGTAGTAACTACCAGCATTAATAATCCAGTTTTTCCTTTCATACTCATGAACGGTGTGATGCCTAAGGCAGATGGTGACTTTACCCCACAGCACTGCATTGCTGAGACATGAGGCTATGGGAAGTGAGGATGCCACTGTAAAGCAGGGGAAAGTTGTGATATTGGGAGGACATAGGTGGGAGGAGGTGTGATATTGGTGAGTGGCTGGTGCTGCAGAACTGTGTACCCCTCAGGGTACACATTTGGTTCTGCTCCTTGATTTAGAAGACACAGAAACAGGCTTCCAACGTGCTGTTGCTGCTGCTCACCATCTCATATCAGGGGAAAGACCCACTGTTTGAGTCCTGAATCTTCTTTTGGTTTTGATCATCCTCTCCCTACCAGCCAGAGCTGCAGAAGCAGCATGATTTGTCTGAAAGAGTGCTGAGCCAGTGGACAGCACAGGCCTGACTGTGTGAAGGCCAAGCCCAATGGCAATGTCCCCAGAGGGCTCCAGCCAAGCTTTTGGGTACTTTGGGTAGTCAAACCAACAGGGTTGAAGGTAGAGTGCCCTGGGGAAGCATCTTAGTGTTTATAGGTGAGCCTGGGTCTGCAGCCCTGCTGTGCTGTAGGGTAGGTGGTACAGCTGTAAGAGACCAAACAGAGGTAATTCTCTGTCCTCCTTGACTCAGGCTTGAGGATAAAGTATCCAGCTCCTTCTTCACTGTGGACAAGAGGATCTAGTCCACATGCCAGAAGATATTTTCATGATTTCTTAGTCTGTAAAGCAGATTTCTTTCCAACGACCTCCTGTAAGACACTGTATTCAAAGCAGGGTTCTTGCTACATAAGAGGATGTTGGCATCTTTGACCATGCTGAAGATCTACAGTTTTTTTACTTTGCTCTGATATTGTCTGTATTTATTGTTCAGACCACTTGTAATGCAGCTGAGGCCAGCAGGCAGCACAGAGAGGCTAGTTTTAGCATTCTGTGGTCCTACATATGTTCCGTGGTCCTGCAGGAATTCTGCCCCTAAGCAAAGATGGGCACATATGTCCTTCCAAGGAAAAAACATGCTATTTCTTGGCCCCAGCCTAACAGGAGGAAGAGGATCGCCCGGAGCCCCTGAAGGGGAAGGCCAGCAGTGGGAGCACTGGAGCTGCCCGGAGGGTGCCGCTGTGCTGTCCCAGCCAGGCGGTCTCTGGGATGTGTGTTAGGGATGGGCTGCTCGGGCTGGCTGTGTCCCCAGCCAGCCACCCCTGCTCCACCAGCTGAAGTCGTCTCCTGTTTTCCCAGATGATGCTATCGGGACGGGAGAAGGCATTGAAGACACGGGAGATGTGCTTTGAAAGTGTCACGGGGCACTCCCAGTAAGTGCCCCCTGGATAGCAGATTGCTTGTCAAGGACACAGGGAAATTATCCACTTACTTACAAAGGATCCCCAGGGCTGTCTGTCTGTCCGTGCTTTCCCAGGGAACACTCTTCCCACTCTTCCCACTACTTTCCAGGTGTGGTTTCTGAGTAAGAAACCACTCCAGCATGGCACAGCACAGCAGTGAGCCTGCCCAAGTGTGTTCATCATGCAGAGGACATCAGGAAGTACTAGGATAATCTTAAATCTGATATGTGGGGCCATATGGTATTATAACTGTGGCATTAATTATGTGTTTATGTCATCTTTTTGGGATAATAATTCAAATATGGTGAACGGGTTCTCTAGTACACTTCCATAAATATCCCAAGGCTGCTTTCTTCATTCTTTTTAACACTATTTTCATCTTCATTCAACATGTTTTTGTGGCTGTGAATTACTTCCTCTGATTTCAATGCAAGACACTTCCTAACCTCTCTGAAGCCACTCATAATTCCAAGGAAAAACACTAAAATGGTGTTTTATCTCTTCCACCAAAGCCTGAAAGCCAAGAAATTTTAAACTTCATAAAACTGGGGACATAAATACATGTCTTGGGCACTATGTTGTTAAAAACCTGAAAGGGGTTTTCAAGTTGCTATATTTTCTCATTTCCCCATTAAATAGAGTGCGTTATCTATCTATCTTGGTTCTCCTAAAAATGCTTGCAGAAGAAACATCAAGAGGGGTCCTTGAAAAGGGATTTGTTCTCAGAATGCCTTTAATTCTGTAGACTTTCATTTTTCTTAATATCTTTTTAACTCAAGTGCCTGAAGCTTCTTGCTTTTCTTGAAGAGGATCCCAGTTCCCACCCCCCAGAATTCTCAGAAGTGCTCTTCAGCAGATCAGAATTGAGAAAACTTATCTTTTTTGACAGCTTCATTTCAGCTTGATTTTTTAAAGTTTGAATTAACTTGTGAAGACTATAAATTTTCTGATCTTTCTAAACCAGAAAACAGCCCGGGGGGACTGAGGGGGACTTCCTAGGAGGACATTTTCAGTGGGAACAAACTCGGAAGAGCTTCTGGATTGCAGACCAAGCCCTCGCAGGGGTCTCAGGCGATCGTTTTCCTGCCTCCTGGGCCAGAAGAGGTCTCTCGGCTCTGTGTGGCCAGGCCGGGGCCACCTCGGCTCCGTGTTCGCCCGTGTCCCCGGTCCGGGGCTCTCGGCAGCAGAGGGCAGCAGAGCCGGCGCTGGGACCGACCTGGTCCGGTGCCAGACTGTTCGCAGTCTTGCTTTCTATTCCCCGCTCCTGCCTCCCTCGCTCCCTCCTCCTCCTCCCCCCGTCCCGCCCGCCCCGGCTCCCCGCCGGCCGCCGCTCCGAGCTCCGCCGGGCTGCACGGGCAGGGGCGAGCGCACGGAGATGTGAGTCGGGCTCTGGGGAGGGGGACGCGCCGGCACAGCCCTGGGGGAGGGTGGGGGTCGTGGGGCTCAGACCTTTCCAGGGAGGAGAATAGGACAACGGGACTAAGCTGCTTCGCTGAGCAGTGAGCTTGTTCCGGAGGAACTCAGAGGGCAAGGGGGGAGATGCGCAGAATGAGAGATAAAAAATGTGAGCGCCAACTTTTGGAGGCATGAGTGGCTAGAGGGCTGCCCAGGAGACACTGGCAGGATTGCTCCACAGCAAACGGAGCTTGAGATCTTCAGATCCTGGCCAAGGATCCTAAACTAGTGATCACCCAAAACAACTCACTGGCCCGGGGTCAAGGGGGACCAAACTTTTCCTGGTTCCATAAGAATCAGCCCTACAGCTTCTGGGGACATACAGACCTTACTCAGGGAATTCACCCATGCTCCTCCACGCTGCTTCCTGGGTTAATGAATTTCTCAGTAGAGGCTAGTACAGTGGCTTGCTGGAACCTTGTTAGTGCTGGTGTCTTCATTTCAGCTGCCCTTCTTGTTCCTGAGTGATCCAAGCAACTAGGCTTCCTGTGTTTGCATTCCTCTGGACAGTGCACAAATCAGTTGAGAAGTCTCCCCTGAATTTGAATGACCTAATTTTGTGCAATGTCATCGTTTATTTGTCATGTTCACAGGCACGTTCCTTGTCTCCCATGGGCCTTCCTCTTTTTTGGAGTGATCGGTTCCAGTCCGGTCCCAAGAGGTTCTCCCCTTTTTGGGGAGATCAGATCCCCCAATTATCCCAAGCCATATCCCAACAATAACATCAGCATCTGGGATATCCAGGTCCCAAAAGGCTACGGGGTGAAGCTGACCTTCAAATACTTTGACCTGGAGCCATCTGAGTCCTGCTTCTATGACTATGTTAAGGTATGTGCACAGACTCCTGGGCCAGGGGGTGCCTGGAGATGGCAGCCCAGGGGCCACCACGTGCAATGGCTCTTCATCCACCAGGCCTCCTCTGATGCTTCCCACAAGGAGAGGGAAGGAGTTAAAGATAGAAATGGGAGGAGCAAGCACTGACAGCTCATGGTTGGGTAATATCAGTGCATGGAGCAGGCTCAATCTTATGAGGCTGCACTGATTTCACCTTAACTTTGACAGATCAAAGCAGACAAGAGGGATTTGGGCAGATATTGTGGCCAGCTTGGGTCGACCACAGGCAATCACCCAGGAAGAAAGGAGTTTGTATCTAAGGGGAGAAAGATGCACCTGGAATTTCACTCTGACTTCTCCAATGAAGACAACGGCACAGTGATTCCCTACAGGGGCTTCCTGGCATCCTACAGAGCTGTGGGTGAGTGGAAATACCCTCAGCATGCAGAAGGAAAAGCCTGTGTGGCTCCAACCAATTTCCTTCCTTGCCAGGCAAATAGAGAAGCTTCAGACAAGGATATAGATCTCTAAGTAATATCAGTGTAGAGCAAGGAGGTTTAACACTCTCTTCCCCTTGCCCCTTTACTTCCTGTGTCTTCAGATCTGGATGAATGTGATCCTAACAATGCTGCCGAGAACTATGAAAGGCCTCAATGCCAGCACTTCTGTCACAACTATGTGGGTGGCTACTTCTGTTCTTGCCGGATTGGCTACCAGCTTCAGAGTGACCAGCACTCCTGCAAAGGTAAAGAGAAAGTTTAAAAGATCAGAGGAGCAGGAGGGTTGGGAGAAGTGACTTAGGAAGCAGATGGCAGGGCTGCAGAAGGCACAGCCCCACGATGTGACCTGTCCTTTCCTCCTCTTCACAGTGGAGTGCAGCAGTGAGTTGTTCACGGAGGCGTCTGGGTACCTGAGCAGCCCCGAGTACCCGCAGCCCTACCCCGAATACCTCCGGTGTAACTACAGCATCCGCCTGCAGAAGGGCCTGTCCATCGCCCTCAGGTTCTTGGAACCCTTTGAGATTGATGATCACCAGCAAGTCCACTGTCCTTATGACCAGCTCAAGGTACTGAGATTAGCAAATTCTCCTCCCAACCCTGCTGCCAGACCTGGACAGGAGTCATGGGGACACCACTATTAAGATGAGAAATATGGGATCAGCACAAGCAGAATGCTCCAGCATGAATGCCCCAGCACTGTCTCTCCCTCACTGCATTTAATTACCACTGTCCTAAGGTCGGAGGATCTGGGTCATAGGCCCCTGTGAATGAAGGAAAAAAAAACATCCTTCTTCCAGGTTAATTTCCCTTTGATTTAATCTCAGGGACTGATAGCTCTGATTCTCAGATAAGGGAGAAGCAGAGCTTGTGCTGGGTCAGTCTGTAGTTCTGATCTGTCAGTGAAGGCATCAGCAAAGATGGGTCTGACAACCAGCCCTATTCACCATCACAGGCACTCTGGCACATTTGCTCTGGGTTGAAACAGGCATACTGAGGCAGAAAGGCATGTGTGTTTCTGTTTCTATCCCTGTGATACATGTTTTCCTCATCAGATCCAAGCCCGAGGGAGAGAGATTGGTGAATTCTGTGGCAGGGAACCACCTGGCATCATTGAAACCAACAGCAATGAGGTGGATATACTCTTCCTCACCGATGACTCAGGGTTCAGCCGTGGCTGGAAGATCCACTACACCTCAGAGAGTAAGAGATTTCTACCCCAGAGGCTACTACAGCCTATTGACTAATCCCAGCCTAATCTGTCCCACTGTCTCACAGAAATACGGTGCCCACAGCTTGTCCCACGGGATCAGTTCACCATCATCAGAGACCTGCAGCCTGTGTACCAATTTCAGGACTATGTTGTTGTCAGCTGCAAGACTGGGTATAACCTGATGGAGGTGAGATCCCTTCTCCACTCCCTTCAGCCATATTCTGTTTTGTCTTCAGTTTGTGCCTTTCACCTTTGGTTGAACTTCCTCTGGAGATTTCACTCATGGCAACCTCTTGTAATTTCTGTTTCTTCTTTGCTTCTCTCAGCTTTCTTCCAGTGTTTTCTCTTTTCCCAGCTCTCTTCCTTATGCAGTTACTCTTTCATGAAGCCCTGGTAGAAGACTAAAGACAAAGATCTCAGGAAAAGTTAGACAAGGTAGACAACACCTCTTTGGAAGGATATGAAACCAGAAGATGAAAGCAGAAGATGCTACCTGCCTCCCTTGCCATCCTATTGCCAGGGCAGGGTAGCACCTCTGACTCATTGTGGGTTTATAGGTGCTGGCTGCTGGTATCTTGGCCTGCTATGAAGAATGTGTAGCCTGTGGCAAATATAGGATAGAGGGAAAAGAGGAGACAGCAACTGGAACAGGCTGCAGTGGGGCAAATATTGGACAGCAGTGAAAAGATGGGCACACAGAATAATATTTAAATGTGGGGAAGGAATTAGGGGTCTGTACAACCAACAGATGTTTTTCTCTCCCATGTAGGGTGACAAAAAGCTGGTGTCCTTCACGGCTGTCTGCCAGGCTGATGGCACATGGCATCAACCCATGCCCCGCTGTGAAGGTGAGTGATCTGAGAATGGGGATGACATCCCCTGCTGTGGCTTTCCTCCTCCAGGAACGTGGGAAATTCAGCCTCTCTGACTCACTTAGTCCATAGCCTCATGGATGTGCTGTCTGGAAGGACCTATGAAGATCCACCATTGATTCACATTTTTCTGCTTGCAAAAATTCAAATGTTTTTCCTCCCTTACAAAAATGCCTAAGTATCACTCCGAAATTACTATGATATTGCAATATCTAAAAGCAAAAGATCCTAATCTGGGATTTCTTTAGGGAGAACCTCTCTTTGACCACTGTCCTAACTGGTCCTTCACATCCTGGCCCCAATGCCCAGACTTGCAGTCAGTCTGCCGTTGATTCATGTTTTCTTTTTTTCCCTCTGTTGTAGTTGTGAACTGTGGCAGCCCCAAAAACCTGACCAATGGTGCATTCAGCTACCTTAAGGAGCCTGCAAACAATGAGTACCAGTCGGTGATCTCATACCGGTGCCATGAGCCCTATTACCACATCGTCACTGGGACAGGCGGCGGTGAGTCCTAATCCCACACGGACACCACGGAGACCTGTGCCTGGAAAGCCCTCTCACATTTCCAATTAGAACTGGCTCTTCTCTCCAGCCTTAGGGCTCATGCTTGCCTCCTGTGAAGACTCTCCAGTCTTTTCTTGACCCTGCAGCATCTCTGGAGTCTTCTTGTCTCAGCCTATTCCCACCCTGCTTCATTCACAGAGCCCATCAAATCCCTCTTCCATGCTCCCCTTAACTTTTGCCAAAGGTCATATTCTCTCAGCTAGAGTTGTGATTTTTTTTTTTTCCTAATGGATTTCATTCTTTTCTGGTGGATTTCATTCTTTCACTGAAATTTGAGGCATGTTGTCTGGGAATGACCAAAATTCACATAACTCACTGCATCAGTCTGAGTTGCTACAGAGGCAAATAAATAAACACACACTCCACTCCAGTGCAGTGCTGTTTAGCTCTTTGGAATATCTGAAATCTTTGTTTAGCTGCAGAGATATCTAAGAGCTAAATAACATACTTGCAGAAAAATCTATTTTAATGCAGCACCTCATAAAAATTAAGTCATCATTCCAAACCATTCACATGCCTTCTTTTTACACCTGAGACATTGCTTGATGACGCAGGACCTTTGATTCCAAGAACAGCGTAAGGAGTTCATGATTTCCTTGCCTTGGCTGCTCATTTAGCCTCCACAATGAAAAAAAAAGATTAATCTGAATCAGTTCCTGGATACAGTTACCAGCATAGATACATAGTTGTGCTGCGTGCTGGAGAGCGGCGACATGCTACTAAAGAGTTCTTCAAGTTGGTACAAATGTTCAATTTGATTGTTTTTGCATCTGAGTTTAACTCCTTCATATAGATTCAGAGACCAGTCTCATCAGAAGAAAAATCAGGAGCAAGCAAATATCAGCTGCAGCCAAATTCTGGTGGGGAATCATCCTAATTTAATCAATTTTGAAAGAGAACAGCAAACACTTTCTTAGAAGCATTTACTTCAGCGTTAAGAAAAATTGTACAAAAATTATTTTTAGTCACCACCACAAACTTTCTAAGAAAAGCAAGAGTGTTGGAGGTAGTGGAGTTTGTGTTGAGAGGTGACATGTGAAGTTTAGCTGACCTGCAACTTAGGCTCAGAAATAGGTACTTATCATGTACAGTACCTGACTCCCATTTCTGGGACAAACCACCTTGTCCTACTCTCTGCAAACTACCGACACCAGAAGTTTGAATCTAAAATCCATGCTTTTACTACTCCTCTCTCTTCTTTGGGCTAAATAAGGTCAAACAGTGCTCTAAACACCTGTGGACTCAGTGAAGATAAGACTTCACGCAGATGGCCCTTCAACCTTTTCTTCTACAGTGCCTGAGTTTTACTGCTCCCCTGGAACTGAGGTGCCACTCCAAGATGTACAGACAGAAACATCTCACACTCTACCACAGGCAGCTTTTCCCAGGAAAGAGTGCTTTGGGATGGAAGGACTGAGGAACCTCTTGAAAATATTCTATTCTATTCTATTCTATTCTATTCTATTCTATTCTATTCTATTCTATTCTATTCTATTCTATTCCATTCCATTCCATTCCATTCCATTCCGTTCCGTTCCGTTTTCTCACCCCATGCCTGCAGGCCTGGGTCTCACTCCCATCCCTCTCATCCTACAGAAAGATTCACCTGTTCTCCGGAGGGAACCTGGCTGGATCAAGATGGCCAGAAGAGAATTCCATCCTGCTTGCCAGGTCAGTAAAAACTCTGACTTTGTCTGGTATTTTCTGACTCATGCTTACAATTGGTACTAAACTGGGACAGCATGCAGGGAGGGGGCTGAGGATATCGGTATCTGGGAGGGAAAAGGTAAAACTGTCCAGAAAGCCAAATTAAGTGAAATTAAACAGTGATGGCAAGGAAAGAGAGAGAAAAGCCAGGACAACAGAGGGTAGGTGTCATGATCTTGTGTTTCTCCGCAGTGTGTGGGAAGCCAGTCCATCCCGTTGTTGAAGTCCAGCGGATCTTGGGTGGCAAAGCAGCAAGGAGAGGCAATTTTCCTTGGCAGGCTCTGACTGGCATCAATGGACGAGGGGGTGGTGCCCTCCTGGGCGATCGCTGGATCCTGACTGCTGCCCACACCATCTTCCCCAAAGGAGGAGTACAGAACAATGTGAGCCTGGAGCAGCTGGCAGAGGAGGCTGACATTTTCCTCGGCCACACCAATGTAGATGAGCTCCACAAGATGGGTAACCACCCTGTGCGTAGGATCTTTATCCACCCGGATTTCAACCCTAATGATGAGCACAACTTCAACGGGGACATAGCCCTCCTGGAGCTGAAAAACCCAGTAACTCTGGGCCCTACACTGCTGCCCATTTGTCTCCCAGATGCCACCAACACCTCGTTCTATGCGCATGGGCACATGGGCTATGTAAGCGGCTTTGGTGTGGACAAAAACCGCATCTCAAGCAGTTTGAAGTACGTGAGCCTACCAGCAGTGGCTCAAGAGAAGTGTCAGAGTTGGCTAGACAGTAATAAGAAAGGTATCCCAATGGTTTTCTCTGAGAACATGTTCTGTGCGGGCTTCCTGGAAGGCAAGAAGGATACCTGCCAGGGGGATAGTGGGAGCGTCTTCACGGTGTTGGACAGGGAAAGTGGTCGCTGGGTGGCTACCGGCATAGTTTCGTGGGGAATCGGCTGTGGCACGGGCTATGGCTTCTACACCAAGATCCTCAACTATCTGGACTGGATCAATGGGATAGTAAAGGAGGACAGGCCCTAGATGTTGCTGTCCTACTACCTGAAGCACCACTAGCATATCAATTTCCAGACACAGCAAATCATAGCCAAAGCTTTTCATGATGTCCCAAAGGCTTTTCGAACACACAAAACATGTAACCTTCATCATGAGCCCTTCTGAAAGCTGCCATGCTGTTTGGTTGTAGCATTGGCAGCCTGGGAGATGCTTTTGTGGACGTTCTGGCTCATACAAATCATATAACCAGATGAAGCCTTAATTGTCTCAGGAAATCTCATGACAGCAAATATGTTATGGTTTGAAATGCTGATGATATCATGAGACTACTGCAGTCTACTTTTGTACTCTCTTTTGTGGGAAGGTTGCAGGGAGAAGACTTCCTAGAAGGATGGTTTCTGCCAGTGTGCATAAGCCCATTGGCATCAGTAGGAGTCTATGAATATTAAAATACTTGCTGGATAAACCAGGTGTTTCATGGTTTTTTGTCTATTTTTTTAACAACTGAATACTTTTCAGCACTGAAAGCAACTTTTGTGTAAGATTGACCTGGACTTTTGGACTTTGTATAAGGATTGCCTTACCTACCACTAAAGTGTTTCCAGTTCTGCAATGGCATTTGGCAGCTGCTTATCTGTCCCAAAACTATCACTAGATTACATGGCCTGAAATCCCAGGTGGCTTCAAGGGAGGCAAAAATAACTTGCCTGTGTGATGCCACATTCCAAAAACAGGGAAGGCAACAACCAATCTCATGGAGAAGGGAGCTCAGGAAACTTTACTGATCAGAAGTTGAGGATGGATTTTTTTTATACTATATGAAATAAAGCTTTAGCTTCAGGACAGCAGCTCTAAAATGATGCTCACTCAGAGAAAAGCCAACCTCTCTTGTGTTGTGGGTATTCTCTGAAGTTGTCTTCTTAACTACTTTTTCTACTGCAAAATGCCCTACTGTGTTCTTATGAGTCACTGAGAGAAACAAGATATAAGATACTTGGTTACTAGTCCAACAATCCAATAATGTTTTGCTTGTTACACAAAACTGAAGGTGCTTCATGTCTTGGTTTCAAAAGACAGGTGTCTGCTAAGGAAGGCAGGAGCCTCCCCTAAAATGGAAAATGTAAACCCCATCCCTCCGAGTTGCTATAAAATTTTAAATTTAGGAGCTCTCAGGCAAAAAATATAGGAGCAGAATAACAGTTCTTTACTAGGGAAGAAAATAAAAAGATAAACAATGCAGTAAACTAAAACAACACTGACGGAGTCAGAGCACAACCTGACACCCTGTGGGTCAGGGTGCTGGTAGCAGTCCAATTGGAATTGTGGCTGCAGTCCTCCTGCAGTGCCAGGTGTGGTTCTGTTGGAGCAGGGATCCTGTAGAAAGAGTGTAGTCTTCCTCTGAAGATCCAGTGGAAGAGGCAGCTGTTCTTCTCAGAAATCCAGTGGAGAAGCCATGCAGGTGTTCCAGAATCTCAAGATTATATCTGGGTAGGAATGCTGGGCTCCTCCCTCCGTGCAGAGCATCTCACAGTGGGATGCTATAGTTCTTATCAGTCATGCAGTGACATTCAGTAGCCTGTTATCAGCAGATGTCTCCCCTGAGAGAGGATTGGGTGTGGAAGAGATGAGGAAAACTGCCCACTTAAGAGAAGGCAACTGCCAAACAGATGGCAAATAGAATACAATTTGCTTGGCAGTCCAGGACACTTCAGCTGAGTGCAGGATTCCATGTGAAATCTCCCAAGAGCTGTACATATCCTCCTCACCATTTCTTAAACTCCTATAAAAACTTAGGTGGGAAGAAGATGTCTCTGTCCAATCCACTGCTGACAGTGAGGCTCACGTCAGAGCTTCAGGGAAAAATTTTTGAGATCTGGGGACAGTCTGTTGTGGCACCTTTCCAGTGCTGACCCACATTCTAGGAAAAAGCCCAGCTGGAAATTAAAGTATCTGAATACAGCAGTTAGATACCCCCTCTTAGCTTACTCCTCTTCAAGCTGAACAAACCCGGTCTTTCAGTATATGCCATCTGTACCAGTTCCCTGATCATCTCAGCAGAAAGAGTCTGTGAATGATATAGGACTTTTCAGAGCAGAAAATACCTCTAACACATGTCAGATAATATTCCTTCACTAAATCAAGAGAAGGTAGTATTCTGGGAGAAAAATCAAGCTTTATTTATTTTCTAACTCAAAATAATAACAAAAAAAAAATGCCTGAGGACAGGTGAATGAAATTCTTTTGAATGTCTGTTCTCTGCAGCTTAATTCAGAAGTCTGATGTCCTCATTGCTGGTAATGGTTGATGAGTGAGATGAAACCATCTCAGAAGAATTTTATAAAGACTGGTAGAGAGTGAGGTACTACAAGTTCCAGCTTGATGAAAGCTAGCAGTGTCAGAATATGATTAGACATTTGATTTAGGGAGTTTCAAGGAGAACCGGGTCTAGATTGAGAAGAAGAAAGGCATTACAGACACAATAGCACATTGCACAAAAGGCAGTTTGGACATTCTTTAATGCTGTTAGATATTCTGAACAAGTCAGGAAATACATAAATCAGAAACCAGGCTCTGAACCTTCCGTGGGAACCAACCATTATTCTCTCTCGTCTTCATTGAAACCTCCCTGTCAGGTTTCAATGGGCACAGCTAGGTCTTTTCCAAGTGGGAAAAAATAGGATAGAAAAAAATGAAAGGAAGCAGAAGAAGTCTCTTTTATTCAGAATAATGTCTTCCTTTTATGCTACTATGAGTGGAAGAAGGAGAATTTCCCTTCCCAGACATGATGACAGTGGGAGAAACAAGGTCCATACCCCTGGCTCTCCGCTCAGCCTAGACAGGACGAGTTACAATGTGTTACATATTGCCCACAGGATACACAGAGTGCACAGTGTCACAGCCAGCCCAGACACGCAGCCCTCACATTTGGAAAGGGTGGCGGTGCTGAGAGGACCAGCAGCTATTTCTGCCAGGCTTCCTCGCCCTCGTGCTGGTGCATGGTCTCTGTGATCCAGTCCAGGTACCGCACCACCTTGGTGTAAAGGCCAAAGGTGCCACACTTTGGCCCCCAGGAGATGAGCCCCGCCACATAGTACCGGGTGGCATTCAGAGGGTCCTGGATGGCATAGGCTCCGCCACTGTCCCCCTGGCAGCTGTCCTTGCCACCGCCAGCACAGATCATATTGTCCGTGAATACGTAAACGACGGAGTCATCGAAGCCGTCTGGTTTCACAGACCGGCACTTGTCCATGTTCACCACGGGAATCTGGGCCTTGAAAAGATCAGCAGGGAGCTTTCCTTTCTCTCTCCGGCCCCATCCAGCAATGTAGCCCAGAGTCCCTTCTTCCAGCTCATATTCAGGTGATTTACCAGGAAGGCAGATGGGTGAGATGTCTGGACCCATCTTCACAGGAGCCCTGAGCTTCAGCAGCGCAATATCATTATCAAAATCGACCCTGCTTTCTGCAGGCTCCTCCTTCCAACCAGGATGGATGAATGAAGCTTCTGGGATAAGCTTTTCAGCTTCCTGTGTCAGAAAATCTCTACGAACATTGATTACCCCAGCATACATGGTGGGCTTGTCATACCCCTCCAGCACATGAGCTGCAGTCATCACCCATCTGTCAGAGATGAGCACTCCACTTGCTCTGGGGTTATTGAAATACACCTGCCACGGAAAGTTCCCCTTTTCTGCACGGGTGCCTCCGAAAATCCTCCCTGTGTCTTGGATGGGATTGCTAGGCACCCCACAGACTGGAAAGAAAAGAAAGAAAGATGGGAGAAAGACAAGATGGGAGAATTAGCAGTTACAAACTGGGGGTTCTTTAGTACTGCTGAAAAGCCCACAGTCCCCTCCTTCCTGTGTCCTCTAAATAACTTTTGAATGTGAGTAACCATGTTAATATTTTTTGCCACAGAGCTTGCAATTAGTATTTACAGAGAAATCGAAGAAAATTCTAGAAAAAATACCATCAACACTCAATTTAGATTTAAAATGCTCATTCTCAAATTCAGTTTTCTGGAAAGCAGCTGTCACCATGACAGTGTTAGGTATGTCAAAGCTCACAATTTATTCACCTTCTAGCTGGCATTTTTCCTTTGCTGAATTATGCTCTTCAGATGAAGTCTTTGAAAAAATACTTGCTAGATTTCTTATAAATATGACACTGCTCTTTAAATATATATCTTTTTGGTTTGGTTTGGTTGGGGTTTTTTGTTTTTGTTTTTTTCTTGTTGGTGGTGGTGTTGGTTTTCTGTTGCCTTTTTTTGTTTGCTTTGTTTTTGTTTTTTGTGGACTCCAGATAGTCTCAGGTTAAGAGTTCAGGTTTGTCACTGATATTTTACCATTTTGCCTCTCCATTCTATAAGTATGTAAAATCTTAAGCAGTAGGGGATCTTATCTGTGGGTCTTCTGAGTGAAAAGATGCTCCATGCTTTTTTGAGCAAAATGCTTAGTAACATTTTGCAGAATGTTAATAATAAGGACATAAATAAGACTGGTCATTCTGACATTGCTAGGAAACTGATTTCTTATCACACTGTGTTGCTTGCATTGAATCCTTAGTTAGAAAATCAGAGATTAAGGGACTATAGCCAGCAGATAGCTTCTAATTTGCATGAAGCAGAATTTGTTAAAGAATTTCACATAATCATGGGAAGGTTTATGCTGGAAGGTACTTCTCAGTGCCTTTAGCTCAACCTAGTCTTCCCTAACTGCCCTCCCCCCTGCCTCCTAACTCCAAAGCCAGGTTACCCAGGGGCTTTGACAGGGAACTTCTGCTCATCTCCCAGGGTAGTGATTAGCCAGCCTCTCTGGACAGCAGTTCCAGTGCTCTGGGGGAGCATTTTTCCTCAGATACAATCAGAATTTCCTTTGTTGCAACCTGAACTTGTCGTTGCCTTTTATTGCTGTGTCCCACTGAGAAGAATTTGGCTTCATATTCTTTGTAGCCTCCTCTTGGGTAGTAAATTCCCTGAGCTTTATCTTTCAGTTTGTCTTTCTTACTGTGTACTTGTATAATCCAAACCACTGTCTAAGCTGTGACTGGACTTTTAAGAGAGTTGAATCTCCTCCACCTGGATCTTCTACTTTGCCAGTGAGGATCTGGGGTTTTGAAGGAGTGAACAGGCATCATGTACAGCTAGGGCAAGTCATGCTGCCTCCTCCACGAGGGTAAACTGAGCAGTACATGGGGTTTAAAATTCTCTCTATCAGTGGAAAGTTAAGAAAAGAAAATACAGAGATGAAAGAAGCAGTGTTCTTCATATGCTGCATGCGCATACAGTATTTGGTAGTACCTGGGACACATTTTGGTAGCTTTGTTCCCATCTCTTCATTGACCCATTCTCCACTGGCTGAGCACCGATATATGGCTTGGAAAACACGAAAGGAAAAAGAATTCCATAAGGACACAATCAAGATAAACACAGGGTAAACAGCACTACTATATATGATACATCAACCTTCTTATTTCCAAAGCAAGCACAGCTTGGTAAACATTGCTGTTATCTCCCTTACCAGGGTGCTTCTATCCCTTTTTGGGAGAAACTCATTTAACAGATTTCTTGAGTCCTTTACTTTTCCACCAGAACTTTGTGTTACATGTGACAAAAACCTGCATGGTTCACTCACAAGACAAACAGAGAGAAGACTTCTAATGAATTTAAGGTCAACAGCCCAGGCATTGTTAGAGTTCATTAAACACAGAGGCAACACTAAACTATTGCCTGTAACCCCACACCAGTCTTGACCTGATAGCACAAAATCCCAGCCCCATGGCTGTGCCAGAAGCACTTCCTGGGCCTTTAACCCAAGGAATATGACTGTGCAGCAGAGGCAATGCTCACCATGCCCTTTGTTTTCCAGGGTGTAGTAGGGTGCCTCACACTCATAGCGGACAGCAGCTGTGTACAGAGGCTCCTGGAGTTCGGAGATGTATGAGGCTTGGCCATTGTCAACATGAGGGGGATCACCACAGTTTACAGCTGTAGAGAACAAAAAGGATCAAATACAGTCAAAGGAGCACCCTCACTCAACAGTGTGGTTATTTTGTATGACAGGGAACCACTCAGCTTCTCTAGTCCCTGTACAGTCATGGGAGCTCACTTCCTCTGTCCATTTAGCATCCTCCTAATCTGGAGATACAGTGGATCTAGATCCTAAACACTCATTCCAATTCCCTTCCCACAATACAGACTCGGGTCACTTACGAACACAGCTCAGGTGGGAGTTGCTCCATTCACCATTTTCCTCACAGCTGGAGAGGAAACTTGTGATGCTATCTCGTTGCTAGGAAATAAAACATATGATCCATGTAAGTCTCTGGACATGAAATACATCTGACACAGGTGCTCCAGTGGAGGGGCCTCAAAAGGCTGCAGTGGCTGGAAGAGGATTCCTCTTACTACTGCTGTGTTGAAAACTTTGGGTTCCCAAAAGTACTCAGGACCCATGATGGGAATGGCCTCCAGATGTTGCTGAGCAGGCCAGAGGGGAGATATGCTTCTTTAGTTCACTTACTGTCACAATTTCGTAGCCTTCCACACAGGTCACCTTCACAATGTCCTTTAAGATATACCTGTCCTTCTTTGGGTCAAGAACAGAGTTGGAGATGACACTCATGGGACAGGTTACAGCTTTGAAAAGATAGGTGGAAATCAGTGATGAACTGGTTCAAGATTCACTCTCCTTCCAGCTCCCAACCTCTTTCTCCCCAGTGATGTCTTTCCCCCAGTAAGCAGGCATGCCCCTACTCAGTACCAGCAGCTGTGAACATGCTAACATGCTGTTGTGTACCAATGTGACCTGGGACAAACCCTGTCCCTAACTCATCAGCAGAGGGAACACATTCCCAAGCATTTACTCACGGTCCCCATAGTAGCGTATTTTCCAGCCTCTGTGTTGTATGCCCTGGTCTGTCTGGAAGATTATGTCAAGAATGTTGTTCCTGGTTTTGATTTCAGAAGGACCTGGGAATTTGTTGCCACAATAGGGACCGAAATGCTGTTTTCCAGAGACAATCTGGGAAAATACCAAACAAGAATAAATGAGAAATGCCAAATGTATTGAGAGAGCAATTAAAACACACACTCAATGCATACATATTCAAATGTATTCCCAAAAACTCCAAAAGACAACACAACTGAAAATAAAGTTAAGCAGTACCAAAGTCTTTTCTAAACATGAGGAGATGGATGGGAGACTCAGAGCACCCTGACCCCTAAGCTCCCTGAGCTGCACACCTACAGTTAGGCTGTCGTGGCAGATCCCGTTGGAGTCGGCGGGCTCCACGTCGAAGTCACCGCTGCGAATGGTCAGCACCACGGAGTAGCCTGGGCTCAGAGCCACTCGGTAGTCACAGCGAGAGTTCTCCGGGTACTGGCTGGGATAGTTGGGGCTGGAAATCTCCCCTGTTGGCTCAGTGAAGACATTCCCACTGCAGTTCACTAGGATTGAGGAAAGAACATGAGTAGGATTCAGAAAGGAAATGGTCTGTCCGTGCACCTGACAAGCTCTCCCTCTTCTACCACATTCCCAGTTTGCCCAGCTACCTGCAATAACCATGGCACAACACTGCATCTTCCTCAGAAACTGAAGCCAGGGCCACTGTCTATCCAGTTAGCCAGGGACTTTAATTCCTTTTTACTCTCCACCAGAGATTTAGGCTTCCTTTCCTCATTCTCAGGTTCTCATATTACACTCCTTTCAACATGCACTGTTTGTGATCTTGCAACTTTTTGGTTCAAGCCAAGCAGGCCCTTGGTGATTTTTTTGTCCTTATGGAACTTCCCTGTTTTGTCAGAGATTTAAAGATTCACAGATAGCAGTATGCTAAGAAGGTTTTCCATCATAGTCTTTAAAGAAGGTCATTCAGTAGTTTCTTAATTCTCTTGACACAGAAATAGAAATAGAATTGTTAAGAATATGTTAATAGAAATTCTTCAAACTACTGTCTACTGCAGTTCAGATTTGCACTGGGATGGGTTTTTTCTCCCAAAATATACCTGTCACAAATGGCTAAGAAGGTTGAAAAAGTCTTCCGAGTACAATATCTCTCTTGGCTTAAAGGAATTCTTGCTGTTGATCACAGGTCATGCACATCTCTTACCTCCACAAGTTTTGTTATCTTCATAGAGGAAATAATCTGGTGGACAGCTGCAGAAGTAACCTCCAATATAATTATTACAGTAATGACTGCAGGGTTCATCCACAAAATCCATGCACTCATCCAAGTCTGCAAGTATGAAAAAATGAATCAGCCAAATTAGGAGAGGGCCCTTAGGGAAGGAGAAATTGAAGCAAACACTAGTGGACAACAAGGAAAAGTATTTACACTGGCCATACTGGAATGCAGCTCTGTCTGCTGGAATCTCTTTAAATAAGGCATTTCTGTAAGAAAAACCCTTCTTGTCATCTTTCCTCCCAGCCTGGACACTGCAGAGATTCAGAGGAGGCTGTTTTAACCTTACCCACTGCCACGTAGTAGGCAGCAAAACCAGTGAAACGCTCCTCATTGGAAAAGTCTGATTGGAATCTCATAGTGAGGCTGTTGTAAGGGACACGAAATTCCTCCACAATCCTGGAGCCAGGGGCAGGAGGTTTCTTCTGCCCACAAAGCACGCCTTCGACATAGCCACCAGACAGGATCTGCAGAAGAATTCAGAGACACCTCACCTCACTACTGCAACATCTGGAATTACCAGCACTTGAGTCTTTCAGCTTTTGGGTGCTCAGGTGCAGCCAAGTGGAGCCCCTGCACAGCCAGTTTCATGATGTTCATAAGACACTTGCAGAGTGTTCCTCCTACTGTCTTCCCAGTGAAATACTTGCCCTAATTTCTCAGATACAAATTAATCCACAGTGTTTGCTGTTGACATCTCTTCTTCAGGCCCACTTGTCCAAAAAAAAAATCACCAAAATAGTATTTCAAAGCAGTAAAACCAACCATGACAGTCCACAGAGCAGCCTAACAGGCTCATTGGTTTGCTGCAAAAGGACACAGGTTACTACAGAGCACACTCATCCTTCTGTCCCACCTTGGTCCTCCTCAAAGGTGTCCTGGTGCTGCACTTGACCTTACTGCCCCTATTCACACAGAGCTATGGCAGGACAGGATGGTCGTGTTTCTGTCTGTTTGTGTGGAAGTGCTTGATCTTTTGTGCCTTGTGGGACAACATAGAGCAGAGCTGGCTCTAAGAAATCTGTGGTGCATAGATCATAAAAAAACTGTGGTGCAAGGGACCACAGCACTTTATCTGAGTGACCATATGCCTACACAGATGGATTGTTTTTAACCTCCTTCTTTTCCAATCAATTTCTGTTTGCAATAAATTATCTCTGTCCACTCATCGATTTCTGTTTGCAATAAATCATCTGCATCCACTCATTGATTAATTCCAAATAATTTCAGGCACAGACAACCATTGCCCTAAGAAAATGGTCTTTTTACACCTACACTTCAATGTCAAGGAATATGCACTGCCACACAGAGATGTGTCAGTGATGGCTAAAAACACTTTTCCTAGGAATATGGAGAAACATGGGATGGGAGGCATAAATGGGACACTCAGTTGGCAGCCAACACTCACATGGTTATAAAGCAAACTTGAACTGATTTCATGACTGCTAGTGGAGACATAACCAGTCATTTGGACTTCTTGGAGCTCAGAACAGGAAGGCTGTGCATAACTCCTCTCCCAGCTCTGAGCTTTGTGCACAGCTTTGCTGTTCTGTGCTCTTAGCTGCCTTCTTGTCTTTTTCTCACTCAAGGACACAGACAGTACCTTCACAAAGTCATATTCACAGTCCTGTGATGGTTCAAGATCCAGATGTGTGAAATAGAGGTGAATACCATATCCCAAAGGGACCCGGATGTGCCAGGTTTCGTTGGCATAATTGGGATATGCCTGAGGATAACTGGGTGACAAGATCTCTCCATACATAGAGGCTGCCTCAGCCCAGACAGGGAGACAGAAGAAGATCAAGGACCTGAGGAAAGAGAAGGGAAGGTGACATGACAGCAGTGTTCTCCATTTTCATGTGTGCACAGCCCCAGTGAACAGCCAGACTTTGGCTGCACATGGCATGCAGCAGAGCTCCTGGCTCCTGAGTTTCAAAGGTCAGTGCTGTGGCTGTATGGGGCTTGTCCTTGTCCTGCAGCTTTTCACACAGGAGTACAACCTCAGTCGTGCTCTCTGCTTGTCTCAGCCTCTGTAGGAGCTGGTAAAGCTGCAGGAGCTGAACACAGGGATCATAAGTGCTCTTCCTTACTCATTGCCCTGTTCTGGAGGCTATTTGGGCTATAGATACATTCCAATCTGAAAATCAGTAGAGTCTTACAGGGCAAATAGATGATTTATAGAATACAATTACTAATAAACCTTGAGATTTAATAACTCACCACATCTTGGAAAAGCAGTTCTTCCTTTCTGAAAACCTTCAGGAATTGGACTTTGGAGTTATGCTCTGGGACAAAAAACTGTGATTGGTTAATATTGCCTGTATGTCTGCGTGTCTGCTAAGCAGGTTGAAAACCCTAAACCCCCACCCTGGAGAGACTAGGTCAAGGTTTTGCCTGAAAAGCAAGTTTATATCTCTGGCCCTTCCTGCACAGAGCAAACCCAAGCATCAAGAAGGGAGGCTGAGATCCATAAGGACAAAATCTCTGTCTTGATACTCACCAGTGCTCTCCCATTGTGACCACCAGTGAATCCAGACACCACGCTGGTGCACAGCAAATTAAGACAGAGAACACATCCCCCAGGAGTACCCAGTCCATTCTTCCCAGCACCTCAAAAATCATGCTAAGACCCTGGGGTTGGGAAGCACCTTGTCCTCACTCTTCTAGATGTCAGACAACGACACTGGGGAATTTCCTCCTCTCTCATTTATAGTGAGTGAAAAATTTACCTTTTCTCCATAGTTCACGTCTGGTTTCCTTGTCTCTTCTCTTTTCTTTCACTTTTTTTTCTTCCTGTGCACACCCTCCTCCAAACGCACCCAAAGCTGAGTTTTGGGAAGGGAGCTCTAATTCTCAATATCGCAGCACCCTCTATCTGTGGGATGCGGCTTCCCAGACTTCCCTCTAGCGTGAGATGCTGGCTTTGAAAGCTCTCGGCCGGAAGGGGAATTCCAGAAAGACTTGCACAATCCTGTTGGCTGAAGTTGCCGTAGGGGGTGCACCAGTCTGGCTGTATTTTCGGGAAATCAGATGACTTTGGGGAAAAGGGAGGGGAATAGAGTTTTCGACTGCCTTCCCTCTCGTCTTCGTTCCCCTCCCTTTTTAAAGCTGGGAACAACATCCAAAGGGTGTAGAAAAGGGAGAGTCCAATGTTTCTGCACAGAAAACCCTATTTGATCATCATGTCCAGAGGCCACCTTGGTGGAGCTCAGTCTTATTGCAACCTGATGGCCACAGGGATGCTGCCACTGCTCCTCATCAGATGCTTCAGAGACCCCTTTTTAGGGAAAAAAATAAAGAAAAAATAGTGGCCTATTCAATGTTGTGCCTCTCTGAGGCTACCAGCAGAAGGACACATGGTTTTTCTGGGTACAGTATGGGGACACACTTTTATTTTCTAGGAGCACATTTTTATTTTCCAAGTAAGCTTCGTGTAAGAAAAAGCATGTTCATCGTGTTCATGTTCCTCAGACTTAGCCCTGCAGCAAGTTAGATCTAAGACCCTTGCAGAAAGGAGTTCAAAGACTTCCACCAGGTAGGACCCTTAGCCCAGGCAGTGCCCACAAGCCAAGGCCAAAATACAAGCTAAAATATCTGTCACTAACACTCTAGAAACCCCCTCCTCCTCACAAACCAGCTGCACAGGGACTGGACTATAAATGAAAATCTAAAATACCATTACAGCCTCTACCCTTTACAGCCAGCACAGCACACTCCAGAGCTTGTTTTAGACAGGGAAAAAAAAGTGCTTCAAGTTTCAACAGGCCATAGACAAAGTGCATTAGCACAGCCTATCTGAAAGAGTCATTTTTAATGTCAAGGGAGAGAAACACCTCCAGATGAATCATAACTGACTTCATTGTAGTCAGGATAAAGGCTTTGCTGGAAGAACATGCCTAGTCTGTTTTCTTTGTCAAAATGAGAATGGAAAGAGAAAGAAAACAGAGTGCCATCTCCCTTCTGATGTCTCTTGGGAGCACAGCTCGATGTTTTGAACTGGAATTTTGAGACCAGGAAAACAGTGATGAAAGATACACAATAAATCTCAGGGAGATGTTTTCTCCTCTGAGCTGTGCAATGTAAAAACCCTGTCAGTGACTCTTCAAGCCACAATCACATTTGAAAAAGGGCATGGTGGAAATAAAATGACTGTGAACTGATATGTTATGCATGTCATTTTATCACAAGGGAGTTCTGTATTTTCACATAAATCTGACTCAACTCATCTGTAGCAGTGGTTGATTAATATGTCTATGAATATTCATAATTTTTTAGAAATTAATTAAGAAACATGTATTATTAATCAATTAATTTCTATGAATTAAGAAAAGGATTGCTGAAGATAGTTAAATAAAGTAGCTGCATTTTATCTGGTCACATATCTGCATAATGCTAACTATTTATGCAGAAGACTGGTAATATTGCTATATATTTACACTGAATATATATACAACATTTGATTGCATTTTCTTAAATCTGTATTGTTTTTTCAACTCTTAAGATGAAACAGTTAGGTAATATATTTCACAATTTGCTACAGCTATGTCAGGTAACAGTTTAAAGGAGGCAAAATCATGTCATTAAGGTTAATAAGAAGTGATAACATTAAATTCACCAATGCAATATAATTCTGCTCAGAGGCACACACATTCTCTTAAATTCCTAAATTACATGACCACATACCACTTTTCCCAAATTGCATAAGACAACCCTTTTCTTAAAATGACTCAGAGTTGTGTAGCTGTAACCTTTCTGCCAGATGTTATGAAGCACAGCAGTGTTCCAGGTTTCATAAAATTACCATTTAAAACGGGCTTGACTGGCTTGTCTTCCCCCAGGAAGTTGGGGAAAAAAAGTTTTTCCCAAGTTCTTAAGCCACACACATCTCCATCTGGAAACACTGAGTCAGAGCATTGAAAAAAAGGGCATAAACATCAAAAGAGAAAACAACACTAACTAAGTAAACCGAGGGAATATAAGTTGCAGGGAATCAAGGATATAGAAGTAAGAGGTAAAATATCCTCAATTTACCAAAACCTTGGCAGTAATGTGCCTGTTTCCTATTCTGGCAATAAGAGGGTTCTGTGGGTTTTGGCATGTTGCACTTCCCTCCACCCTCTTGTGACCCAGGCCGGCATTTTTGCCAGTCATTAAAATGGGAGCCTTTGATAAATCCCAGGAAAATGTGGCAGTGCAGGTGTGTTCTGAACTGTTCAATACAATTCTCTGATTTCCACCTCTGCAAACAGTACCGGGGATTTTCACCAGAGTCTGTTCACCTCTTTTATTCCCTCCATCACCGAGTCTCATTGCAAAGCTTCCACCATCTCCCAGTAAAACCTGGGGCTTGGGAACACTCTGCTCAGTGCACTGAGATGCCTGCTGCCTTCTGACTTCCTTCCCCTACACCCCTGGGTGTTTCATCCATTCCAGTAAAATATTCCTAAATACTTGTGCTTTCTCTCCCTGAATTATGGAATGGTTTGGGTTGGAGGGGACCTTAAAGGTCATCTAGTTCCAACCCCCCTTCTATAGGCAGGGACATCTTCCACTGACCATGGAGAGGCTCAGAGCTCCATCCAACCTGTCCTTGAACACTCCCAGGGATGGGGCATTCACAGCTTCTCCGTGCAACCTGTGCCAGTGCCTCACCATTGTCATAGTAAAGAATTTTCTTCTAATATCCATTCTAAACCTATTTTTGTTCAGGTTAAGGTCATTCCACCTTGTCCTATCACTATTGCCCTTTGTAAGAAGTCCCTTTCCAGCTCCCCTGTAGCCCCTTTAGGCGCTGGAAGGTGCTATGGCGAGGAAGGACCCTTCTCTTCTTCAGGCTGAGCAACCTCAATTCTCTCAGCCTCGAAGCCGCTTGTCTGTAAACTGCCGTGGCGACATTCCCGCGGCAGGGAACCCGTCGGTTCTCCCGGACTGAATCCCGCCTCGCCGGTCCCGGCGGCACCGAGAGGCGGCAGCAGAGACCGGCGGGCCCCGCGGAGTCCCGGCCCCGGGAGCGCCCCGCCCGGCCGCAGAACGGGTGGCGGGGGGTGACTTCCCCGACCCGCCATGGGTGACAAATCTTGGTCCCGGCACGGAGTGTCCGAGCCCACCCGCCGCGACCGGGGCCACGAACTGCGGCTCCGCGGAGCGGGGCTGGGGAACGGAGCCCGCGGTGCCCGAGAAACGGGGTCTGGCGTCACACAGGACAAGAGAAGGCGGCCTCAAGCTCGCCAAGGTTTAGGTTGGACACTAGGAGGAATTTCTTCTCTGAAAGAGTGATCGAGCATTGGAACAGGCTGCCCAGGGAAATGGTGGGATCACCATCCCTGGAAGTGTACAGAAAACGTGTAGGTGTGGTGCGTAGGGACATGGGGCATTAGCAGTGCACCTGGCAGTGATGGGTTAATGGTTGGACTCAATGTTCTTATTTCCAGCCCTAATGATTCTATGATTTATTTGTTCAGTAATCTTCACACTGAAAAGGTGACATGATTTCAAGCATACTATTCCTTTCCTGCCTCCAACATCCACCAAATTCCAGTTTCTCCATCTCTCTGGTTTGTCATTCACCCATTCCTGGCTTTTTTCCCCCACTGGCTCCACAGCCACCAATTCAAATTTCATCCTTCTAACAAAAACTTATTTTCATGTCCTTCCCTGCCTGTTATTCAAGCAGTCTCTCTTCTCCCTCTATACTTCATCTCTTGCTAATGGTTATGTCCCTCCCCAATCTCTCTATGCTTTACCCTTGACATGGTTGTTGACAACAGCAGACTTCTGTCATATTTAATTTTATTCTGGCTCTGGCTTTTCCAGCATCTTCCTCCTCCCCATCAGTGTTCAACCCTAATCCCACTGCCCAGACAGACACCTTGCCCCAAGTAGCCAGCTCCTCTCCCATGGCCATTTCGATCAGGATAGGCTCCTGTGCCTGCCTGGGAGAAGAGACACTGTCAAGGCAGGGCACAACATTCCTGTTCCAGCTCCTCAGCACACAAAAAATGGTCCTGGAAGGAAAATCTTGAAGAAGCATCTGGGGTCTTGTGGCTCTGGTGTGTGGGAAAGATGCATGGAGCCACTGGAACACAGTCAATGGAACTGGATTTGCAGATGCTTCAGCAGCTGCATTCCCACTGTGCCACATCGAGCTCATGTGAACCTCAAGCTTCACATTAATACCCGTGCCATGTTATGAAATTATGGTATATCTAAAGGACAGTAAATCAAGAGTTATGGCTGCAACCCCTCCTCTCAAGAATAACACTGCCCTGATTATTAAAATAATAATAATAATGCTACTGAAAAGTAGTGGCACACTCATCGTGTTCTGACACTTAAAACCTACACTCAGAGCTACTGTGCTCTGCCTCCAAGTGACTATCAAGCATTTAATCTAAACAGGTCAAATATAGCAACATTTCAAGCAACTGGAAACAATCTTGCAATGGAAATTGTTGGGCAATCTCAGGAACAGATGCTGCTTCTGAAACTCTTCTCTGACAACAGTAAATTACAGGACTAAGCAGATCACTTCTTGTCAAACGTGCCTTGAGCAGGGTCAGACAGCTGTCACGCTCACATAGAACTGATTTACTTAGGAAAGTGGCCTAAACACCATAAACACACAACTGAATGTGGAAATGAGAGACAGACATGCCTTGAAAAGCCAGTTCTCAGACTTTGCAGAAATTTTGGCAAATTTGTCCACTACTTAGGGTGGACAAATAGAGCAACCTGTTTGTAGAGTCTAACCTGACAGAGTCAGCTACCCAGGAGGGTTTTTAAACCCTTGCTATTCATCTTGGCCTGCCACTCTGCACCTTACTCTGCCTTCAGGGGACTTCTGGAGGAGAAGGCCAAGCTCTCCCCTTCTTCACACACTTCCTCATGCCCCAGTGCAAGAGAGGCATGAACCAAAGGGACAGAGCCCAGTGGATAGGTGACTAGACCTTTTTTATTGAGAAATCTGGATTTGTTTAGCCTGGAAAAGAGAAGGGCAAGGAGAAGCAAGGTCTTTATCCTGGTCTCCTGAGTAAATGAGGTCTTTGTGGCCATGCTGCCAGTCAGTGCCTTTCCAGTCAGATTTGATAAGAAATGGCATCTAGCAGGTTCTGGTGCTGCTACCTAAAGGGTGGTGATAAGGAGGATGGACCAGGATAAAGAGGATGATTCAGCATTGGTTCAGGAGCCCAGAAAGGCTGGGAGCTTTCCAACCATGAAAATGTACAGCAATTACCCAGGCACTGCCGTGAGCAAATGGCTCCAGCCTTGAGTCCTGCTTGCGAGCTGCAGTTTGGATCAGAGAACTCCAGAGATCTCTTTTCATGTGAACCTTTGTGCAAGCCTGAGTTTGTCCCTCAGCTGAATTTGTGCACCCAAGTGACCCAGCAGGAAAATGGTAACACCAGCAAGGGAAGAGGATCACATCCGTTGCACCTGACACTTCAGCTGGGGAGAACATGGGGTGCACTCATGGACAGCTGCATGAGGGGACACACCTAAGAAAAGGCCATCCAGCAGCTGAGTTATGGGGAGTCTGTGTGGGCCCAGCTCCTGAGCGACTGGAGAGCCACAGAATCCCAGAATTGGTAGGGTTGGGAGGAACTTCTGGTTATCCAGTCCAGCCTCCCTGCCAAGGCAGGGTCACCTAGAGCAGGTGACACAGGAATGCATCCACGCAGGCTTTGAAGGTCTCCAGAGAAGGAGACTCCACATCCTCCCTGGGCAGCATGTTCAGCACTCTGCCACCCTCAGTGTAAGAAAGTTCTCAGTCATGGAGGTGGAACTTTATGGGGTTTGGTTTATGGCCACCACTGACACAGTGCCTGCTGCAGTGGCACACTGAGCTGGGTGCCACCGGTGCAGGGCACAGCATGGCTGCTGCCATAAGGCCCGTGAGGGAAGCAGGTCCCTCTGGGCCACGGGAGCTAAGGAGCGGGGATGTGTCCTGTGGGAGCCCCTGGGGCAGTGGGACCTGGCAGTGCTGGGGGAGCTCTGGCAGCGCTGAAGCTGAGACTGAGGCTGAGGCCAAGACCAGGGACGGGGCTGTGGCCAAGGCCACGACTGAGGTCAGGGCCAAAGCCACAGCCAGTACCCAGGGAGCCAGAGCCAAGCAGCAGAGCTGGACTCAGAGCTGGGCTCAGGCTTACACCAGGACCCGGAGCTAGGCTCAGGCTTACACCCAGATCCAGAACCGGGCTCAGCTCACACCCAGACCCAGAGCCGGGCTCAGCTCACACCCAGACCCAGAGCCGGGCTCAGCTCACACCCAGACCCAGAGCCGGGCTCAGCTCACACCCAGACCCAGAGCCGGGCTCAGCTCACACCCAGACCCAGAGCCGGGCTCAGCTCACACCCAGATCCAGAGCCGGACTCAGCTCACACCCAGACCCAGAGCCGGACTCAGCACACACCCAGACCCAGAGCTAGGCTCAGCTCACACCCAGACCCCGACCCAGACCTTGGCTGAGGGCCCCGCGCGCGGCCCGCGCGCGGCCCACGCGCCCCTGCCGCTCCCGCCCTCCCCGCGCGCGCCTCGTGTCCGCGAATAACCCCCGGCCCGCCCCGCCGCTCTCCTGTCCCGCCGCAGCCAATCGGGAGCCGCGCTCCGCCCCGCCCTCCCGGCCCCGCCCCGCCGGGCCCCCGGTCCCGCCCTCGGCCGGCGTTCCCCCAATCATTGGCCGGCGGGGCCAGCCCGCGTCACCGCCCACTCGCGGGTAACCTTTGCCTTAGTGCGCGCAGGGCCCTGCCCCGCTGCCACCGCTGCCCAATGGCAGGCGCGGCGGGGCGGGGCCGGGCGCGCCGCAGCCAATGGGCGCGCAGGGGGCCGCGCGCGGTGCGGGGGCCGCGGTGGCTGGTGCCGCTGCCGGGTTCGGGGCGCGACCGGCCGGCGGGGCGGCCGGCGGCGAAGATGGCGGTGGCGGTGTCCGGCTGGAGCCTGGCGCGGCTGGCCGAGGCCCTGGGCTCCTCGGAGCAGGCGCTGCGCCTCATCCTCTCCATCCTCATGGGTAAGGCAGGGCGGGGGGAGACGGGACTGGCGCCCCGGGCGGGGCTCTGCGCCCGCCGGGGGAAGGGGCGAGCCCGTCGCCGCCGCTGCCGTGCCGCGCTACTCGGGGGCCGGGACCGGGCATCGCTTCGCCCGCGCGGAGCCGCACCTGTGCCAGCGCCGCCGCGCCAGGCCACGTGTGCGCGCCGAGCCGGCGGGAGAGATCCCCCGGGCAGCGGCGCCGCCCGTCCCGCCCGGGCAGCCCGTGAAGTGCCCCGCTGCGGCCGCCCCGCCAGCCCCCCGCCCGCCCGGCGCGCAGGGGACCCTGCTCGGTTTCCCCGCGGGAGGTCGGGGTGCGGTCCTGGCAGGCCGCCTGTGGACGCGGGGCAAGGAGGAGCCTGCGAAAGACCCCGATTTGGGTCCGTGTCCCGGGCGCAGGAACTTTATTTGGGATTGTCCCGTGAGTGCCCGGTGATGCGAGTGCATCCCGTGCCCCGTGAGCGGGTGTCCGGAGGGGTGTCCGCTCGGGAGTCTCCGCAGCCCCTCTCAGGTGCTGCCCCGTCCGAGTGCAGGGACGTCGCTGTCCGGGGACATCACCCGTGTGTGCGGCGGTGATGGCACCGTGCGGGAGAGGCGTGTCATCGGGGCACTACCGGGCAGACTGGCAAAACCTTCCAGCTCCGTGCCAGGAGAACTGGGGTGATGTCCTGCGCTCCACCTGCAGCGCGAAGCGTGTTGCAAAACACAGGGTGCCTGCGCTTATGTAAACACGAGATACTTGAGTTCCATGCGAAATGGTTAAGGCAGGGCTGGAGTTGTGATGTGGGCTGGCGATTGAGGGGGAGGTTGTAGCTCCCAAAACATTAATTCAAGTGTGTGTATACATGCTATCTGTGTAAATCTCTGCAGATGCTCAGGGAAACTTTGGGTTGTGAAAGCATTTGGTGGTGTAGTCACCTAGCAGGAAAGAAATACAAGCTTTCCTCTGAACCTGAAAGTGTATTCGAAGTGATACAGCCACTACTGTGTCATCTATCACAATAAAGTCGCTTTGGCTAACTAGAAGTATGATATTTTTAAGGAAATGCAAGCAAGAAAAACTGTGTCACTTCATAACTGTGGTCTGCACCAGCCTTATTCCTGCCTGATTTAGTTTATTATGTGTGAGATCAAACTGAGCCAAACATTCTTCCCATCAAAGGTCAGTACAGGAGACTGCACTGGCTATCGTTTAGAACTCAACATAGAAGTTTGTTCAACCAAACTTCTACAAAGAAAAAAAATGAAGTAATAGGAAACACACAGGACATGCACACAAGTCAGCATTAATTAGTCTTAGCAGCTCCCCACCTCTGAACGAGAAAAGTCCTGCTTTCCTTTCTCCCACGTCTCTCTCTGGTCCTTTAATTGCGCTCTGATTGAATTTACTTGTTTGGCAGAAACCTAAACCAGAAAAGGCAGATAGCTCACTGCGAGGTTAGTCACCCGGATCAACCAAGGGACCAGTCTAACGAGTGCTGATGCAGAAAAGGTCCTAGAAAGTGTGTGTGGAGGCAGCCACAGCAGCAGAGATGGCTCTGCAGAATGCACCACCATCGTACTCTCCGAGTTGCTTCTTGCCAGCAGTAAGTTGGGGACACGACATTCGGGAGGGTGTTTCCTGCTGAGCATCTTGTGGGTGTGCAGCACCAGTTCTTTGAAATAAACAGCAGATAATTATTGTCCTGATGATGATAAGAGCTGCCTGCTGCAGTCAGCAGATTAAGGAAGTGTGAGACTTCTGTGTGCTGTTACAAATGTTCCGTGTGCAGTGTCGACAGTGAGCCACTGGGATGCCACAGTGTCCCTTCCCAAGGCAGGCCACTATCTGTTTTACATAGTCTCAGTGGGATCTTTAGAATTTGTATTAAAATTCTGGGGAGCTGGGTCCAGAAGACCACTCATATCTCTCCCCTGCATGCCTCAAATGGATAAACCAAACCAGGAGGCTGGAGCTGCACTTTTCCCTGTCCTTTCTCCCTAGCTCGGTATCTTTTAATTAGATGCAGTGGCAGGCATAACTTCAGACAGAAAGCTTCAGGGCATGCAAAACAGCCTTGCCTGCAGTTTGGCACTCCTGCAGGTCATGTAGGTTGAACCACTCAGGCAGAGGGGACTGACTCCAGCTCTCCTGCTTAATGGATGGGTGAGCACTGGGTGGGAAAGCATACCTGTACCATGACTTTAAAAGGAAGGGCCAAACACCACTCCAGAGCAACATGAGAAGAGAATGAGAGGAGTTCCTTAGCCCCGCACAAAGAAATGTTCATTTAATTGCAGCTTAGTTTACAATCCTTTTAATCTCATTGGTAATGCAGCTAGTGCTGATGACCACTTCAGAGGATGGCATGGGGTATAAATGAAAGGCATTTCTAAAAGCTGGAAATGGCATTAGGACGTTAAGTATGGCTTTTCCTTCACTTCCTCCATTTCAGGTGTTTACATAGATTCAGGAAGAAAACTATTTTTGTTGGCTGCAGTTAATACTGCTGAATTATTTCAGGACAAGGCCATGAGGGTGAAGCATAGTTCCAAAGATGGACTAAAAAGTCGTTGCTTATTTCTTCCTCTGTGATGCAGTTTCCCATCTACACTGTGCAGTTTTACTGTGACAACAGTTTCTAGGGTTTCACTTTCAGAGGATCACCACAAACGATTAAAAATAGTCTTCTGAAAAAGAGGAAGAATCACAAAGGACTTTCCAACTTCTTACATTGATTTCTGAAGAAAGCTGAGTTATTGTTGAAAAAATAGTCTGAATTTACTCTCTTGATTCAGGATAAGTGTTTGCTTAGTTATGATCTGAAATAACCAAAAGAGGTCATTTAAAACTGTTGGCATTCTGACATGACTGAAAAAAAAATTAAATACAGGAGAGAACAAGAGAAGGAGAAAGAACATTCAAGAACTAAGACTAGAGTAGTCTTAAAGAGCACCAAGTTGTTTCAGTGAACAAGTAACAGCACATTGCTGAGCAAATTATGGGGATTTTAGTCGCAGTTTTGTATTTAAATCAGAGACAGGTTTATGCATGCTGCAATTTTGAAGTAGAGACTACAGCTAGAATAGAGTCCCTTACCTGGATTGTACAAGATGAAGAACTTACTGCAGACTTCCCCCACGTAAAAATTTGCATAGACAACCTTTGAAGAAAGTAATCTGCAATTTGGCAGCAGTACCAGCAGCAGGAATACCTGGAGCACAGTTCTGGACCCTGCCACAATAAAAATAGTGATATGTCACTATACTAATGTCTGTCAATCATATGAAAATGTCTTTGAGAGATGAACTCCAGCTTGTACTCTTCAGTAGGTCCCAGTGTTCCCACTGGAGCTGCTCCAGTGGTGTGAAGGAGATAACAGGGTTTCTGTGCTGCTGCTCCTGTCCTCACATGAGAGGGAACACATTTCTTTCCTGCTGTCACTGCTCAAAGCATAAGCCAGGGTGCAGGAGGCCTTATGGCACTGTGTATTTAATACTTTATGTTGCTCGTGTTTTTTGCACGGCAGTACGATCCCAAAGAATTAAAGCTATTTATCTTACCATAATATTACACAGTGCCTTGTGAGCTACCTCCATAATATGGAGGGGAGCCAACATGCTGTTTACAGCCCTGAGCCAGAAATGACCCTGCTGGTTTGCCCAGACCTGCCAGGAAAAGCACTGGGAAAGTGTTCTTTCATTCCATGGACATAGCAGGGACCTGCAGAAAGTAACACATTCTTACCCGATGGGTGCCAGAAGCCTACTGCTTCACTTGCAAGTTGTCTTATCTCCTCCTCTTCTACCTCTCATCATTTTTTTTACATGCTCTGCTTCATGCTCCCTGCATCCTGAAGATTTTTAGGCTCAGTGAAATTCTTCTTGTGGTCACCCAAAGCTGCTGGCTTATCCCAAATCAAGTTCCCAGCTGGTCAGCCAAGCAGGAACCTTACTGCAAGGGCCTGTGAGCAACTGATTCTGATGGGTAAGGGATGGGAAAAGTTTTAAGAGGCAGCAATATCCTGCCATAAAACCAGCCCTGTCACAGTGTGTTTTCAGTTCAGTTTCATGTGAAGAGAGCCCTGTTCACATGCTTTCAGACAGTTTTGTTATGCAAACTAAAGCACCATAAGTGGACTTTCAGGGTAAACTTCTGAGCTGAATTAAAATACTCATGTTTATGCACCCAGTGTTTAACAAGGTGTGGCACTTCTGCAGTGTTAGAAACAGAAAGGAATAACTTTGGAGTTAAAATATTAGGTAAGGCTGATATTTCAACACTTTTTTCCCCTGTTGTCCCATTCCTTTTAGTTTTAGCATTCTTTTAAAAAATGGAGATAACTTGTTGGATGTTAACAAAGGAGGAGTTAAATGTTCAGCAAAAAATGGGAGAAGAGGAAAGCTTGAAGATGAGATAGAGCACATCAAAGGGGAAATAAAGGGAGCAGAGATAAAAAGAACCTTTCTGCTGTTCTTATTTGCAGCTTTATCTCTGGAAAAAAAGAGGCATCTTAATCACCCAGTCCAGAAGATGGCAAACTTGACAGCACTATTTTTGCTTGGGATTGGTAGAACTTTTTTCCTGCCTAATCCACCTTCTTGATGATTTAACTTCTTTTGCTCAGTTAGATTCTTGTATCTGTAGACAAGCTGGGCTTTGTGCAGTGGCCCATTACTCTCCCAAATGGCCATGGCCAAGAAGTTGAGCTTGTCCTTTCCTTCCATCTCCATGGTTCTCTTAACCAGAGATCATCCTCTTGTTCCTGTGAAGTAAAAAAATAAAAATCATCTCAATTGCTAATTCCATTCTATAGAAGGTGTGTCTAGAGGGAAAACCCAGTTCTGTGTGCAGGCTGTTTTTCAGCTCCGTGGTGCATAGGGAAGAATGAGTTTGGATCAGAGGTTCCCTGCTGTTTTCTCCAGGAGTCTTACAACCACTTTCCCACTCTGCTTCATCCACTCTGCTTAGGGAGCTGTGAAAGGGGAGTTTGGCAGAGTGGGAGCTGCTGGGCAGAGCCTCTTGGCAGCAAGGAGCAGGGACTCTTGTCCTGTTGCTCTGAATGGCAGAAGCAAAGCAGCGCAGCGTTTCCTGCTGCTGGCATATCCAAAGGTGCCATCCAGCTTGCCAGAAGGCAACCATAGCTCCAAAAGCTGCTCTGCTAATTCAGGCTGCTTCAGGGACGTGGTAGTAAGGCAGGAGTACTGGTGTTGTTATCAGCAGGAATTGTTAGTTGTTTAATAGATAGTTTATCAGTGTTCAGAAGGGCACAGGCCACATCAGAATGACCATTGCTATCCACTGCCATTTGGGGGTTAAAGTTTGTATCAGCAGCATGCAACTGGCCCAGTTGTAAAACTGAGAAAATTACCCCATGCAACAAAACTGTAGGTAAACTGCAGTCCAGAGTACTGACAAGCTACTCTAGATATCAGAAGAATTTAGGCTGATGTTGTGACTTTTGGACTGGAACAGCAGCCACGTAGTGAAAGACCAGGGTTAAAGTTAATAGTTTCTAAAACCATGGATGCAGTGTGTATTATTAGTAACTCTCTATTTGTAAGGGTTCATCATTCTTTTTCCTTCAGAGCAGCATTATCCAAACCATGACACAATCTCCTGGGTAGAGCTAAAAAGGAGCACAGCTGACAAATGAGACAGGTCTCAGAAAGAGTAGGAACACTAGTTACATTATAGTATTCAGTCATACTTTAATTGTGTCTGTAGAAATGGCTAGAGGGAAAGAAAATGGTAGAAACTGACTGGTTTGCAAAATATTAGTGGTTTTTAAGAGAGTGGGAGACTCTTTAAAAGGAAGGTTTTAAACCATGCATATTGATGAACAGCAGTCAATTGTGCTTTGCCTGTATTTCTGATTTTTCTCCCCTTTGCTCAGAAGGGGGAAACGTTTTTCCACGCTAAACCTCAGCTTTCAAACTTTTGATCTAATAAAACTTCATATGTTTTACCACTTTCCATTTCTCAAAGCCAGCTCTTCCTATGTTTTCTAAACTTCAGCAGGAAGATTGGCTCATGAACAAAGAATCCCCATTTGTATGTTTCTGAGTAAAAGGCCAGTAGAAAATACTACTTTTTTTTTTCCTTAATCATGTGAATTGCTCTTATTCTTTGAGTTACTCCTGTATCCCCAGGAGCCCGTGTGATGAACTCTCTTTGCCAATTCCCTCTTTCCCCCTCAGCTGGTTTTCAGGCCAGCAGTGGGGGTGGAACGGGACAGAAGTGGGCTGTGTAAAAAGCATGGAAGACCGGGAAAGGAGAGGGATGGCCTGGGTAAGGCATTTTGTAGGGGAGTTTGGAGCTGCTGTTTAGGAAGGGAGAGCAGGCTGGATGTGCAGGAGGGAGGTTGCCAGGCTCTGGGAGCAGAGAGCCGTGGTATGTGGGGCTGGCCAGAAAGCAGCCTGTGGCGTGGGACACAAAAGGAGGAAGGAACAGCAACAAGGAGGCAGGGAAAACCAAAAGAGGGGTGGCAGGAGGCTGAGGAAATGGGGAGCAGCAGCTTGGTTTCAGGAGGCAGCAGGTACACATCTGGACGCAGCAGAACATGAGCCCAAAAGGATCTAGAAAAGAGCCCCAAAGTCCCCAACTCCAGGGCTCCCTCCCAAGGGATTTGTGGGGTTGGAGAGGGCCTTAAAATGGCTCCAGCCTGTGAGCACTGCCAGACTGCCAGACATGTATTTAAATAACGTGACAGAGTTTCTCATTTCCTCTCACAGTAGTGACTAGACTTGGCCTTGCTTGTTGGAAGCCTTCCATCCATCATACACTTCTCGGCAGAATGTGCATTTCATCACCTTTTATTACTGCTCCCTATAAAACATGACCACCTCCTCCTACTGCTGCTCCATTAGTGCAGGTAGCAGAGCTCCATCCGCTGCTCCTGATCTCAGCCAGGATGATAAGTAGTGGGGATGCCAGTATTGTGGTATGTGATGAATTTCCCCTTTTTCTGAGCAGGGTAAGAGAACACACAGGCTTGCAAAGCAGAGCAATAAAGTTACAAGATGCCAGAATTAAAGTGACTTCTTGTATCCCAGTTCAGTGCCTTGTGCACATGCCTTTAGAAAAGCGAATTGCAACACTTCCTGCGCCACAGTGTATTAAGACTTATTATATTTACTGTCTGCTATGTGGCAGTGCTTATTGCATGCTTCATGAAACTCACCTAGACAACAGAATTTAATTGAATTGTGGTGTTCTGTGTGATGCTTCTCACTGTATTACCAGAGTGCTTCACAAATATTTACTTCTCACTCGAGCCACAGATGAATAATCTGGAGGCATTCCTAACTTAGACTAGGAGTTACCTCACAGAAAATGCAAGGAAAAAAACCCCTTCCACTTTTCTTAGCTGCTCCATATGAAATGCTTCTGACTGATTTTTTTTTATCCAAAAATACCACATGCATAGTACCAGTGGATTTTAGTTACAGCTTTGTGTACCCAGTAGTTCACAAATCAGATGCAAATCCAAAGTTGCAGAGTTAGAAAAGCGAGAGTATCTTACTGGAGGTCACCTAAGGAGATCTGAAATTAAAGCTGAAAGAACTCATTGAGGTGGGAGTAGGACTGAGGTTTTTTGGACATTGTAATGGTATTAACCATAAAGTTTTTCCCTTCCCCCTCCCCTCTTTTTTTTTTTTTTTTAATCTAGCTTCTTGCCATGTTCATTGTGTTTGTCACAGAATTTGGAAATGAATCACAGGCTAAAGTGTGATTCATGTATTTCAGCATTATCCATCTCATGTATTGAATGAGGCCAGAAAATGTAATCCTGTAATTTTTTACACTTCAATGTCAGTTTTGCTATAATTCTGTTCCTGTTAAAGTATTTTCTTCTGTACAGAGTAATTCATCTGGAGTCTGTCTCCCAAGATGCAAATGCAGTATCAGGAATTAACACCATGCCCTGTGTTGATAATGTGTGATGTAAAGTACATGTTCAGAAAAGCTATAGTTTGGTTCATGACAAATACTTTTCTAAACTTACTTACAACTCTTCCTTTTTTTTTCTCTCAGGATATCCTTTTGCCTTGTTCCAGCGCTATTTCCTCTTCCAGAAGGAGACCTACCTCATTCACCTCTACAACGTGTTCACAGGACTCTCAATTGCTTACTTCAATTTTGGTAAGATGAGGTTGGGAAGAGAGAGCTGCCTGGCCTGGGGCATGCTGTAATTTGGGAGGACCTATACATGTAATTTCTATTCTCATCGCTCTCTTTGTTTTTCCTGCCCACAGGGACGCAGTTTTTTCATTCCCTGATATGTGTCCTAATCCAGTTCCTGATCCTGAGACTAATGGGTCGCACAATCACTGCCGTTATCACCACCTTTCTCTTTCAGATGGTAAACCCTCTTTTTTTTAGTCCCTGGGTTTGTAGAAGGGAGGCCTCTGTTCAGTTTAGCACTTCAGTAGCAACTGTGGGTGGAAAAGTGGAGGCAGATCAAAACCAGCTGGAGGAATTAGTTTGAATAACCCAAACAATGGTTTCTTTCAGACATACCTTATGGCTGGATATTACTTCACAGCCACAGAGCATTATGACATCAAGTGGACAATGCCACATTGTGTCTTGACACTTAAGTTGATTGGTGAGTGACACCTCTCTTCTCTCTCTTGCACTCTGCAAGCTGTGCCCATCCCAGGGATTCAAGTTTTCACTGTTTCTCACCTCTAGGTCTGGCCATTGATTACTATGATGGAGGAAAAGATCCGGTGAGTTAGACACCATTTCTCCATCATTCCATGCTGTCCCAGTGAGCTAGAGATCAGAAAATCATGTTCAAAGGATGTGAGTTAGCAAGCTGCATTGTTAGGTAAAAGCCACAGCTGAGAGGGGAGCCTCTGGGAGTGTTTGAGGGCACTGAATTCTAGACTGGAACAAAATAATTTGGAACAGAGGCAGTAGTGATTAGAGATGGACAGAAGTTGTTCCAGTTATGTCAGAATATTGCTCTGCACCCTTCCAAATTCCCCACCATCTCCTTCCCCCAAATCTATTGCTTTAGATTCCCAATCCCTGACGCTCTGTGTCTTGTGGGTAGCATACCTTTAACTTGCAGACAATCAGTACTGGATCTCAGTTCCCATCTTCCTTTCTTTTGATTAGTCTTACCTTGTCCTTGTCAATGTCCTTACCATTTGTTAGGACCCTGTTTTTAGCTCAGAGAAACAGAGAAGTTACACAGCACAGTGTGTGGGAGAGGGCACTACACATGCTGCAGTCCCTCAATCCTGCTCCAAGAACCTGCATTCCCCATCTCCTGTTTGAGGCCTGACCAAGTCTGTAGCATCCATGGAATCACTGCTGACTGCAGGAAAATGAGGTCAAGATGAAACTTCTGAGCTGAAGCTTCAAGTATTTAAAAACAATTTTGGCATCAAGAAGTAGGAATTGTAGCACGATAAGGTCTTGGGAGAGTACATGGAATTGCAGTCAGGGACTGGAATAGGTCAGGTACTGCAGTGCTCCTACTATGCCTACGCTGCTGCCAGGGATGCATGTCAGTGGATCCCTTCCATGTTGGGAGCTTATTTGGGAATAGAGACCGGTGCAACTGGTCTCAACCATTGGATCTTGTTGCTGTTCAGAGGGAGTGGGCATAGAGAGGTCTGGGAGAGGAATGGACACGAAGTACAAAGTGTAAAGTTCCATGTCCATGGGGAGCAAGAACTGAAACCAGTAAGGAGGCAGGGTGAGGACATAATATCCAGAGCTGGATGAAACCCCTGGGATGATGTTAATGCCACTCCCTTTGGTGCAGGAGTTCCTGACCCCTGAGCAGCGGCGATTTGCTGTTCGGGGGGTTCCTACCTTGCTGGAGGTCTCAGGATTCTCCTATTTCTATGGTGCCTTCATGGTTGGGCCTCAGTTCTCCATGACAGACTATCAGAAACTGGCAAGGGGTGAGATGACTGACGTTCCAGGCCAGAGACCCAATAGGTAATACAAAGCTGCTTGGCTTCTCCCCTTCCTACGATCCTAGAATGCCGACTCCTCCATGTTCCCTGCAGCAGACTGTTTCTTACCTGGACACAGAACTACTCTGGCCAGGAGTGATTTATGAGACAAGGCAGTCTTTCAAAAGTCTCTCGTAACTCTGCTTAATGTCCCAGCATTGTTCCAGGGCACGAACATCAACAACCATTTGACATCTTTAGTACAGACTCAGTTCCAGCCTGGTGATGCTTGCATCCCAGCTTCCAAATGGAGGCAGCTGCTGCAGTGGAATGTGGTGACTCCCTATTGCTGTCTCCCCCACCTCCTCCTCTTCACCTCTGTTTTTAAAACTGTGAGTTTGATGGTCTCTTTCCAAGGCATTTCTTTGACCTTGGTATTTTTCTTTCTCAGTTTCGTGCCTGCTCTCAAGCGCCTGAGCCTGGGTCTCTTGTTTCTGGTAACCTACACCTTGTCAAGCCCGTACATCTCTGACGAGTACCTCACCTCAGATGACTATATGGTATGTATTCACTTGGCCTTGTGGGGTGTGGAAGAATTCCACTTCTCTGGTGGGCACTGGATCTACAAGAGTGGAATTATTTTTTTATTTCTTTGTTTTTATTTTTGCCTCAATTTGAAAATAAATTGGCAACTAGTGATAAGATTTTCCACAGCTAATTTGGCTTTACTGCCTGTTGTGATGATTCCACCTGATGCAGAACAGGAATCTGTTGAGCAGAACTGAAACAAACGAAAACTTTTACAAATAGATAATTGATCCTAAATGCTACTGTTGGTTTTGGAAACATAATGTACACATTTTATGACCTTTTAATGACTTTCCATTTAACTATTATGTGCAAAGAATTTCACTGGAGTAACTCATAAGGCTTACCATAATCTTTGACGTTCTTGGAAAGCTCCTAACAAATAATTCCTACTGGCAGATTATCAGCAAGCATTTTGATTATGTTAATCCCAGAGTCTTCCCAACTCTACCTATTTCAATACAGCCAAATATTACCAAAGGAAAGAGAATGATGTGTAAGTTTGCATAAGCCTGGCAGCCCAGTCCCTATGTCTTAACACAGATTAAAACAAAAGACAGTGATGAAATACCTTGTGTCATTATAGCTACTCAACTCCAGGTTTTATTTTTACTCTGTTTCACTCTTATCTCTGCAGGAGAAGCCTTTCTGGTTCCGTTGTGGTTACATATTGATCTGGGGAAAAATTATACTCTACAAATACGTAACTTGCTGGCTTGTTACGGTGAGTCTAGATGTTGTTCCAGAAGCAAAAGACAAATGAATAAAGGTCCAAGCCTCTTGGACTTAGCACTAAGTGGAAGAAATCCAAATATCTGGAGGTCAGTGCAGGTCAGTTCTGCTTGCTTTAAGTTAGCAAAGGCTAGCTAACTAAAAGGCAGTTTTTATTCCATTTGTTCCATCTGTAGTGATGCTCTCAACACAGTGAGAGTCAGCATTTCCTCAGCTCTGCTTCTCCAGCAAAAATAGAGCAATATTTTCATCTTATCTTTCTTGTGCATTTTTTGATAGGAAGGTGTCTGCATCCTTGTTGGTCTGGGGTACAATGGGAAAGACCAGAATGGAAAGCCTTTGTGGAATGCCTGTGCCAACATGAAGGTCTGGCTGTATGAGACAACACCTTTGTTCACAGGGACCATTGCTTCTTTCAACATCAACACCAATGCTTGGGTGGCCCGGTGAGCAGGACACAATTCTCCTTCTATAATGCATCAATTCGGTTCTGCCAGCAGAACCAAGACCCTAGGCTAAGCAGGAGCACTAGAGGAAGAATCTTCCAGTTTTCAGTTTGTGCACCTTTTCTCATTTTTTGCTGCTGTGCCCTTAGAAACAGGTTATTGGAGTACTGGGTCAGAGAGATCTATTAATTCACCTGGAAGGGCAGTTCATTAATAAAAGCAAGCAGATGATGGCAGCAGAGCCTGCCTGCTCAGCCAGCCATAGAGCTGCTCTGACAGCTGCTTCCTGCATCATGGCTCCTGGTGCTCCCCACTCCAAACTCAATGGGTTTTGGTTCAGCGCTTGCTGGGACCCACAGCCAAATAGCATGTACTGACCCCCTTCTCCCCCTTATAGCTGGGATTTCTTTAAGACTGTTTGGATGTAGGTGTTGCCCTGGTCATGCTGTTCCTGCTACCATGGGGTGTGCAAAGCATTGGGTCCCCTAGGCCCTTCATCCCTGACACAGCAGGGGAGGGAGAAGGATAACCTGGAGGCACTTTGTTTCTTTTCCACTCTAGCTACATCTTCAAGCGCCTGAAGTTCCTGGGCAACAAACTGCTGTCACAGGCACTGGCCCTGTTCTTCCTGGCCATCTGGCATGGGCTGCACTCAGGCTACCTGGTGTGCTTTCAGATGGAGTTGCTGATAGTCATCGTGGAAAGACAGGTGTGCTTTTTGTCTGACTTACCAGAACGGGGGTGCCTGTGTTAGCCTCTGACCCTGGTTCTGGAAAGTGCCACGCTGAAGGCTTTACTTGTATCAAATATGAAAAATAGCTGCTCACTTTGGAATTGGTTTTCAAGCATGGCAGGGTTTTATTCTCAAGAGTTTAGTAGGTTGCTGCCTTTTGCGTGAGCAAACCATAAATATATTGCAGAAGCTGACAGGGAGAGAACTGGAAAACTTGGCATATGAACAGAGGGCAGCTGAAGTGCTTGGCAGCTGGAAAGACTGGAGGACAAACACATGAGCTGAATGCCTCTGTTAAATCTCCTAGTACTGCAGGAACAATATTCCTTATTAAAATGTATTTTCTTAATTAAAACTTTGGCCAGGACAGGGGATTTAGCTACTTTTTTAGACTACCTGCTTATTCAAACACATTTTACACAGCTGGATGGAGAACTTTGGCCCCAGAGCCTGCATCTACAGCCACAGGACATCCAACTGTTGAGAATTCTGGTTTCTCTCTTTAAATTAGGCCATGAACCTTGTTCGGGACAGTCCTGCCCTAAGCACTTTGGCCTCCATCACTGTCTTGCGGCCCATCTTCTACGTGCTGCAGCAGACTAACCACTGGATGTTCATGGGTTACTCCCTGGTGCCATTCTGCCTTTTCACCTGGGACAAATGGATGAAGGTATTTAGAAACCACAAACCACGTGGTCAACTCTGTTCCCTCCATCCCCTCCCGCGTTCTTGGCTCAAAGCTGGTTGCTGATCCCCAACCCTGCCTTTCTCTTTACAGGTGTACAGGTCTATTTATTTCTTCGGCCACGTGTTGTTCTTCACCTTACTGCTGGTGTTGCCTTACATTCGCAGATTAATCGTGCCACGGAAAGAAAAGCTAAAAAGAGCAGAATAACAGCCAAAAGGTGAGGCTGTATGAGGTAGAGACCAGGAGGTAAAGTGGGGCAGCAATGCTGCAGCCCAAGGTGAAAGGCAAACATGGTATCAACCAAAGCAAATATAGGGCACCTCTGTTTTTCAGATTGTACCACCTGTGCATTCGTAGGAGTTGATTTGACACTCCGGAAGCAAAGCATCACCTGCCAAGTTTGCTGTGTTGAAGTATGACTATTTCTCAACGCAAGGAGGGGGAAGGAGAAAGCACAGGGTCAGAGACCTGAAAGGAGGGGATGTGAGCGAGCCTCCTTGAGCCCCTCCACCTTCTGTCCGTTGCCTTATCTCTGCCGCCCCGCGGCCGGCGCTCGTCTCTCCGCTGACACCAGATGATTGTACCACACTCACGGCAGGTGCTGCGTTGGATTGGAGCCACCTTCTGACTTTTCTACGTTTGTCATCTAAGATAAAAATTGCTCCTGGTCTTTTTAACATCGGCTTCAGCTCCTTTCCTCTCGGGCGCCTCGGTGTGGGAGTGTGAACTGTCACATGCTGCCAAGCAAGGCGATTCTACAGGACCAAGTGACACCAGGGTGAGCAGGGCACAGCTAAGAATTCCACTTCTGTGTGACAAATTCAGGCCAAGTCTCTGCTATAAGGGGATCCAGCCTGCCCACATATGAAAAATGAGAAAGTAAAATTCACAAGCGCTTTTTACTCAAAAAAGGTACCTTTAATAGGAGGAAGAAGGGTCAGTGGGGCAGTCCTTTTAAAGTCTCATTGCTTCAGAAGCTACAAGGACAAAGTTGAAGTGTTTTCCAAGAGCCCAAAGCTGCACCAAGTTCACACCCAAGTCAAAGAGCCCTTTCAGAATGTGAAGTCACTGTATACAAGTCCATCATGACAGCAGTAGCAGCAGAAGCTCAGACTATTCCCCACACTTCCTCAAAGGCAGTAGTAATTTTAGCACACGTCAGGGCAGCAGAAAGGGGATAGTTGCTGATGGAGACCATCTTTTCTGTATAGTCAACATTGACCTGGAGAAGAGGGGGGGAAATAGAAAAAAAGAAAAAAACAAGTTGCAAAAAGTTTTCACTGAGCCTCATCTCCATTAGTGCAAGAAAGACAAGGAGCCACTGGAGAGGGTCCAGCAGAGGCTAGACAGATTATTGGGACATGGAACCATCTTTATGGGAAGAGACTGCAGGGCCTGTTTTGCTAAAGGAAGAGAAGACTGAGGGGATCTCATTAATGCACATAAATATCTCAAGGGTGGGTGCCTAGAGGATGGTGCCAGACTCTTTCCTCTGGTGCCCAGGGACAGGGCAAGGAGCAGTGGCCATAAACTAAAACAGAAGAAGTTTCACCACAACATGAGGAGGAACTTCTTTATTTTGAGGGTGGCAGAGCACTGAACATGCTGCCCAGGGAGGTTGTGGAGTCTCCCTCTCTGGAGACATTCAAAATCCACCTAGACGTGTTCCTCTGTCACCTGCTCCAGGTGACCCTGCCTTGGCAAGGGGTTGGACTGGATGATCTCCAGAGATCCCTTCCAAATTCCAACACTAACAACTACAGAGGCACAGTATTTCCTCAGCAGAGAAACTGCCAGCCTTCACTTGGTAGGGACAACAGTCCCACGTGTTGCAGTTTTGGGCCTTTTTTTGACAAGCACACAGGGAAAAATGGGGAGCTGGGGGGAGGGGAAACCAAGCCAAAAAAGGGCAGATAAAACCTCCGTACTTAGAACAAGACTGAAACCTTTTCACAAGCCCAGGTAAGGGATACACACACTTACTGAGCCATGGGCAAAAGCTCCCACCACGATGACAACTGGCTCTGCTGCAGGAACCAGCTCACGCAGATCTGACACCTGTGACGCTGCAAAAGAGGTGCCAATCTTCATACAGCCCACGGGCAGATGGTCAGTCACTGGGTTTTTAATCACCTACAGAAAGCAGAAAATTAATAGGGGTGTAGAGGTAACAGACCCTAACACATAGCTAGATGCATTGTTTGCTACAAGCAACAGACAAACAGAAAATTCATCAGCTGGTTGCAGGCTGTGTCAGGAGCTCATGACTGGTGCATCTGGAGCAGTCCATCCTCATCGTCCTTGGTGGTGCTGTCATTCCACAACCAACATTGTGTACACAATTCAACATCACAGACTGCCCTTGGCCAAAAATCAAATCCCCTTGGGGTACACATCCTGGTTTCCCTGTCCCCCTGATTACCCACCAAGTACACCCAGGTCCTTGGGCAAAATCAGTCCCAGATGGGTTGGGATATGCCCAGGATACAGGTGATGTAGAGGTAGATGAGCCTTGGCTGTGGGGAGCAGTAGAACAAGTAGCAGAGCTCCCCATGAGCAGCAGTGCAATTCCTGAATAATTCAAAATCAAAAAAGTCCACAAGACCTTCTCCAAGTGACAGTAGGCAATATGGAATAGCCAGGAGAAGCTGAGGCACAGCACTGCTCCCAGAGGAGCATCCCAAACACCACCTTCTCCTGCAAAGAAGCCATGAAGGACTCATTGGGCAGCACGGTCAGGATCCCCAGGCACAGGGACAGAACAAACCCCAGCAGGTGTGTGCAGGTGTTGCCAGTCTCTGTGTAGCTGGAAGATGCTCTTGAAACAGGCACAGAGGGATGGCATGGAGGACCTATAGTCCCCTTTAGGCAACTCTCTCTCATCTTGGCTGGCAAGCAGGCTGCTGCTGGGATTTAAAACCACTCTCCTTCTTTGGAGAATCTGAATTTTCCACAAGAAAGTTACAATACTCATTTAAGTCATGGTTAGTTCTTTGCTTCTGGAGTCTTGCTGACCTGCCTGCTGACCATGTTCTCAGGCAGGTGCACTGGCTAGGGCCAAGCTTTCTCTGCCAAGGTGACATCACCATCAGCTTCCTCAGGCTGCTGCTTTTCTGGCATTTCCAGCACCAAGGGCAGTTCTTCATCCAAGGAATTCAATATCATGATAAATCCTTTGTCCCTGTGGTTAATCCAGTCTTCCTCTCTGTGACTGCAAAAGCCATTCAAGTTAATTATATCTTCATTTCCACCTCTCTCTGCCTTTTTGAAATCTCTACCCAAAAGCTGTCAATGCCCAGGTGTGGCAGTCAGGCTCAGGCGAGGAAACAGATCCCTCAGCTCCAAGGACAGGTGTGTTTGGGGGTTCCTTCCTGCAGCAGCAGCTCCTAGCCAGGTTGCATGTGGGAGAGCCCCCCTGAAACCAGCATCCCCAGCAAGGACAGGACGGGTGAGAATAGCAACCACACCACAACAACAACAACAACAAACAACAAACAAAAAAAAAAAACCAGAAAGAAAAACAAAAACAAACAAAAAAAAAAAAAAAAAAAAAACCCAAACCAACAAAAACACCTCTCCCGAAAAGGAATCCCTCCTGCACTGCCATTAGAATGTTGCAACGTTAGCTGTGAACAGTTACAGAGTATTTACCTTCAGCAGTTTCTGAGGTCCATCAGCTGCTCTAACACTGAGCTTATGCAGCAGCTGAACTGGCAAAGAGAAAACAAGGAAAAAAAAAATCACTTAAGCTGCGTGGTGATTTGCTGCACGAATCCCATGCTGTGCCTGAGCTGAGCTACCCAAAAAGCCCACCTTTAGACTTCCCATCACAGTCTGTAGAAAGTTATTTTACTGACAGCACAGCCTCCTGCAGGCACTCCCACTGTGCTAGGGAGCACACAGCTGAGGCATGCATCCTGGAACATCCCAGAGAGATGCTTTCACTTCTGTGCTCTTTTCTCACTTTGACATTTTAAGGTCGGTGCCAGTTTCTGACTTTTCCTGAAGTTCCCCCAGTCCTGACCACCTTCCTGCATTATTCCATAGCTGGTGTAGGATTTGAATTGCTTACCCATAAGCCCACAGAATCGATCAAAAGTTCTTGGTATTCTGGTTTGGGGATTGACTTCAATGAGAACATTCTTCCTGGTGTGGATATAAACCTGCAGGAGCCCAGCCCGATTCAGGGGGCTGTCCATCAGCATCAGGAGGCTCTGAAAGCCAAAAGCACACAGTAGTGGAAATAGAAAGGCACAGGAGAGAGAATTCTAGGGAAAATTGATGGTTAGCCCCCACAATGCAGAAGGAACCGATGCTGAGGCTGAAAGCTCATCCCGCTATGGGATGTAACACTATAACGCTAAGAAATCAAGTCCAGACTCCAACAGCGACTCAACCCAAAACCCACCAGCGTAGCAGAGGAGGCCAAACTCGCCCCCGGGCTCCAGGGGCCCAAGCGGACCCGCGAACCCGAGAGACGGTGGCCCAGAGCCGCCGTGCCGGGTACCCCGAGCAGCCCGGGCCACCACAGGCGCGCCGCACCCCGCGGGTACCTGGTGGGTGATGTCGGGCCGCACCTCCCCGGGGTCACGGCCGTTCCGCAGCAGCAGCGCCTTGTGCTTGTCGCAATTGAGCAGCTCGAACGTCTTCCCCACCTACAGGCAAAGCGCGGAGAGATCAGCGAGGAGCGAGAACATCCTGGGCCCGGCCGGACCCGCCCTGATCTCCCGCCACCCGCACCTTCACGGTCTCCAGACTCGCCCCCTCCAGCACGACCAGGAGCCGCCGCTGCCCGCGGGGCCGCTTGCCGCCCATCGAGCACCCATCTTCATCCTCATCCTCCTCCAGCGCGTCCCCACGTGCCCGCCTGGGCGCCGCCATTTTGTCACGCGGCCCCCCCAGCCCCGCCCCGGCTCCGCCCTTCCCGCCGCGGCCACCCAAGATGGCGCCGGGGCGCGCCCTCTATCTGGCTCCGGCCGGACCCGCTTCCGGAGCGCCTCGGCCGCCGCGCCGGAAGGCGAGTGCTGGGGGCGGGAAGGGGCAGCAGGGGCGCTCCCGGCGCCGCGGTTTCCCGCCGGAGCGGCACGGCGGTCGCTCCTTCCGGTGTCCTTCCCGGCGGGGGCGGCGGCGGGGCGGCCATGGCGCAGAACCTGAAGGACCTGGCGGGGCGGCTGCCGACCGGGCCCCGCGGAGTCGGCACCGCACTTAAGCTGCTGCTGGGCGCCGGTGCCCTGGCCTATGGCGTGCGAGAGTCCGTCTTCATTGGTGAGTGGAGTCCCCCCACAACCCCTCAGAACCTTCACTCCCGCCGCCCGCGCTGACCAAGCCTCCGCTCTCTCCCCGCAGTGGAGGGCGGCCAGCGCGCCATCTTCTTCAACCGCATCGGCGGCGTGCAGCAGGACACCATCCTGGCCGAGGGGCTGCACTTCAGGTAGGGCCCGGCCCCCCGGCCCCCTCCCGGCCCCCTCCCGGGCCCGGCGGGGCCCTCGCCCCTAACGCGCCTCCGTTCCCGCAGGATCCCCTGGTTCCAGTATCCCATCATCTACGACATCCGAGCGCGGCCGCGGAAAATCTCCTCCCCCACTGGTTCCAAAGGTGAGGTACAGGGGCCACGAGGGGGGAGGCACGGGACAGGAATTTCGCCGTAGTGCAGGCGCTCCTCAGACAATTATGGACTGTTAAGGGCTTGGAATAGACCTAAAAAATCGTTTAGTCACAATCTCCTGCCGCGGATAGCGACATCTTGCACCAGACTAGGTTGCTCAAAGCCCCGTCCGACCTGGTTATGAACAGCTCCAGGGCTGAGCCATCCACTGCTTCCCTGCACAACCCGTGCCAGTGCCTCACCACTCCCTCTGTAAAAGATTTCCCTCTAATTTCTAACCAGAGCGCCTCTCTCCCCATGGGTGCCGCCTGCTCCTTGTCCCATCGCGGCTGAGGGGCTCTCCCTCTGCCCCCAACCCTGACCCCGCTGTGCCCCGCAGACCTGCAGATGGTGAACATCTCCCTGCGGGTGCTGACGCGGCCCAACGCGGCCGAGCTGCCCAGCATGTACCAGCGCCTGGGGCTGGACTACGAGGAGCGAGTGCTGCCCTCCATCGTCAACGAGGTGCTCAAGAGCGTCGTGGCCAAGTTCAACGCCTCGCAGCTCATCACGCAGAGGGCCCAGGTGAGCCCGGCCCGGCAGGCTCGGGTCGGAGCTGCTGGGTGGGGGGGAGCCTCCTGGCAGGGGAGGGAAGGGTGACTGTGCTCAGCTGGGGAGTGCATCCACATGGGAAGCATGTCCCACGTACAGTTTGATTCCAGTTCAGGCACAAGGACTGTGTTGGCAGCTTCCCAGGAGTAAACTGGGTCTGTTGGTGCACAGAGTGCAGAACTGCACCAGAATGTAACACTAGGGGAGGGAGAGCTGGTTTGCTTCATGATTCACAGGTGTCTGTGGAACTGCCTTTTAAAATACAGACCTTGGAATGACTGTCAGAGCAAATTAAACAGTTTGAAAGATCTGAAAAACAGTGGGAATGAGCAGTTAACAAAGCACTAACTTGTCAGTGATGGATGCTTCAGAAGGTCACAAATAACTTCTGTTCCCAGTCACAGAAAGGGTCAGGTTGGAAGGGACCACAGTGGGTCATCTGGTCCAGCCTCCCTGCTCAAGCAAGGTCATCCCAGAGCACGTGGCACAGGATTGCATCCAGATGGTCCTGGAATGTCTCTCGTGAGGGAGACTCCACAAGCTCTTTGGGCAGCCTGTTACAGTAAAGAAGTTACCTGCACAGTAAAGAAGTTATTCCTCATATTCAGGTGGAGCTTCCTGTGTTCTGGTTTCTGCTCATTGCCTCTAGTTTTATTGTTTGACATCACTGAGAAGAGCTTGGCTCAGTTGCCTCAGCACCCTCCCTGCAGGCACTGATTAGAAAAGGACTTGGATGTCCTCTGGGGGAGTGTTGCAAAATATTAGAAACATCTAGCTTAAAAATGCCTGTTGTGAAAGTTTGTGTTGTAATAGTTTGATTGCCACGGATTCTGAGAGTTCTCATCTCCCATAGCAGCTGGTGCAGAGAGGGGATGCTGGTTTTGTAAAAGGTTTTAGAGGAGGTCCTGCAGGACCAGGAGGGTGTTGAAGAGGAAGAGTTGTTGGATGAAATACAAACTATCTCTCAGCTATCAGAGACTATATCTCTCATCCATGTCAAAAGATCCAAAGAGTAGAACTGAGTGTCCTTAGGTTTTGTTGTAAGAAATGATCTGCATCCCCTGGTGAGGAGCTTTGGCTTTTTGTGCTCATCCACATGGAGTGCACTGGAGGGATTTGTTGGTCTTCATGTAGAAAGAGAATGCATGGAGAGGATGGGACAGCAAAGAATATCTGTGAGGGTTTCAGCTGTGCTGGAACAAAGGCTAAGGTTAAGCATCTGTGATCTCAGATAAGAATCATTCTTTGATCTCTGAAATTTTGGAACAAACTGAATTACATTTGTCTCCTTGTCATGTATCCATCCAGTGCTTGTTATGATAAAGTGATGTGGTATTGAAGGGATTGATAGAAAAAAACCCCAGTGATTTCATGTAGTTGTGCACTCACAGTTCCCTCAGGAAAGGTTTCTGTCACTCTTTAGAGTTCTGCTCAGAAACCGCTGCAGTAAAAGTAAAAGCAAATGCTCGACTGGCCAAGCATGTGATACTGTAGCAATAGTTTCTGTTTAAGTCAATATTTGGTGCAGGGCTTGTCAGGCTGCCTGAAAAAGGTGCTGGGAAGTAAGAGTAGAATAAATCAAAGTATCTAACAGCAACACCCACCCAAAGCAGCCAAAAAAAGTGGAGTAGCTGCACGAGTCAAGTAGCTACTGTATTAAGAGATGTGATACGGGTTAAAAAAATTATGTGGTCATTTAATTTTTTGTGTTGGAGTACAGTTATGAAAGCACAGCCTGCAAACAGTGGCAAATCCAGGGTGGATAAAGAAATGCTTATTGCCAAAACTGGGAACTATGGAACTGGATGTAGCAGGATGTGAAAGCAAAAGATGCATTCAAGGTTTTTTACTTTCACAGTGTTACTTGCGTAGAACAGTTTAGTAGTAACTATAAATGAGCTGCAATAGAGTTTTGAAAATGCTTTTTGTGGCTGTGGATATGTTACTCAGAGGTGGTGTTGATGTCCATGGTTTGGAGCTGGGGTTAGGGAATGTCTCTCCCAGCACTGTGAAGAGCAGTTGTGCTTTGCTTTTGGAGTGCTCAGGAAGTGAGAGCACCCTGTGCTTGGTACTACTCTTGTTGCTGTGTGTGTGTTTCAGGTGTCTCTGCTCATTAGGAGAGAGCTGACAGAGAGAGCCAAGGATTTCAGCCTCATCCTGGATGATGTGGCTATCACAGAGCTCAGTTTCAGCCGTGAATACACAGCTGCTGTGGAGGCTAAGCAAGTGGGTGAGTTCCACTGGTGCCTGAAAAGGGTGGATTGCCTTTGCCTTTTTACTGAGCTATTAAACAAGGAGGTGGAATTTGGGCTAGTGTGTCACTGCTGTGTCACTGTGTAAGTTCAGGCACAGGGTTGCAAATCTCTAAGCCTCCTAGTAACAGAGCTGAACAGGTTTATTTTGCAAGTGTTACCAGAAAGCCTTAGCTAATGGGATAGACCACAGGAGGGACTGAGTTCCCAAAACTAAGGTTCCTCTTCAGACTGGACTCTGTCACTCACTGGGGGGGTACGTGTGAAGGGTCTGGGTGCTGTGGGTTTTACTCAAGAGAAGGTAAAGTGCTCTCAGGTATGTTTTGTACTTGGATGTGTTCCCAGAATGTTACTGGTTCTTTGGGAAGCAGAGCCCCTGGTCTCAGCTGTCAGGTTCTGATGGAAGACGCAATGTGTTTCCAATGCCTGTGTCCCTTCTCCCTGCAGCCCAGCAGGAGGCACAGCGTGCCCAGTTCCTGGTGGAGAAGGCCAAGCAGGAGCAGAAGCAGAAGATAGTTCAGGCCGAGGGGGAAGCGACAGCTGCCAAGATGATATCCTGCTTCAGGAGATTTTGTGGAATGTGGCTTGTGAGCTTGGCAGTGCTGGGAATCTGTCACACTGGGCTCATGCTTAGGAGACTGTGATCTCTTGATAGCTCAAGTAGGTCACTGTTCTTTTTTCCCTTCCTGCAGTCGACTGGAACGAGGTTTGTCTGAGGTTACAGGCCATGGGCCTGCGCTCCTTGTTGTAAAGTTTAACTTTCATTGGCTGTGTGTGTGACCATAATCCATAAAGTTCTTATCTGGGCAGGTGAAAATATGCCTACCCAAAGGCTCATGTTCCTGGGAAAGAGATTGCTTTTTACTCACTGAGATGTTCTTTAATATGGTTTAGGAAGAATTCCTTGAGGGTAAGCAGCTTCTGTTTGTGGGATTTTCCTTAACTTTGGTTCCCTTGTACCTCGGGGAAGCTCTCAGCAGGAATCCAGGCTACATCAAGCTACGTAAGATCCGAGCTGCTCAAAACATCTCAAAAACGGTGAGCATTTGGGCACAGAATTCCCTTTGTCCTTTTGCAGTCCTTGTGTCCCCCCAGCCCAGTAGCCACATGATGAATTTAAGGCGAATATGATCTGCCCTGTCCTGATCTCTGTTCCTGCCCAGCCCTTCTCTGCTCAAGTAGAGCTTAAGACTTAGCAAGGATCTGCAATTAGATGTGAAACTCAGAGTTCATGCCCTTCATATGACATGGCCAGATCCACATCAGATTCCATCACCCACCCTCTGCTGCAGCCACCAAAAGTTTCTGGTTACCTGCAGCTGAGAAAGGGGGACATATAAATGTGGGATCAAAGGTCTTTGTGACAGAGAGACAGAATGAACACTTCTTTTAGAAAGTCTGATGGCTCTGGGATGGGAACTCAGGAAGTAGGGAGTTGTTTTGGGGATTGCATTGATTTAAATGAGGTCTTAAGTGATTAACAAGAGCGCTGTATCTGAAGGGGGAGAAGGGTTCCTAGTGCTGTTCTCCATGTGCATTTTTAGTCCTTGATGCCATGTCTGTAATGTATTTCTTTTCAGATTGCTGCCTCACAAAACCGTGTGTATCTCACAGCAGATAACTTGGTACTGAACCTGCAGGATGAGGCCTTCACCAGGTAAAGGGGCTGGGTGCCTGGCTTTGTCTGCACCCTACCTGCGAAGCTGCTCCCCTTTCTGGAGCTCTCTCAGGAACTTTTTCTGAGAGGACCCTGATGTCAGAGGATATAGCCAAGTAGGGAGCAGCCTCTCCTACTATGGGAATGGGGATTTTTGTTTAATCTCATCAATTTACTCTTGTTTTTTTTTCTTTCCCACCCTCCACCCCTTACTGCGTCTGCTGACACAGAGGAAGGTAAGGCACTGCATGTTTTGATCCTTTTGTTAGTACTGGAACCAGGGTGTTGCTGTTTCCTGGTGCCTGGCATGTTTCTGGCATGGGCCATTTTGACCCCAGCAAGTTTATTCCAGTCTCCACCTCAATTCCCATTTGTGATATGAAACTTGAAGCTTTCCTTGAAGGGAACCACACAAATATGTACATGGAGTGTGCAGTAATTGGAGCTCCATGTGTGCCTCATAGGGAGCCTTGCATGGGAAAGGCAGCAGTAACAGTGGAGCCTTCTCTGAGCTACTACATGTAAAGGGCATCCTGTGGTTATGACAAACAGGGCTGTGAGGAGGCAGGAAGATATCTTGGGAATCTGTGGTGGTTTGGGCTGATGATCTCTAGGGAAGATGCTTTTGTTATTCTCCAAAAGCTTTCCAATTCATGTGAGAACACCCCATCTCCTGCTTTCAGAGCTGTCAGGAGTTTGGTGGCCTTGCCTGATCTGTCCAGTGTTTACTGAAAAACGCAGTGCCAACTGAGCTAACAGGATCCAGCTAAAAGCTTAGATTTCTCAGAACTGAGAAGGGATACCAGAGTTGGTTTCTTTTCTCTGTGATCTCTGATTATAACATCCTTTTTCCTCACCTCTGACCAGACTCTGTTATATTTGTTCTGGAAGATTTAAGGGGCTTTGGAAAAAAATCCAGCTGCCTAAGAGGAAGGACTTGGAAGTCCAGATCCTTTGGGTGTGACCCATACCTCAGAATCCATATTGAGGAGCTGGTACAGCTTTGCTTGTCCTTTCTGGTGACTTGTACTGATGACTCCCTTCTGTCTCCCTTTCAGTGACAGTCTCCTACCCAAAGGCAAGAAATGAAAGAAGCTGAAGATTCCTAGAACCAGCGTTGCTGACCAGCAGAAGATAAGAGTGAGGATCTTTGAACTCCCTCCACTAGTATTGTTTGTCCTCACTATGAAGTTTTTAATCCAGTAGCCAGATTTTGTCCCCCTGCCTCTGCTCCATCTGTGGTGATTCAGTTACAGGAATGGGCTCTGCCTCTAGGCAGCTGTAATTCCTTCCTCATCCCACCGGTTAAATTTGGAGAGGGGGCAAAGGGGCTTACTGGTATTAACCCACGTGGATATTTGCCTCTAATCTTCATTAATATTTAGATTTGTGTAGGATATCAAATTATTTTTTGGCCAAGTGAGGGAGTTCTTCTGCCATCAGCACCAGGCTTTTTTTCTAGTAAATTTTGTTTCTCTTTCACTCTTGATCCCAAGAGAACCTGGAACTGAATTCAGGACAATGCCATTCATTGGGTGCCTGTCACTGCTGGAATATCTTACTTGTGTCACTGTCTGCTCAGTGATGCTTTCAGATATTTGTAAAAATTAAAAAAAAAAAAAAAAAACAACCAAATTTTCATTGTGTCTAAGTGTGCTTAGTGCATGGGGAAAAAAGTGGTTATTTTGTGTAGTGGGAGGTGGAACAGAGATTTTATTTGGTTGAAATTGGAATGAGGATGATGAAGGGAAAGGGACAAAAGAAAGAAATTCACTCAGGGTCACTGGCGGATCATCACAGTGTGGGGAGAGAAGGAGGGATGTTTGGATGCTCATACAGCTGTGTGGGTGACCAGGGCTGGTTCCTTACCTGCCCGTGAGGGCTGCAGATGAGGGTAGGTTTACCTGCTTTTCCAGGTCACAGCAGCATCTCTATGCTGTGTCCTGGCCTCCATTGTTACACCTTGGGCTTTTTCCCCTCTCTGCTTTCCTGGCTGAAAAGAAAAGGAGAAATCTTCCTCCACTGACTAAACTCCTTTGCTTGTGTTTCAACAGCAAGATCTTGTGTCCTTTAGGGGGAGCTTCTTTGCTTTTTCTCTAGGCTGCTCTATACCAAGATTTAAAGCTTTGAGGTTATCACAGCATCATAGAATCATAGAATGTCCTGAGTTGGAAGGAACTCACAAGGATGAAGTTAAACTTTAGGTGAGAGCATTGTCTAAACACATCTTGAACAGAGACAACGTCAGGGTCATGACTGCTCCCCTGAGGAGCTTGGCCACCCTGTAAATTACCCTTTTTTCTGATATCCAAGCTGAACTTTCCCCTGTGCAGCTTTAAGCCATTCCCTGTGTCCTGTTGCTGGACACCAAAGAAGAGATCAGCATCCCCCTTCTGCTGCCCCTGATGAGGAGGTATTAGGTCAGCCCTTGGTCTTCTCCAAGCTGAATTAACTTTGTATCCTCAACTGCTCCTTGTAGTCACACATTTCCTTGCTGTCTTTGTTGCCCTCCTTTGGACACATTATAATTATTTTTATATCCTCCTTGTATTGTGGAGCATGAAGCTGCACCCAGTGATGGTGAGGCTGGAGCTGAGTGCAGTGGGACCCTCACTTCTTTGGCCAGCTAACTATTCTGTGCTAGCAGCATAACACACCTGGCAGGGCCTGCCATCAGTCAGAATGCCCAGAGCCTTTTCTGCAGGGCTGCACCCCAGTCTCATCCTTCAGTCTGTGTTCACATCCAGGATTGCAGCATTCTGGGTGCAGAATCTGCCATTTGCTCTTGTTCAGTTTTGTGTGGATGAAATTGTGTACACATCTGGCTGTGTGCTGAACGCGGTCCAGAGGGATATGGTGACACTATCTAAAGCTTTGCCAAAAAAAAAAAAAAAACCAAAAAATCCCATACAAATTCCAAGTCAGCTGGGAGTTCATCATTCCCCCAGCCATGGCCATCCTGCCCAGGGCTCTGACACCCCCCATCACCAGTGTCAGAGGAAGAAGCAAAGGCAGCATTAAATGTCTCTGCTTCATCACTGCTTGGGGATGAGGTGACCCACCTCATCAAGTGGCAGACCAGTGTTTCTTTTAGTCTTCCTTCTGCTCTTAACATACTTAAAAATGCCTATTTTTACCCATCATAGTACCAGCCAGAAAGGAACAGATAAAATCTATGTGTTCCTAGTTTAAAGCTTATTGGCAATCAGAGCCATAACTAATACCTATATATTTGGACTTGCAGCATCAAGGAAGCACAAATTCTTTGAACCAGCTTTGAAAATGCATTCTCAAATAGTGACCCCAAAGTATTTGTGTGTAACAGATCCTATGTAAAGGAGAGTAAACTGCTTATGACAGTGCTGTATTTCTTGATGTGCAGTCAGGAAAGTTCTTGTTCAGTCTAAATTTTTTGTAGACCGGACATTATGGACACATTAAGCTCAGTATTTGAACACAAAGAAGGTTCTCAGTAACCTGAGCTTGTTCCACACGACGTCTTCATTTTCAGGCTGCAGGTGGAGTTTAAGCTAACCCTTAGTATGCCTTGCTTTAGGCTGTGGCAGCTGTTTAAGAAGGAAGACAGCTGGGTCCTGTCCTTTGAAGCAACCCAGGGGTCTCAGGCAAAGGTAGGTGTTTCCTTAGGCTAGGACTTTAGCCCCTTCCCATTACTTAAAAGAGGGTATCTGGCATTATGAAACACAACGTGTCCCTCCACCCATTTTTACTTCTGCCCCTTATTTCCCCCACTGCCCCTTTCCTGTTTCTTCCTCTAGTGGCAATGGAATTGCAGAGCCAGCTGGGAAATGCACACACAGGCCTATGGGCTCACAGGCTAAGGGAAGCTAAAGGCCAGCACATGGAAAGAGGGTCTGCTCACAAACTGTCTTCTGCCTTCCAAATGCTTCCAACCAACTTTCTTGCCATATCAAATGACAGCAAGCAGTGTCCTTCCTCCCAATGCATTGTGTATAAATCCTGGTGGGAAGTGGGCTCTGGAGGCCTTTGGACCAGGCTGCTGCTGGAAGTGTTACCAGCACGTGGTCAGAGCAACTGTGGCTTTGCCTGTTCACATTTTGAAAACTCACAAGTAAAATTTAGATATAAAAGCTGTGTCAGGGTTTGTCACACCTGACTTTCCATGCTCAGGCTTCCCTGCTGACCACCAACACTTGAGCCTCACACAGCAAGAGGCCACCATAATTGGTCACAGCTTCTGTTCAAAAGCCTGAAGGCAACAGGAAATCAAGAAAACTAAGCTGAAGCCATCCTTGTGAGTCTTTTCAGATCTGCAGGTGAAATCAGGAGTACAGCTAATACTCGGAGAAGAACACCTTTTGGGACCTGGTAGCCAAACAAACACAAGTTTATTTACAAACAAAAAAGAAAACATGGCCATCACATCAAATTCTGGTATATTTACAGCATCGAGGTGAAGGATGGGATAGCAAAAGGATAAGAGGGGCAGAATGTTGGTATTAAGGAAGGAGGAAGTCTCCTGTTGAATTGCAGAGGAGCTGAGCTGAAACAGGCCAAAACTTCCATACTTGAAAAGCTGAGGCTTCAGGGAACACAAACAAGATAAACTCTAACTCACAGCAGTGGGCAGAGACGTAGCTCCTGGACTGACCTTCCTTAGCTCTTGGCTGAGAATTCCTCTGAAGCTGACACAGCAAAGGTGGGTTTGGGCCTGGTGCTCAGGGAGCAAGGGAAGGAGGGGTGTGACCTTTTCCTGCTAATGGATGATGAGGGGGCAGTACTTTGCTGGCCTGCACAGGCAAGGGACCATGGAGTCAGTCAGCTGAGTTACTGACTCCATGGGTCACAGCACTGAAAGCTGGCACAGGAGAGAAGGGAAAGGCTTTGTTCCAGTCCAAGAGCAAGGAATGCAAGACAGGCCAGCTGGGATGTGAGCTCCAGTCCTGCAGCCCAGGTTCAAACCCCCATGGGGCTACCTGCAACGTATGATTATTTTTTCTTTAGTGAGCCTTTCAGCTTCTTCTCTGAGGAGCGTTGTTTCCGCACCTTCTCCTCCTTTTTCCCCAAGTTCTCATACACTGTTGACTCCTCTTTCTGCCTGTAAGACCAGGGAAAAAGTGAGGAAGAGTAAAAAGCCAGCCAAGCCAGCAGGCAGACTTGCCAGGGGCAGGCAGAGCTGGGTCTCTTCTTTGGGTGAGCTCTTACTTGGAGGGTTTTCGGGAAACCTTGGGGTGTGCATTCCTCACTGCAGGGGGGTAGGCGATGTTCCCATACTCACACTCGTTTGGCTTGCCTTTCCGAGACTGCAGGAGAGGAAAAACAGGCTTAGAAGAGTGTGGTCTGGGAGATGCACCTGAGCCACAATGGAAGAGTTCTGGCTGTTAAAGTCCACTTTGTGCCAGGATCTCAGTGGAAGTTGGTGGATTGTTGAAGTGCCTGGGCTCATCACACTGCCACTGCCAGAGGTGAGCAGCAGGTGCAAATGCAGTCTTGTACAGGAGGCAACAGTGGGGAACAAATCTCTGGAGGCACTAGAACGCCTAAAAGTCCCAAATTTCTGCTAAAGAATATTGAAACAGCAGGAACTACAGCATGCTGCCAGAAGCTACACGGAAAGAGAAAATACACCATTTATCAAATAGCAGGAAAAGATTTTGCAGCTGCAAAACTAGGATGTGAAAGACAAAGAGGAAAGAAGAGGCAAGGAAGGTCTTTGCTTGGCCTAAAAACTAAGTTTGTAACAAAACAGCACTTGGTGATATTATTCAGAACATAGTTAAAGTAACCGCATTAAAATTTAACTGCTGTCTAGAAGTTCAGGAAGGATTGGTACTTGAACTGCTAACGAACTTGTCCCCTGAATTTAAAAGCCTTAGAAGAGAGGAACAGGGACACAGCTCTTACTGCACCATTGTAGTCTGTGTAGGTCTCAGTGTTAGCTTAAAGCTTCTGAAACAGAGCACTTGAGCTCAGAGCCAGCAGCATGCAGGGCTTAGGCTCACAGGGCGGCAGAGCCCCTTTTCTCTCACCTGGATAACTTCCAGCTTTTTCTTGGTTGCCTCTATGAACTGGCAGATGGCCATGTAGATGAACTTGTACTGGGCCTCTGTCTGCACCATCCCAGATCGCTGGGCCCTCACCATCTGGATGGTCTTCTGGATGTCAATGTCGCAGTCCAGCCCTAGCAAGGAGCACCAGAAAAGCTTATGGACACATATTCACTGCCCCCTCTCCCAGTTCTCTACCAAAAGCAGCCACAGCAGAGGACAGTCAAGAAGTTTCCACTCCTTCCATGCTCTTTATTCCTGTATGGACCTCCCAGCTCTCCCCCTGCTCAGTACCTTTGAAGTCTGGCTTTGGATGAAAAGCCAAAGCTCAGGGAAGGCTGAAGCCGTAAGCGGATATGGTACAGAGATCCAGCAGAACAACTTTCTTAGGGCTATGGCAGGATCTTCTCCCACTGACAGCTGATAGTTTTCATCCCTCTGCAGCTGAATTCAAAGGCAAAACCCTACTGGGTAGCCCAGTTCATTTTGAGTCCTCTTACCCTTGGTGGAGATTGTTTCCACTATCATATCAATGACGATGATAGTCCCAGTGCGGCCAATCCCAGCACTGCAAGGAGAGGACAAGCAGAGGTCAGAGCAAGACAGCTCCTGAAACAAAATGCAGCTGCTTCTGGGGAAGGATGTGCCTCTTGTAGCAGCTGTTCAGCAATTCCACAAAAGAGTCACATGTTCAACAGGTAGAGAGTTTGGTGTGGGGGCATTGAAGAAGAAAAAAGCAAATATTGGGACTGGCACATGCTTCACTCACATGTCCTGTGGTACAGCTGGAAGCAACAGGACAGACCTTCTGCATCTCACCCCAGATAAGCAATGGAGAATGCTTCAAACTCCAGCCTCTGTACCAACCTGCAGTGTACCAGAATAGGCCCTGCGTTGGGGATGCTCTCTTGCTTCTGGTTTATCTGGTCGAGGAAGCTGAGCACTCCTCCCGGCTCACTGGGTACACCATGGTCAGGCCAGCTCAGGTACTGGTATTGCCAGATCTCACGCACAGCCTTGCCCTGAGAAGAGCAAAGCACCCCACTGGTAAAACTGCAACCCAGTCCTGTCCCTGGCCTCTGTCCCAGGGAGAGGTGAGTCTGGAGCCAGAGAGAATCTGTCTCCTGCCCACTTCTTGGTGATCCCACCAGTGTGATTTCAGCCCAAACCAGGAGGGAACCCCAGGCCCAAGAAGGCTGAAACAGCAGCATCATCACAGCACCCAGCAGTTCCCAGGCTGAGGTGTTTGGTGGCTTGGAAGGCAGCCCTTGGTCAGACACTCACGTTATCCTTCGGGCACACGCAGAGGTGCCGCAGTTTGTACTCCAGCGCGTCGTGCTCCCCAGCGTTCTGCACAAGGTAGGGACCGTACTCCTTGGTGCTGCCCAGCTCTGGCCAGTAAGGCACACATTTGTTCTGTGTGGGCAGAGAGGGCAGGGTGAGGATGGGCAGAAGGCAGGAGAGAGAGAAAAAGCAGAGCAATGGTTGAAAGGGAAGAGAGACCTCCAGACTGCTACTTACCCGGCCTTTTTCCACCTCCCGTGTTGTCATCACGATAATGCGTGTGTTCTCCTGCCACACCATTTGCCACAAGTCATTGACTGTGGCATCCAGGCAGCCCTGGCTGGCAATGTAGGTCTTGGTGCACTCATCTGGGCTGATCAGGGTGTTCTGAGTGCAGACAGGGGAGGGTCAGGAGGGCTGCAGGAGCAGCAGACCTGGCCCTGCTTTGGCACTGTTCTGGACAGGCACACAGCTGTCTTTCAAGAATCTCACCTTGACATAGTTGGCATTGATGTAGTCAGATCCAGGTATGTTTGGGTCCCTTCCCTGGAGGATGACTCTGGAGTGATCAACTGGGGGTGCAGTGAAAGAATGAACAGTGCAATGAGATACTCCATGCACAGCCACACAGAGCTCCTCACTGCCCTGTGCCACCTCAGTCATGATTCCCAGGGATGCCCCATATCCTCAGCTCTCCCCCTCTGGGTTCAGACCAATCTCACTCCATCTTCCCATCTCTCTGCTTCTGTGATGGACCACAGAAGCTAATGAGTCTGATGCAACCCTCCCTCCATCCTTCAAGGACAGGAAGAGGCTGTGACCTTCCACATCAGCTCTTAAATCCTCAGTGCCATACACCTTGTAACCTGCTCTGGAGGACAGGGATGGCTTGGAGGGAGGGAAGACTTGGACAGCTCTTCATTGCCTGTCTGTCCATTTGGGTTTCTTTTTTTATAGTGGAGAAGCAAGACTCACAGGGCAATATGTTCTTGTATCGGTTCTTGCTCTTATTTTCAGGTCTCTGGCCCTCATGACGGTCAAACAGGTGCTTGGCTTCCTGTTTTTGCAGGCTCTGAGAGCAGAAGAAAGAACAGTCATGGCAAGGTCACAATGTATGACAGGGGAGGTGGGCACTAGGAGGCACAGTGGTGGTGGCTCTGATGACACATGGGCACGCTGTGGAGGAGCAGAGAAGTGAAAACCAAACCTAGACTTGAGAAGTCTAAGGCTTGTGCCCTTACTGTCTTGGTGACTCACTCTCCCAGCCATAAAAAAACACATTTCTGCATCACTGGGTTCACTTAAAGATGAGACTCATTCCCCAAGGGAACTGATTCCAAACAGACACTTCTTTCAGAAATAAATTGACAAGACATGAGAAATTTGTGTACAGGAAGAAGTTGAGGATGGAGAATGAGGTGGTGCATGCAGAATTCCCAAAAAGCCAAATAATGTCCCCCAACAGTTTCTTACATCAAATTCCTCCCAGAATCCAGCCTTGGACGTCTCCTCAGACAGACTTGTCTTCTTGTTCAGTTCGTGCACTCTGTTCTCAATGTCAGCAGCATTCACCCTCGTAGCATAGTAGGGCTGAGGGAGGGGAAACACAATAGGTGAGAGAGAGAGAGAGAGAGAGATATGCTGGAGAGCAAAGTGTCCTCTGTGCACCATGGAAAAAAGAAGGAAAGGGACATAAAGCAGAAAAAAAAACAACAAATCTGTCCCCTCAAAGGGTGTCTAAAAACCAGGAAACTGGACTTACCTGCTTCAGGTACACACAGGAACCAGACATCTCCTCAATTCCAATCTTCTTGAAGTGCTCCACCAGATCTGTCAAGCTGTCAAACATCTCAGCCCCTCCAATTGTGTAGCGTCCATTCTAAACAGAGGAAAAATGTGTAATGTCTCACTCATAACACTCATAACAGAATCCTGGAATAGTTTGGGTTGGAAGGCATCACAAAGGGCAGCTAATTCCAAACCCCCTGCCATGGGCAGGGACACCATCCACTAGACTAGGTTGCCTAGAGCCCCCTCCAGCCTCACCTCAAACACTTCCAAGAATGGGGCATCCACAGTTTCTCTGGGAAACCTGAGCCAGTGCCTCAACAACCTCACAGTATTTTTTCCTATTATTCCATCTAAACCTGCCCTATTTCAGTTTGAAGGCATTCCCCTTGCTCCATCACTCCATGCCCTTGTAAAAAGTCCCTCTCCAGCTTTCCCATGAGCCTCCTTTAGGTACTGGAAGGTGCTGTAAGATCTCCCCAGAGCTTTCTCCAGGCTGCACAGCCCCCACTCTCTCCACCTGTCTCATGAATAAAGCTGGTGAAAGGCAGGAAAAAGGCAATGGTGGGGTGCAGATCCATAGGCACCACCCTGCATCATCTAGGAAAGCACTTCCTCTGGCAGGGCGGTCAGAGAATTTGTCCTGAGCACATGGAGTTCATGGCACTGTGCTGTCAGTGGATCAAAGCCCAGAGGAGGTGTATTGCCTGCCAATCCCATTTAAGGCCAGTTGCCTTCTCTCCATGGAATCTCATCATCCCACATGAAAGAAACAGGAGAAATTGTCACTGCCATTTTGGTATCATCCATCAGACCACTGCCTCTCCTCCTGCCCTCCCACTGCTCACCTCACACATGATCTTGATGTGTGTGACTTTGAGCCGCGCCCCAGAGGCACCAGCTGCCCCGGCTGCAGCATCAGAGCCAGGTTTAGGCTGGTCAGTGAGGACAGACAAGACAAAGTCCCCAGGTTTGCTGAGGCTCTCCCGCACCAAGAAGGTCCAAGGGGTAGCTTTGGCCTGGAGCAGGGACTCAGCCGCAGGGCCTGACAGATGCCCATGGTACCACCTAAGGAAAAACAAGAGAGGGTTAAAAACGAGGTGGAGATGCGGGAAGTGGATGCCCTTGGGCTGATGAGTGAAAAACAGCAGCACTGGGGAAGGGTGAGGGAGGAAGAAAGGAAGGGGAAGACAGAGAGGAAGGAATGAGAGAAGGAAGGAGGAGCAGGATCTTGGGAAAAGCAGATGAGACAGAAGGTGGAGAGCCGGGCAGAGGAGGAAAGTGCAAGGGATGAGGTGGAGACAGAAGGGACCTAGGGAGCAGAAGGCTGGTACTGGAGGACACAGTGGGAAAGCACCAAGCGTGACCTGTTGTGTGACACACACAAAAGCACAGGTAAGTGATACTTTCTGCCTGGGAGAGGGCAGTCTGTGTCTTTCAGCACCTCACAGTATTATTGGGACTCTTGCCTTACTGCTGCAAGGGGCTCTGGAAACTCAAACACCAGGGAAACAAAAATAAGCCCCCACTGAGTCAGAAACTCTCCCATCAGATTTAGCAGCACCCAGATGGTTGTGCTGAGATCGGATCCATTAAAGAACCATTCCAGCAACTCATCTTTCTGAAACTCAGTCACCTCTTCACTCAAAGGATAATTCCCATTCTCTGAGCACATCACACTGCAGCAATCACCCTGGCCATGGGAGTGAGCACCAGGAGCTGATCCATGTGCACATTCCTGTCCTCAATACAAACACTCAGCAGCTCCTCTCCTCCTAGCACAAGGTCAGGAGCATCCCCATTTGACAAAGGTGTTCCCTACCTCACCATGGGGATGTGGGAATGGATTTACTTCCATGGAGCAGCTAACAGGGAAGGCCTGGCCTGGTGAACTTCACATTGTTAGGGGGCTATTTGTTCCCATGAACTGAGATGGAGTTCAGGAGGCCACAGTCCAGTCACAGAGGCAGCTGGGGCATTTATTCATTCTCCTCTGCATCTGGTCAGAGCAAGGGGTTGCTCCACGTACAGCAGGAGGTTCACACAGTTATTACTGGGCTCAGCAAGTAACTTTTGCTGACCCTCACCTCATGCACTGCAAGAAGCAGCTGGTGACACTCACTACACAGCTGTCATTAATTTCTGAACCTCCTCTCAGAGAACTGTTCAGCCACCATGTGCTCAGGTGCCACCTTGGGATCAGTTGGCCCCTCCAGCCCATCAAAGAGGTCTCCCAGCCTCCCCTCCCCACAGGGAGGAGGGGGTTAATGGGTCCCATTCCTCCCTCCCCCAGCAAAGCCCAGCCACGTGACGGAAAATCACTTGGGGAGAGAGTGAGAGGAGCTTTCGTAAGAGCCCGAGGGGGGAGGGGGTAAGTTTCCAACCGCAGGAGGAAGGGAGGAAACTGCAGGGCCACGAAGCAATGGCCTTGACTGGAGAGGACAGCCAGCAGCAGACCTGCCCCTCTGCAGCCTGACCCAGAGCAAGCTGGGGTGTACCCCGGTGTTTCAGCCCTGGGCCTCTCTGCTTGCTACCTCTCCAGGTGCCCAAGGAGGACCAGTGGAGGAAGGACTTGTCACCCCAGAGCAGGGCATGACAGCTCCCCTGAGCTGCATCAAAGGGCCTGAAAGCAAAACACAAGGGCAAAGCCACCTGATTTGATTTAGGAACTTGGTGTCAGAGACACATGCAAAGCGGGACAGGAAGGAGACTAAGCAGGCCAGGAATAGCAGGGGAATATGGCCCTGCTCGCAGCTACGTGAGTCACCCAGGCCTAGAATAACCAGGGAGGTTTGGGGCACGACTGAGGGCTTCCACACAACGTGTCCCTCCACAGACCACTGCAGATCCACAGCGGACACCGCAACCTTTTCTTTCAAAAACAGCATAAAAATAGCAAAGGCAACCGGAAACCAGAAGTAAAAATAGATCCCTACTAGGTCTGCTGTGATGGATCAAGGTACATGCAGCTATTCCTGGGGATGCTGCCCCCATGGACACAGAGGAGGTTAAGAAAGGCAGGAGGCAGGATTTGCTCTGGGGATGCCGGCAGGACAGAAAGAGGCCATGAAACGTTTAATCACAGACACAGCAGCTCCGTGCTGTCCCTGTACCTCTCTGTCGTGGGGTCAGAACAGTTGAGCGGGTATCTCAAGTCGATGATGGTTCCATCTTTGTCCTGCAGCGAGCCCTGTTGCTGTGTGTAGTACTCCACCAATTCTGACAAGGTGGCAAACTTCTCCCCTCCATACAGGTCATAGAAATCCCCAGTATTCTGGATGCGGATGTGGGTTACCTGATCACCAACCCTGTGGAATAAAACACAAGGCAGTCCAATGAGATGGTTGGGAAAGGGGCAGGAAGGTGTCCTGCACTACCTCCCACCATGGAACTAGAGCAAACTATCTCTGTGAATGGAGATGACTGGAAAGAGAAGCTCTGGACAACTTGAGGGAGGCTCTAGAAGACACTGGGAAGCTGAGGTCATTTTACAGCTTGAGTTCTTTGAGAAGAACTCAAAGGAATAGAGACAGGATGAAGAAGATGCCAGAGGACATGTGAGGATCTGGGCAACCTGTGTATGTAACACTGCAAAGACAGAAGCTGGGGTCCAAGTTACTGACCGGACTGAAAGGGAAAAATCCCCCTGATTCCTCCGACTGGGTCTGGCCAGGAAGCTCCCATGGACACCTCGTCCCTTCAGTAAGGCTTCAGCTTCCAGCCCACTCAGGTCACGGTGAAACCACCTAGCAGGGAAAATAACAGCAAGACCAAGTGAATAAAAAAGGCCAGGCACTATTGTGGAGATCTGTAGGGTGCAGAATGGTCCCCGGTCAGCATCCCTAGGTGAAAACCAGCAGCAGCAGCATCCCTTCCTGCCTGATGCCTCCCCCAGCCTATGGATGGTTCCCATGAGAGATATGGCTTCCAGGACCATCCCTGCCCTCATCCATTCCACTTCCCTGGTCCCATTCCTCACACACACAGACCTCTCAGACCCTCTTACCTCACCATTGCGGAGGGAGAAAGCAGAGGCGGCCAAGTGGCTGCCACCAAAGCAACCCAAAAAACACAGAGGAAAAATCAGTTTGCGCTGGAAGGGAAAGGGAACTCGGAGGTCTGTGCTGGGGCACCCAACACCAAGCTGCTCCTGCGCCTCTTGTGAGCTGGCCATGTATCTCTCCAGGAGCTGACTGTCAGTCCATTCAGGCCCTCTCCATGCACCTCTCCCTGCACAGGTGCCTTGATCCCTGGCCTGCTGTGCAGCGCTGCTGGGCACGGGCAGGCGCGAGCCCGAACACAGCGGTGCACGCACGGCTCCGGGAACAGGAAGCGCTCTGAGCCATCCACTCCACAGCCGCAAGCTGCTTTGCATACACTTCTGCTTCTCCTTTTGTGTCTTTCCTCCCCATAGCCCCTATTATTTTTGGGTCCCTGTCTTTAGCACCCAAGGGCTGACTCTTCACATGCATTTTGGGTTCTGGCTGTGTTCACAAAACTCAGTTCTGTTCGTCCTCTGCTCCCCTTTTCCTCCAAAAGGCCAATGAGCAACACAAATGGTCCCAAATGTCCTACATGCTCTGTACAGGCACAGGGGGGAATCCGTGTGAATCCAGAGCTGCAGACTTCAAGGTCCAGGCTAGTGCTCAGAGCACAGCAGTGCCTGCCTGAAACCAGCCTGCCACGGGATGGGACTGACACGGGCAGTGGTAGCTCAAAAGGGATGGGGAGGTTGGGAGAAGGTGGTGAAGCTGCTCAGGAACAAGGCAGAGACCAGGACAAACAGCTACAGGGAGCCCACACAGCACTGAGGGAGCTGAGCCGAAGACCTTCAAAATCCCAGCACCCCACACTGAGGCCAAAGCTGACAACCTGGACAACCAGGTACAAAAAGAAGGAAAACCATTCCAGTCACCTGGCTGCTTCCAGCTGTGGCCCATGACTGTCCTGCCCACAACACTGGCTTCAAGGTCTGCAGGTCTGGTGAAAAAATGGGAGCTAAGCCGTGGCCTAAGAGTGCAATCCAGCTGGCAAAGGAGCCTGGCTTTTCCCTGGGGCCATCTCAACTACCCTGTGCGGTGTGGGCAGCAGCAACAGCAAGAGCCTTGCTCATTTCAAGCAGCAGCAGCAGCTGCAGACTTCCCCACATACCACCAGGCCGGGAAATCCTGCAAAAAGATGAACAGGCTGCTAGCTAAGTCTTAGACAAAAACTCGTGGCCAAGACAGAAACCAGCAACAAAGGGAAGTACAGGAGAGACGAGTGGGAAGCTAAACTTCATTGCTAGAAAGGCAACCCAGGCACCTCCAGCAGCTTCCTTAGAAATGCTTCTGGTTTCATGCACATGGTGAGCTGGGGTGTGGTGAGCTGCAGGCAGCCAGAGGTACTGACTTAGAACTGATATTAAAAACCGAGGAGATTTTAAATGCATGGGAGCAACTCAAGGGAACAACTTCCGCACAAAGTTGTAGAAGTTGCACCAGAAAGGCAGCACCTAAATCAGTCTAGCAGGAACAGGAAACAAGTGTTGTTTATTGCCAAGGGAGAAAAGGCAGGAACTTCCAGGGAGAAGTCCCAAAAAATAATTCCTGATATCAAAAGCATATTAGAGTATGCTGAATCAATATGAAGCCAAGGCAGACGAAAACCAAAACTGAGGCATCCCTGCACCCTACACTGAAGGAGAAAATCTGTCTGAGGAACTGAACATTAGCTGGACACAGGGGAACAGGGAAAGAACAAGGTAGCAAAGAGCCCAGACCAGAATAAGAAAGGGTGAGAGAGCACTTGTCCCATGTAACTCAGTATCCTCCAGAAGGACAAGCCACAGGATGCAGTGTAATCTCCTGACAGTATTTTCGTGGACAAAAATCCCGTATCACATAATTTACAGGATGAGTTTATGCTTCTGCTTGCTTTCATTTTAGGAAAGGAGTGGATGCATGCAGCCACCCTGGTGTCCATGATCTGGGCCATCCAATTAAAAACTACCAGTAAGGGAGGGAAACGTCATCACAGAGAAGCCATCAGTCTGTATCTTCAAGGCTGCTCTCCCAAATGGCTGCAGCATGGAACAGCTGAGCCACTAAATATAATAAGACTGTAATTGAGCCACTAAACCACTTTTTAAATATAATTAAGAGGTCAAGAGATTTCAGCAAAGAGACTACTCTTACACTGTTTGTTTTTCAGTACAACACAGGTGTTAGAACCTCATCTTGTAAATCCCTCGTGGAAGCAGGCCACAGCTAGCGCAGTAACAAATTTACAGCAGAAGGTAAATGAAATAGCTAATTAAAAAACACACATCTGGATTGCTGCAAGAAAAAAGGCCCTGAGAAACTGGAAAGAATCCAGCATAATGCCACTAATGCAGTGAAGAGCCTGGAACATAGCAGAGAGTAAGCTGGGTTTATTCAACTTGAAGAAAAGATGCTTAAGGAGGGATTTAACACTTGTCTGAGACTAGCTAAAAGGGGCTGTGGGGGTTTAGAGCTGATAAGTCAGGTTCTTTTTTGTGGGACACAACCAAAAGACAAGAGGCAACAGGCATCACTTGCAGCAAGGGAAATTCTGATTAGGTATCAGGAAAAACTGCACACGTGCTCCCCCCCAAGGGGGTTCAGCACTTGCCACAAGTCTCCAATGCAGCAGACGAACCTCCACCCTGGCAGGTGTCAGGACTCAGCCAAACGGGGCCCTGAGCCAACTGAGCCAGTTTTGGGGCAGCAGGGGTGGGACTAGGCAGTGCAGAGGTCAAAATGGTTGTTAAAGAAAGAGCAGAGAGAAAGATTGTGTATAGAGTTTCTTTTGCTCTTGTACTTCCTAAGCCTCTGTTAGCAGCTACTTGTAGTCAGCTGTCAAATGCATAACAAATTTTGCACCCTTTGGCAAAGAGCTCCATTGCTCAGTTACAGAAACACCCCCTCCTTTGACTTGCTTATAACCTGCTCCTTGCCTCTTTCTTAGCACCTGGTTGTTGTAAAGAAAGGAAAATCAGTCTGTGGTTCCTGTTTCTCTCCCCCTGCTCCAAGCTACTTGTGGAAACAGACCTGAAACATCCATATCCATCCTCAGGCTGAAGACTACAGCCCTACTAAGGGGTTCTTTTTGTACAGAACTATTCTACGCCTCTGACCACCTTTGCTGTCTCTCTCAGAGATATTTCCAATTCTGGCATTTTGATTTGGAGGTAAGAGTGAAGGTGGGTACAGAACTGTGGTGTTCAAAATGTTGGTGAGTCATGGACAGTGGTGATTTCTGATGTTCACTACAACCAAGCATTAAGCTAACAACTGCATGGACTTCTATAATCAAAGAGAGGTTACCATTAGCTCACAGTCATTGTTTTATATGCAATTTTCGTATTATTTTTCTGTATGAACATTGTTTTACAAAAGCTTTTTCATCTGCTGTTCTACTGCCCATTCATTCAATGCCATTAGGTCTTTCCGAAATTATTCACAAGTCAACTCCCACTCTATTATCCTGGGTAAATTTCTACCATCATCCAATTTTTTCACCTCACCAGTATTCCCAGGTCACTTGGGAATACACTGAACAGCTTGTATTTCAGATAAGGCCCCTGTGATCTGACCACTGATGACTTCCCTTTGCTGTAAAAACAGGATGTTAATTCCCACCTTCCATTTACTATTCTCTAGTATTTCTTTACTCAAGAAAATCTTTATCTTCTTTTTTAATGCTGCAATTTCAGCCTTATTTAAAGACTTTGATGAAAGAATCTTGTCCAGTTCTTTAAATCCAAGCAAACTGTACTGGCCAGACCTGCCTTATCCACAAGCTTGCTAAGTCCCTCAAGACCCTCCAGTTTTACAGGACCATATTTGCCTTTACAAAAGCAGATGCTGGCACTTCCTTTAGTATCACATTTATTGCTCTCTCCATTATACTGTGCACCCTCCTGTTCAGATAACTACTTTATTGTTCCATGCTTCTCTCACATTTGGGGGGAGCTAATTTGGAGCCCTTTTTGCGAATAATCTTCTTCTTGTGAATCTCAGCACAGAGATGATTTCAGACAGGAGGTTTTGCTGTTCTGTACAGAAGTCTGTTGTAGTTCAGTCATTAGTGCAGAGCAAAGGCTGCCTGTGGATGGGCTGATGGACCATCTTCCTGTGACTTGCCAAAGCCACATGCTCTCCACCAGGCCTTGAGGCTCTAGAACAGTGTGGGACCACTGTGGTTGCCCAAATTCTTACCAGAGAGTAATGCCAGTGTGAATCCCATTTCCTGACACCCTTCCAGAGCAGGGTGCCTGTTTGGACTCACTGTGAGGATTGTATATCCCACTTTTTGTTCCATAAAGGGCTAGAAAAGATTGCAGCAAATAAAGGAATAACCAGTATTTAAAAGGCCAGGCAGCTGACATCTCTCTCTGCAAAACCATTCAGAGATGCTGCAGCTGCAGGGTGGCAGAGGAACTGCAGCACACTAGGCATCACAAACCCTGATTGCTCCTTATCAAAGTAAGAAGGAGCAACAGTAACAACGTAAAGCACCGCGAGCTCCAATCCTCTGGCTACCTCTAATGGGCAGCTCCTATTAGAAACTGGGTTTTTTTTCCCTTCTGTGCCTGATTCCTACTGCTGCTATTTTTATTTTTCTCACCAACAACTCTTGTTTTCTTGCCCTAACTAGCATTCACAGCACTCACCCACGGGATGGCATCAGGGTCTTGTCTTTCAGATCCCCACTGATGGAGGACTGACAGGAGCTGGTGGAGGAAGTACCACAGCCCTCAACCAAGGGGGTCCTACTAAAGAAAATAAAGCAATATTGGAATTACCAAGAAAGGATCTAGAAACGGATTTGGGAGGGAGATCAAAGACCTGGATAGAGCAGAGGTGGCCTGGCACCCTGGCGGCAGGGCTGGATGCTCATGGCGGTGAGTGCCGGGGCGCTGGAGCAGCAGCTGGCCGTGCCTGCGGGTGCAGCACCTCCCGTGACTCACCTGAGCCCGATCCGCACAGGCGAAGCTCCGAACTCCGCCTGCTCCCAGGCGGAATAAGGAGGAGGTAGCTCCAGGTCAGGCAAACCTCAGGCCTCAAGCCGCGGGCTTAATTTCCACCATTTGCAAAGCACTTCCTGGACTGCAGTTAATGAATAATCAAAGGGGTGGGGGAAGGCCAAGGCCAGGCTCGGAGAGGTAGATGGAGACGGAAGGGACGGACTGCTCTTCCTGCCTCCCATCCACTGAGCTCACGCCCTCGCTGGCTGCATTCCTGCCCGCTTTGTAACTGGGAGCACAGAACGCCCGACGCAGCTCCCTCACACCTGGCTTGCAGCTCCCTGCTCTCCCAGGCCGGGCTCCTTCACTCTCAGCCCTTTTCCCCTGTTCCTGTCGCCAAGGACCTCAATTCTTCCAAGGACAACAGGGACAAAGGGCAGGAGGCTACAAGCAGACATACCTGATGTCCCTCTGAATGACACGGGAAAGAAAACATTGCAAAGGAGCAAGGCTGCACCACTAGGTTGATCCCTCTGCAGTCCGAAAAAAAAAAAAGGTGAGATAAAATTTTTATGTTGTTTATGTTGTTGTAATCCAGGCTGCAGCCAAACGGGGCAAGCCCAGCCCTCCCACGCGCCGCCGCTCCCTGCTGCATCTCTCCGCTGCCTTTTTCACTAAGGATAATGTGCTGGATTGCACATTCAGCCACAAAACAACGCAGCCACAGGCACTGGGGGCAGGAGCAAATTAGCACTGACCCTACTGCGACAGAGGCCTCAATGGCATTTACAACACTTGCTGAACAGCACTAGATCGTGTTGAGGGACACATTATGCTTCAAACAGCACGTCTGAATATGCTTGCCCTTGTAAAGTGCTTAATACCTGTCTCTCTGATACCAGATCCTAGGGCTTCACACCGAGGCTCTGCACAAACCTTTCTGCAGAACGTGGTGTATACTGGGCCTCCCAAAAGAGCGTCACAAGTGTCATGCAGAGAGCACTGCTGTACCTGCCTCTGCACCAGGGAGCAGCACTGCTGAGCTCACGGCCATTCATGAAACACTGGGCATTTTCAACACACGCTTTATTCACGAGCAGACACAGGAGCGGGCACGAAGCATCCCATTCCTTCCAGGACCGCGTCTCCCTTGTTCAATGCCCCATTCCCAGGGCTGACAGGACCTGCACCTTGGAAGCACGGCACCAGTCGGAGCACCGGGAGAGCTCCGCGGGCTCAGGAGGCAGCAACTCCGCCGGTGCCAGCCCCGTGCGGCGGCAGCGTCATGGGCGGCAGGAACATGGCCTTGAGCTTGCCGGACATGCTGGCGATCTCCGGGTCCTGCGACTCGTAGGACTTGATCAGCCGGGCGAATTTCAGGACGCCTGCAAGGGAAGGGGGTGGGCGGGAAGCTCCGCTGCCGCGGCGGGCCCGGAGCATCCTGCCCGGCGGGGAAACAACCCACCTTCGCCGTCGCTGCTGAACCCGTAGGCCTTGATCACGTCCTGCTGGATCTGGGTGGCCACGGGCAGCAGGAACTGCAGCATCTTGCCCATGTCATTGCAGGCGTTGTCCCGAGCCTCCTCCATGCGCTGCGCGTTCTCCGGCGCCCCGAACGCCTTGATCACCTCCGCCAGCACGGCTGCGGGATACGGGCACTCAGCCGCCCGCCGGCCTCCCGTATCCAGCGGCGCGGCACAGGCCCTCCGCCGCCGGCCCGCCCGGGACACGGACCCGCCCGCACTCACCCTTCGCCTGCTCCGCGCTCAGCGCCGGCGGCACCGGGGGCTGCGCGGAGGCCGCCATGGGGCGCGGCGGGGCTGCCGCGGCCCCACACCGATCTGCACCGGCTGCAGCCCGGCCCGGCCCGAACGCGCCTGCGCCTCCCCGCCTCGTTCTGCCATTGCACCGCCTGTGGGAGCGGCTTCCCGCGGGCGCGGGAAACCTGCTGGACAAATTCTAAAAGAGCTGAAATCACTGCCGGAAACTGCGCACGGGCGAGGACCCCCTCCGGGCCGACCCACCCCGAGGTGAGGGCGAGGGATGTTCTTATCCTGGGCCGTTTCCCCTGCGGGTCCCCGACCCGGTGCCGCCCGCCTGCCCCGCTCAAAGCCGATACCGGCGGTCTCCGGTGCCCCCAAACGGGCCAGCCGTGCCTCCCGGATCGTATGCAAATTTCTCGCTTCTCATTGGTCCACGGTGCGCACGCCCCGCCTCTCCCCGCGGTGGCAGGGCTCCGGCCCAACGGCTCCCGCACGCCTTTCCCGAGGCGGTGCCCACTTCCAGCCTCTCCCACTTTTCACGGGGAGTGTTTCTGCCCTTTCCCCCCCGGCCCCACTGAAAAGAAATGAACACATCAGAGTCCCGTTTCTGAAAGGGTTTTTTTGTCTTTTTTTTTCCTTTTTTAAGAGCTTCATATATATATTTATATATATAAATTATTAGAATGTGTGTCAGGGCTCGGGAGTGCGTGGGGAACATCGTTTGGGTGGTTGTTTTTTTTTTTCTTTTCCATAGCTGGGTTGTTGGTTGTTTTTTCCTTTAATGGTTAAGTAAATATATATATATATGGGGGACCAATCGAGAGATACAACTGTGAAATCAGAACACGCACGCGGGGGCAAGGGAGTCACAAGTTGCTACATAAAACTGCCACGTCTAATAGGATGTGCATGAGTTAAAGTACATCAATTAGGAGGGGTGAGGGGAAAGGGGCAGCCACCATCTTACAGACAGTCCCAGGACGCAGTGTCACCGCTCGGCCACGCCAGCTCTCCCCCCGGGGCTCAGAGGGGTCACGGTGCTGATGGCAGTCTCCAAAACAGTCTGCTGGTGCTTCGCACCTCATGGTCGTGCCCCTTCCCATCAGCTGGGGACAGCACAGCCCCCGTCCTGCAAACAGTCCTGCGGTGCTTTGCACCCCGATGGCTGGGACCGGACCCTCGGCAGGCAGGAGAGACCTCTCAGCAAGGGACCTGGAACACTTTGTTTGCATCTGAAGGGATGTTGGGAGAATGGGAAGCTGCTCTGGCTAATCTGAAAAAGTTCCACGTTGCTTTTCTGTATCGCTAAGCAGTATCTTACACTTAAAGGGGGGCTTGGGGGTTGAGGAGGCATCTTGAAAAAAGGCTCTTTTGTGTTTGCAGTTATTTCTTGGCTGCACCTCCTCCTGCAGAAGCAGAAAAGGCAGGAGCATCCTGTACATGAAGTCCTGCAATGCTCTGCGCTTTTTATTTAATGCAACTGCTCCCCCAAAAAACAAAGGATGGAGCTCCTGCCACCCTGAATTCATGTCAGTCTTTGTCTTTCTGAGCTCTGTGCAGTGCTGATTCTCTTCTCTTCAAAGCTCAGCTGAAATCACGTACCAATCACTTCAGGTCCATTAGTGGTGTGTCAGTCCCTCCCCATTTTCTCTCCTCCACTTTTCCCAGGATGCCATCCCATACTTTTTGTCATCTTCTCTTGTACTCTACTGCATGGTGGGATCAGGATGTGTCACTTTGCAGCTTCCCTTCCCCCAGGATTTGGTTGATTGATTCCTCCTCTTGAGAGAAAGACATGATGATGTCACACTGACAGTGGAAGTCCATTTAAAGGGGTTTGTCACTTTCCTTCTTCAGGTGACTAGGATAAAAAAGAGGAACAAGGTGATAGTGAAAGGAAAAAAAGGCAATTTATACCATTCCCTGCCTTTGTTCATCTGGACCCACACAACACTGCTAGCTTGGGAGGTTTTGTAGATCCTTGAAGTAGGAGATACTGTTGAAAAGGTACAGCATTCCACCTCTCTCTTTCCCAGTGTGCCTCCCTCTGCACTTGTGAATTCCTTGTCTTGGCAAAACCATCAAACCATTATAAATGTTTTGTATTTTGGCAGGGGTATCAGTTAGTCATAACTGCATTAACATGTGTGAAACACATAAAAGTTATCTCCCCCCTCAGAGGGGAGGAGTTGAGATCTCCCAAGGGATTGAATAGACACTTGCCAAGTAGACCTTCCTGGTGGCCAGCCACAGCTGTGCCCCGTGGCAAAGCGTCCCTGTTCCTGGTGTGGGCTTGGCCACAGCCACCCGCTCCAGGGGCAATGCTTCCCCGCTCCCACTGCCTGTGCCAGCCCCATGCCAGGGCTGGGCCTGGAGGTGTTCCTGTGAGGAGAGAGCAGCTCCACGCACCTGTAGTAGTCCTCCTGCGTGGGGAGCGGCACGCCGTGCAGGGGGTGGTGGGCGTGGAGCCACTGCTGCTGCTCCAGAGCCAGGCGCTGCAGCTCGGCCGACTGCGCGTGCATGGCCTGCAGCTGGTGCGCCGCTGACATGGGCGCCGACAGCGAGCCCGGCAGGTCCCTGTAGGGCGCAGCTGCAGCCAGAGGCGACACAGAGAAGACCCCAGTTAATGCTCCATCCAAGGCCCCCAGCTCAGTCAAGACCCTGCTGCAACCCGATTCCCATCCCTGCCCACATGCTCATCCTGGCAGCGTGGGCCTGTCCTACGCTCTGTTTAACAGACTTCAGCCTGGTACTGTGACACCCCAGGATGCCCCTGCCCCTCAGAACTCTGCTGATGCTCTCTGGAGGAGAACAGCAGTCCCTGTGACGTTCCTTACCAAAGAGCTGGTGGCGCAGCACTTCATTCTCATGTAGAGGGTGAGGCAGGAGAGGGTTGGGGATGGTTCCAGCCGGGTATGGTATCCGGGTAAGGTGTGATCCCGAGGCGAGGGGGTCGATTAGAGGGTGAACAGAGGCTGAGGCTGGGAAGAAAAGACACCACAAGATAATTGTCTCAGGCTTTGTAGCAAGTAACACAGAGACAGGCACAAGGCCTCACAAAACAGATATGGAGAGAGGATCAGAGTGTGTTAGGGATGGGATGATTTCACAGCTAAACAACATAGTGTCATCTCCTTCTGAGTGTTACTCTTTTTTCCTGCATCGAACTGCATGTGAACTAGTCTGGCAGAGCTCTGTCCCTACACTTCTCAGGAAGAAATACTGTTCTTTGGAAGTTCAGCAGGGTTCTGCAAGGACCTGCTCTGCAACCAGATCTACACCCCATATCATGCCCATCTGTCACCCCCAACTGCCATTCACGTGCATACTTGTACTGGGTGCTTTCTTTTCCAGGTCTTATTCAGGACAGATTCTCTTTCTAGTGCTTTGGACTCCCAGCCAGACTAAGGTGCCCAGCCATAGATGGCAGAGAAAATGGACACTCACTTGTACCTTGTGCCATCTCTGACCACTTGCTCAGAGCCAGCATCTGTGACTGACACCAGACCCCACTGACTGCTCACAGCACCTGAGCAGGCGCAACACTTTTTTCCTATTGCACTGTAGCTTGGGCTTTGCTTCCCTGAAATTTTCATCCCTAAACATTTTACTTTGCTTTCCTGCAGGATGTGGAAATGGAAGGGACCATCATTCAATTCTGAAGAACAGCAGCCTCCAGTTCCTTATGATTAGCCCGCCTCCTATCCCATCCCACTACCTGCAGCTACTGTGAACCAGCATTTCATTAGTCCTAAGGACACTGCCAAAACTGTTCTAGAAGGGCTCCTGCTCCCTCTGCAGACTCCAGTCTAAGGAATGCAGTTCACAGCAGCACCACCCAGGCAGTCAGTGGGACTCCAGCACTTGTACTATGGCCCCACAGATCCATAACAAAAGGACACAGTGCAAACAATTTTGTTGGCCACGGATCAGCAGTGTCAGTGCCTTAGGTGGGATGGGAGTGGGGGAAAGGAGAATGACCATGATGTTGGGCTCTTCTGGCAGAAGATCTATGGCCTCAGAGTTTAGTCTTGCCAGCTTTTAGGGTTCCCCAGGGCCAGAGGGAGGGAGTGCAAGGAAGGCACAGTAGGACAGAAATCAGGGCTTTGTGCAGGGCACCAGCACCACGCGGCCCTTACCTGCGTGTATGGCATCCTGCTGGTGGAGATGGAGGTGGGAGTGGATGTGGGAATGCTGATGATGATGAGGTGTCACATTGAGCATCTGCAGCCGGGCCAGAGGGTCATTGCTGAGCGCGGCCACCCGCTCGGCATGCTGGCGTTCGGCCGCCAAGCGCTCGGCGTAGGACATGTCGGGACGAAGGGTGGGGCCGGCTGCCAGCGCCAGCCTCTCCCGCTCCAAGTGGCCCAGCCCTGGGTGGAAGGGAAAAGTGGGATGAAGGCCGGGGGCCGTCTGCAGACTCAGCCCGCCGTGGCGTGGGAAGGGATCCATGGCAGCGGCGGGCACGGCGTGGAGCTGCTCCAACTCGGCTGGTTTGACTTCAAAGCCAGGCTTGAGGCGTTCGCGCAGGTCCCGGTCCCTCAGGTCTCGTTCGCGGGCCTCCCGCTCCCGCAGCTCCCGCTCCCGCGTGGCCGGATCGCTGCTGTAGATGGCTGGCACGTTGTAGCCCAGCAGGCCCGGGTCCACGGCGCCCAGGGGCACGTAGAAAGGGTGGTTGCGGTTGCTGGGGGACATGACGTGGGGCCGGGCGTACTCGCTAAGGGTGCGCAGAGCCGGGGTGTCGGGGCCCAGGTATGGGGGAACAGTCGCTACAGCACTGCCCTGCTCGAAGGAGGGGCGGTGGGGAACCGGCCCCAGGGACGAGCACTCAACTGGACGGCCCTCCTGGGCCATCTTCTGCAAAAGAGCAGAGAGACCGGCTTCAGGGTCCCAGCGGGGAGCGGCCGAGGGGGCCCTTGAGCATCCGCCCCGGCTGCGCTGCGGCAGTGGGGCTCCCACACCTACCACACTCCTCTCCAGCTCCCGCTCCTTCTCCCGCTCCCGCTCCTTCTCCCGCTCCCGTTCCCGTTCACGCTCCTTCTCTTCACGGGCCTTCTGCTCAGCCTCTCGACGCACTTTCTCCACCAAGTCTGCTCTTTTCTTGGCCAGCTTGGAGCCATCAAGGGGCACAAAGTACAGGTCTGTGCGGGAGCAGGAGTTGAAGCCACGGTCCAGGTGTTTGTTGAATCTGGGGATGAGAGGGGAAGCCTGTCAGTGCTGACAGGGCCGGTGAGCAGAGGTGGGGACAGGGACAGCTACTGTGGGAAAGGCAGGGTGGGAACGTGAAGAGCATCATGAAAAAGGCAAAAGGGCGTAGCTGCACCTCAGGCTTGGGGTGATTTCCTCTTCCCTGCCCCATACGGCCCTCCCCATCCTTTGGAGAAACCAGTCTCCCCTCACCTGGCTGACTGGCTGGCATGGCTCGGCACATCCACCACCTTGGGGGGCGGCGAGGGGCTGCGAGCAGGGGGCATGGGGCTCTCTGGGGGCTCGTACTCTTCCGACGGCTCCTGCTTGATCTGAGCAGCGCTGAGGGGGAGCGGAGGTGGCGGCGGGGCCGGGGCAGCCATGCTCCCTGGCAAGGGTGGTGGGGCAGAGGGGGCGGGTGAGGGGGCTTTGTAGCCCCCTGCCACAGGGGAAGAGGCCACCCGGTAGCCAGGAGGGGTAGCTGCACGGAAAGGGGCAGCTGAGGAAGTGGGGGGCGAGCCCGGCTTGTAGGGGGCCGGGGGCTGGAAGGTGGGGACAGGGGAGGCCGCCCTCTTCCCATAGGGGGCCACAGCTGACGGGGGGACCGGGGACGAGACCGTCTTGTACGGCGCTGCAGAGGGGGAGGCCATGGTGGCGATGACGGTGGAGAGGGTGGTGGCAGCAGAGGTGACTGGAGGGCCAGCCCCATGAGCAGGGGACGGGGGTGGCGGCGGGGGGAAGGTGTAGGTGGCAGGACTCTGCCCCGGTGGGTGCGTGCACATGCTGGGGTAGCTTCCCTGGGAAGAGGCAGCAGAGGAGGACGAGGAAGAGGAAGAGGATGAAGACGAGGAGGAGGAAGAAGGGGCAGCGGCCGCGGTGGCGGAAGGAGCCTGGCTGTAGGCGGCCTGGCTGTGGGGAGGGTAGAGCCGCAGCCCGTAGGTGGGATGGGAAGGGTGATGGCCGCTGGACTCCAGGCCGTGGGGATAGCCCCCGGGGGGCTGGGGAGGAGCTGTGGCTGCTGGGGAGACGCCCCCGCTGCTCCCGTGACCGTGGTGGTGCTGCTGGGGAGGCTGCTGGTGATGGGGGGACTGGCCAGGGAAAGGTGCGGCGGGGTGGGAGCCGGCATTGCCAAGCGGGCGGCTGTAAGGGGGCGGCCCCTGGCTCCAGACGGGCTGCGAGGGCAGGGAGGGCTGGGTGTACTTGGGGGGCTGGCTGGAGACGGAGAGGCCGCTGGGCGGGGGGAAGGAGTGCCCGTAGGAAGCGCTGTAGCTGGGCAGGGGCTGGCCCGCCGAGGGCTGCGGGTACTGCGCAGAGGAGCTGGAGGGCGGCAGCGGTGGCGGCGCGTAGGGGTAGCGGGAGGGGGCCAGGGCCGGTGCCTTGTCCTGCCCCATGCTGTGGGGCGAGGGCAGGTGGCCGCTCAGGGCCTGCCCCACCATCCCTGGGGAGCTGGAGGCGGCCACTGCGTTGTTGAGGGGGCGCAAGGCCGGGGGAGGAGGCAGGTTGGAGGAGACGTGGGGGAAGGAAGGGGCCGAGGCCGGGGGGGCGGCCGGGGGGTTGGCTGGGGGCGTCTTTTGAGGAGGGAGCCCTCCTCCCACCGACGCCAGTGAGATTGGGGTGGTAGGGGGTGGATTGTGCTTGGCGCTGAGGGGCTGCTCACGAGCCCCTGGTGCTGGGAGCCCCCCCACTCCACTGGCAATTTTGGCCCCAACCTGGACCACATTGGCCGCAGGATAAAGGGGAGTGTGGGAGGAAGAGGAGGAGGAAGAGGAAGAGGATGAGGAGGAGGAAGGTGGAGCGGAAGGGGCAGTAACAGCAGAGGAGGAGGAAGAGGAGGAGGAGGAGGCCGGAGTCTGTGGGGCTTGAGCCTGGAAAATGCGTGAGGCCTGGCCCTCCAGCTGGGAATGGTAACTTCCTGCGGGGGGTCCCTGGGGGTGCACCTCTCCCGGGAGCCCAAAGCTGGGCTCCGGTGGGCGGGCCAGGCTGTCGGGAGGGGGAGCTCCCGGCGGGCTCTCGGGGAAGAGCGGGGGATGGTGGTAGGAGTGAGACGGCCCCTGGGACAGCACAGAAGAGGAGTCGGAGTCGTTCTCCACGCTCCCAGGGCTGTAGACACTGGGCGAGGTGCTCCTGTTATCCTGGTCAATGTCCCGTGGGTCGCTGCTCATCTCATCATTGAAGCTGTGGCCATCAAGGCTGTCAACATCGGATGGGGATGGAGGACAGGGCAACTCCTGAAGCAGGAAGGAGGAGGAAAGGGGCATTATGAGGCCACCCAGACCACACGTGACACACTTCAAGCTCCCAGAGAACTTGTTTTCTGACCTTTCTCTGCCAACCCCAGCACTAGAAAACCTCACAGAGGAAAGGAGACATTGTCTGGCAAGGTACACATAACGCCAGTCCTCCTGCCTCCTTTTCAGTGCTCTCAGGTCCTTCATGAGCATTCCATGTTCAGGAAGGAGGTAGCAATGGGTACCTGTTGTAAAGAGGCAGTGATGGAGGGCAGGGAACTGTTACACACAAGGCTGAGAGGGAACAGATACAACACGGGCGATGGGCTGTTGGCCAGGACATGGTATCACCAGTGGCATGGAGCAGCACATGCCACAGTGTGCTGTGCCAGCACAGGCCCCAGACCCAGAACTGCTCTTCCTGCCCCTGCAGAGCTCTTCCTGCTCAAGGAGACCAGCTCCCACCCAGACCCCTCTCACTGTTCCACTCCTTATTTTCAGGAGTTCCCCCTGTGCTTCCCAAGCCCTGCTCCTCCCCACCACCTGCTGCTTCAGACAATGTGCACTGGTGATCAGCAGTCATCATGGGTGAGGGTAACTAACAAGTGCCACTCTAAGCAAGGGAGACTAAGCTGAAAAAATACCACTGCTGAGCTGAACAGACTGTCCATGTGGAGAAATTACAGAAGTAGAACCAAGGTGGTTGAATTAAAAGGACCTCTTAAGATGAGCAAGCATCCCCATGTTTGCAGGCCTTTAAGGCCAGTTCCCTAAACAGGACAACAGGGAATGGAGAAGCACAAGAGCTGAGTCTTCCAACCACCCAACCACCAATCCAGCCTGGTGCTGTCGCTGTTTTGGAAAAGCCCTGCCACGTCTCTGTGTGTGCATGAGCAGGTGTTGCATGACTGTCACCTGGAACCCACCGTGACTTAAGCACCTCCATGTCACACTGTGCTGGGGATCAGAAGGGACTGACTCCAGCCCAACCTGTGGCTGCACACACAGACAGGCTTTTAGCTCTAAGCTGGAAAAGGCAGGGCACATCCCTGACAGCATAGCAGCCCCCTGAACACAAGGCAAATGAGACAGAGAGCCTCCATCTGCTCAGTCATCACTCCTGGTGGCATTTTTGTAGATGCCATTTAGGTTGGAAGAGCTGCAGTGGAAAACCCAAGGTGTCGGGGCTCCCAAGCAGCCAGAACCTCAAGCAGCACAGACAGGGAACTGCAGACTCCTTTGCTCTGGACTGGGTACATGCCAGCAATCACAGCAGGGAGTGCTCACCTCAGTTTTGGTTTTTTTGGGAGCGTTGGTGTCCTCCCCTTCACTCTCTGAGATCTCTTCTGTTCGGCCCTGCTTGCTGCTCTTGGGGGTGCAGGATTCCTCCAACCGGCCTTTCTGCAAGGAGACAAAGAGAACACAGAGGTGGAGGGTCATGGGGAAATCTTCCAAGCCGACAGGTCTTCACAGACTGCAGCAGGTGAGACACAGCCACCATGGCACGTGTGTCAATGACACTAGCAGACCAACATGGACCTAGCATATGGAAAAAATGAGCACTAAAAGGGTCTGGTGAGACTGGACATCAGTTCTTAGGAAAGTGCAAGATGGTGAGGATGAGAGCAAAGAGAGATTCTGCCCATTTCAGAAAGCTAACCCAGCACGGGCTACTTGTGGATCTCTTTTGGTTTGTGTCCCTGGATCCACAAAGGGATCCCACCCAATCTGGGCAGTCCTTGGCCACCCCACACTTGTGTTCCAGCTGGTATTACCTTTGTCGCTTGTCGGGATTTCTCAGCCTTGCCATCACTGCTGGAGGTGCTGACACCACCAGGGGAAGCTCGACCCCGTGACCTGAGCTCCTCTCGGGGCCCCGGAGTCTCTTTCTTCCGTCCACTCCGCATTGACATCTAGGAGAGGGATCACCGTGTCAGTCCTGCTTTGCATCTCCCACCCCTCCTGCTCTGTGCCCAGCCTCCCAAAGCCCCTGAACCCCTTGCACTCCGCTGTGCCAAACTCATGGCCACTACCTCTGCAAGGAGCCTCAGTTCCAACCCACACCTCCAGCCTGGCTCTTGTGTCCCACCCCCCCGTCCTACCCCACGTACTGAGTCCTTGTTCTGTCGTGTCTTCATTCTTTTGGGTGTGGGACCCCCATTCTCCTTGGCCCGGTTTGATGAAAACATAAATTTTTATGACTCCGCAACCCCCTTCGGCTGTTTCCGAGGAGATGGAGATGGGCAGCTCTTCTGGAAGGGGGAATTACACCAACCAGGCAATGAGATCCTGCTGGATCCTGAAAGGCAGACAAGCAGATGAGGGGGGAGAAAGACTGAGTGAACCATAGAACACCCTTTCATGGTTTGCTATAGAAATATGACAAAATTATTATTGTTTCCTTATTTAGAGACTTGAGTCTGTTTACCAAGAATGCAATAAACTTTCCCATCAGTGTGGGAAAAGATTTGCCCACTGCCATATTCGATTTCCAATTTCTTGGAGTGATATGTGCATGAGGCAAGGTATTAATTTTTAATGGCTTCAAACTCAAAGAGGGCAGATTTATATTAGATATCAGAAAGAAACTCTTTTACTCTGAGGGTGATGAGGTACTGGAACAGGTTGCCTCAGGGATCCCCCAACCCTGGCAGTGTTCAAGGCCAGGCTGGATGGGGTTTTGAATAACTGGGTCTTGTGGAAGATGCCCCAGTCCATGGCAGAGGTGCTGGGAATAGATAATCTTTAAGGCTCCTCTTAATCCAAGCCTTTCTGTGATTATCTAATTCTATGATTTGGGTCCCAATAACGCTGCTTTGGAGGATGCAAGAAGGAACAGTTATCAGGATGTTATCTGTCTTCTGGAATAATTTTTGTATTTTCCTTTCCTTGGGGAAAAAATAACAGGAAAGTGTTTTTAAATGTTCCCAATTACAATTTTTCTGACTTTGTTAGCTCATCTTCGCACTTGCTGTCAGTGCAGAAAGTTACACCACCCTTACCTGGCCACGTGCTGCCATTTGCTAGCCCTGTGTCATCTGTCACTCAGCAAGTGGCCTTTGCTGAAGGGCACTGTACAGCCCTGCGCTCTCCAGAGCACATCCACATGCACTCATGCAGTACCACGTTATGCAGGACATGTGACAAGTCTTGCTCAGGGCTGTTCCATGCCCAAGGTACACAAATAGGTGCAAGAAAACACATCTAGCTCTGCTTTTACTCGACACCATCACCAGCTCTGTTTAGCCTGGTGTGCCTGCCAGGGTCTCGTCCTCCTCAACACTGGATGTTTCTGTGTACCAGACCGAGTCACACCCAGGGATGCAGAGTACATCCTTATACTTTGCAGCAGCGGGAAGATTTCTGAGATCCCTCTGGAACAATTTACAGCTTTGTGCCATGTCCAAAAGCATTCTACTGTAGATATTTAACACCCTGTTGTATCACACAGTTCCTGCTCTGTACTATGAAAGTACCATGTTTGTGTTAGCCTGGGAACTGGAGGAAATGATTCAGGGATACTGCTCCTGAAGTTAGCCTGCTTGAATCCAGCAAGATAAGGACTTTTTGCACTGCTCTGCACTGCACACACATAGCCAAAAAGACTTTATCCTTCCCAAGCCTGTCATCTGAGTTGCTATACTCAGCCTCTGGAATGGACAATCTGAAGGACAAGGGAATGTGTCCCGTGGAAGAGGCACCAGCAGAAAAAAGCCACAACTACTGGGTTTTATTCTCTCATCTGGAAGCACAGAGGAATTTTGTGAATAAGAAGCCTATGGATTTGGCGCTCCTGAAGACCATCCCACACCTGGAAAAATCACCTTCCAGCCAAGCAGTGCAGGAGCAATCTGGATGACTTCCATTCCTCTGAGAAGGGAGCTGAAAACAGGGATCAGAGCAAAAGCACCCGACAGGAGAACTCTCAGATGTCCTGTGCAGCCCTGTTGCTGGACTGTGTGGCCCCAGGGTCACTGCTTTCCACTGTCTTCATCTGCCTGACCGTGAAACAGGAGTAATGACACTGGCCTGTCTCTCCTGGGGCTCCACATCTTCCCTGACCAATGCTTACAGAAACCCATCCGGAAGGTACTTAGGAAAATCAGGGGGTTGTTTGTTTTAATTCCATTAATATTTTATTTGACCTTCATCACAAGAGCCCCAGAGGGACTCATCCAGCATTAATTCCCACACACATCAATTCATTAACTGAGACCTCTTCTTTAATAGGAAAATAGCTGATGGTGGTTTGTAACTGACCTAATGGAGGCAGAGCCCACTCCCAATCCCCACCCACTGACTTGTTTAACAGGCTCATATTTCTGCCACGCTTTGGCCTTTTGGTTGCTAATTCAGCCAGTTACACTGATGCTATTCCAGATAAGCATCCAGTATCAACATTTCTTATGTGAAACAAACGACTGTCATACCTAAGGTGATCCTAATTTAACTCAGCTTTGACTCATGCCATGGTGGCAATCTGAACATATTAACTCAGCTCTGAAGGCACAGCAGCAGCAACAGCAGGCTACATTCCACAGGGATACCACCCACGCCTCCCACACCAAAGCCAGAGTGATAACACAGCACACAGGTCTCGCTTCAGCTTTCCAGCAACCCTGGAATGACAATTACCATCCTCTTCCCAGAGAAGTCAGTCAGCAGGGAAATAACATGCAGCCAACCACACAAAACTTCCCTTTTTCAGAGGGATACCCACTCGTACTTATTCCAAACGCTGAATATGCAGTAAGAAACAAAGCCAGAAACAAATAGTGGCATTTCAAGAGACGTAATCAACCACTGACTGAGGCAGAAGTTTCTGTCACTTAGACAGTGAAGACTTTACTAAAATATGTAAGAGAACTGACACACACATTATTAGTACAGCAGTATAGCAACTGTTATGGCCAGATGAGAGGATCAGAAATCTGCCTTCTAATTTTAACATCTATGAAATTAAAGCCTGCAATGTGAGCCTTTACAATTAGTAAGTTACACCTAACCCTTGCCATCACTGAAGATCCCTGCAAATGTCTCTGAAGGGTTCTTAGGGCTCCGTGGTTTTGGTTAGGAGGTGAGACGTGACAGGCCTGCTGTGGAAGGGTTAACCTTTCCCTGGCCCTGTGAAGCCTTCACAGGTTCAACTGAGTTATGAGGCATTGCGAATTGCAATTTTCTGTTTGCATTTCATACAACCCAGCTTGGCTTGGCTTATTGCCCAAACCCCTCCATATTCTCCGGTAAGCCCTGGTGAAGTCTCCTGTGAGCAACACACACTCAACAGGCATCCCCCACGTGGCATTCAAAATGGATCCTGCTCCTCCTCCTCCTCCTCAGCTCCAAGTAATTCTCCTTCCCAAAGCCTGGACCGTCCTGCACCACCAGCCAGAAGCTTATGAGGTTCAGCTTTTCTTTTGTTGAAGGACACAGATGGGTTCTCTCCTTCCAGGCTGTCATGTGGAGCAATTCTCCCAGGTAACCAAACTGGAAACAAGTCCATCTCAAATGAGAAGCACTCAGGTTTTACCTCTTAGAAAGCAGGCTGAATGTTTGTCCTTGGCTCAGGAGAGCATTTAGACATTAGGCTGTGGCTTTGAGGAAATAAACTTTCCTAGACGGCGACAGAAGCAGAGGAAATGGGAAGCAAGTTTCTGGGGTGGTGTTTGAGGGCTTGGCCAGAAGTGTAAATGACAAACCAAAGCACTGCACACGCTGGGGCTACACCCAGCACATTTCCAGCAGCCAGGAGCCCGTTTCCACTGAGACCAGGAAGACAGGGAGATGCTGCCAGAGCCATGCAGGGTTCTGACACTTCAGCAGGTGCTCAGTGGCAGAGCATGCCCCAGGATGCACAGCCCAAGTCCAGGGCTCCAGCCAGCCTGAGAAGATCAAATGCCAGCTAAGGTCCAGCTAGCCCTCTCTGGGGCCAGTGTCAGCAGAAGGGAGAGATGAAGGCTCCCAGCATCAGTGTCATTTAAGAAAAAGAGCTAACATTATCCCCTTTTTGGTTTATTTACTACAGACAAAGCCAGCTTCCACTAGATGCTAGTCCATGCAAGTAGATGCTAGTCCATGGAAGTTTGGAGTAAGGATTCAGTGGAATGCCTGCTTTAACCTAAGTACAGATGTTCTGAAGTGCAAACCCCTTGTCTTCTTCATTTGGGAACTGTTTAAAGTACACAGTGACTACTCTTTAAGTCATTTCCTGAAATGTAGGAATCACATCCAAAATCCTACATGAAATCCAAGGTATTTGGTATGAAAAGGCAGGGATTCAGAAGTCAGATGTGAGAATTAAACTGAGTCTGCTTCTCTGCAATTCAATAGCTCTCTGTTCCCATCCTGTTTTTTCTCTTCCCACTTCTACAAAGAGATGGACTAGCACTGGAGGGAAGAACCAGGGTGGCAAAACGAACACAGCTGCTTTTTAACACATTGCAGATGCTGAAAAGTGTCCTGAAAATAAGCTGGAATGTTAACTGATGGATCCCTCTTGATGGGTAAAGATCACTAAGAAGAAGAGCAGTATGTATAACACAACTGCCCAATGAATGATGGTCCCAAATATTTTTAACTCCTCTCTCAATCTGTCTCATTTTGTAAAATGAAGGGAAATTTTCCAGAAACGTAATCAGTTTTAACAATTGTGTACAATCTTGAAAACTTTAAGTTTTGTCCCAGATACTACAATCAGATAACCTGAAGTACAGTATTTCCCAATGGCTAATTACCTGATTTCATGCTTGAACGCTGGCATTTCACTATAGGGCATGATGGAGAAAGAAAGGGAAGGAAGAGGAAGGGCACCATGTTCAGTGTTGGACAGCAATGAGAAAACAGGCCAGGGTTGAGGTTGCACATCACTGTCTTTTGATACATACCTGGAGCATGACATTACTGTAAAAGGGAAAATGACTCTGTGAGCAAAGGGATTAGGATGCCAAAATGGTTGAATACCAAGATGGCAAACATTTGTGGCTAATATTATCCTGGGTGTGAATACTGCCATGACTGGCAAATCTCCTATATTCAGTAAATCTTGTTAAGAATAAATACACGAAGGTATACAAATGAAAGGTAGTTTTCAAACAATGGCATTTTTCTGTCTCCTACAAAGTAACTACAACACTGGGTGGATGCAGGGGCTGTGAACTCAGGCTGGGAAGTGAATTAATCAAGGAACAGGGACTCTTGCAGGTCACTCTCATGCAGGTCACTGCACCCAGAGACCCCAGGATCAGAGCACACACCTCCCAGTCCTCTGCAGAGCCCTCCACAAGGGCTGGGACAGGCACATCCAACCTCCAGCAGCCATCAGACACAGGCAGGAAGGGCTGAGACCTGCCCTGCCAGCAAGGTTTGGCAGCACAGTGTTATGTGGCAAACTCAGACAGAAACACCTACAACGCGAGTGCAAACTGTGACTAGTGCTCAAGAGGTCAAAATATAAATCTGGTATGAAAATAGTGACAGCTGTCGATTTTTGTTACTTTCCATAAAGACACGGATTTCATACTGGCAGTGTACTGGAATTTCACTGGATTCTTCTGTCTTCAAAATATTATGGCATAGAATGGGTCACTATGTGATGTGTTAAAACAAATTTTAACAATAAATGTAAATGTATGCTTCCAGAAACTCCATTCTGTGCCAGAGGGTGAATCACACACACTTTTAATACACAAGCTGAATGGACTCTCTCAATTTACGTCTATCTATGTAAGAGCTGATTCACAGTCCCATCCTAAGAAATCAGATTTGAGACCACCTGAGGAAACTGAACATGAACAAGTCCATGGGACCCAATGAGATGCATCCCACGGTCTTGAGGGAGCTGGCTGACATAGTTGCCAACCCAGTCTCCATCATATTTGATAACTGTATGGATGGCTCCATCCAAAGAGTTCACAGTTCAATGCCAAACTGGAAACCTTGAGCCAGTGGTGTCCCCCAAGGATCTGGGACCAATACTGTTTAATATTTTCATCGATGACACAGATGGTGGGATTGAGTGCACTCTCTGCAAGCTTGCAGATAACACCAAGTCAAGTGGTTGACAGGCTAAAGGGAAGATATGCCATCCAGAGGGACCTTGAGAGGATTGAGGAGTAGAGCCATGAGACACATGAAATTCACAAGGTGAAGTGCGGGTCCTGCACATGGGTCAAGGCAATCACCAGGATCAGTACAGGCTGGGGAATGAAGAGGCTGGGAGCAGCCCTATGGCAAAAATCTTGCAATAGAGGTGAACAAAAAATTGTGCATGAGATAACAATGCACACTTGCAGCCCAGAAGACCAAATGTGTCCTAAGCTGCATCGAACCAGCATTGGCAGCAGGGTGAGGGAGGGAATTCTGCCCCTTTGCTCTGCTCTGGCAAGACCCCAGCTGGAGTGCTGCATCCAGCTCTGGGGTCCCCAGCACAGGAAGGACAGGGACCTGGGACAATTCCCTGAAAGGAGAGTGTAGCCAGGTGGGGATCGGCCTCTTCTCCCAGGCAACAAGTAATGGGACAAGAGGAAATGGCCTCAAGCTGTGCCAGGGGAGGTTCAGACTGGACATCAGGAAGAATTTCTTCACTGAAAGGGTGGTGAGGCCTTGGAATGGGCTGCCCAGGGCAACAGTGGAATCACCATCCTGGGAAGTGTTCAAGAAATGACCAGACATGGCACTCAGTGCTATGGCTTAGTTGACAAGGTGATGTTTGGCCAATGGTTGGACTTGATGATCTTGGAAGTCTTTTCCAACCTTAATGGTTCTGTGATTCTGAGATTTTAAGCATGTAAAGGTGGCTTATAAGAAAGGCAGAGAGACAAATTTCACCAGGGCTTGCAGTGACAGGACAAAGGGCAATGGTTTTAAACTGAAAGAGGGCAGGTTTAAATTGAATATAAGGAAGAAACTCTTTTCTATGAGGGTAGTGAGACACAGGAACAGGTTTCCCAGAGAAGCTGTGAATGTCCCAGCCCTGTAAGAGTTTAAGGCCAAGATGCAAGGGACCAGGAGCAACCTGGTCTAGTGGAAGGTGTCCTTGCCCATGGCAGGGGGGATGGAACTGGATGATGTTTAAGGCCCCTTTCAATCCACACCAGTCCATCATTGTATAAAATATCCTAAAATTATTCCAAAATAACACCTCCCATGCAAAAAAAAACAAAAAACAAAAAACTCATCTTGAGGCAACAGCTTCAATCCTTCTTACATGTACTTGTTGCAAATTCACTTGTCAGGCTACCTATGTGCTCCTTCTCTGCAGTAAAATAATAAATAAAAATTAAAATGCTCACAATTCAGGAAAGGGTGCCAAGTAAGAAGACTAAAAATAACTGTGCAGAGCACTGGCAGTCTTAGGAGATAAAGCTAGTTTACATTTTATTAAGCCTATATTAATGTTTTGTTTTCTTAATTTTGCACAACCATGAGGAGCAAGAATGTTATTTTGAGTATGAAAACTCTGATTCTGAAACTCCATTCAAATAAAAATGTATCTGTTAAAAATTATGATTAACAGAGTGAAATAACAGAGCTAAAGCAAGGTAATAAATAATAAAAATATTCATGCAATTAACAATAGCTTAATTTACAGCATAGAAGAAGATATTAATTTTTGCAAAAGCAACTGAAAATAAAGTTTGATTCACTAAATGAAGGTTAGATGTACTAAAGAAGGTTATGTTAATCGTAAAACAATTCCTGAGGGCACAGTAAAATGACTGTTAAGTATGTAACAGATTTACTTAAAAATCCCAGAAGAATCATTCTGTCTCCCCAGAGGAGGGCTTCCAGATCTCTCGGAGATACAGGCTGGCAGAGCCCAGTGCTGGATCAGGAAAAAAAACCACACTGGGCTCTGCCTTCTGCAAGTGGGATGGAGCCTAGAGAGGCATGCTCCAGAGGAAGGACACATCACATTCCCCACACTCACTATTTTATGAAGTGCAGCATCTTCTATATTTGCAACACCTGAGCACACCTTACCTGTGGAGCTGTTAGGGGCCAAGGGTTTGTTTAACACCTCAGAGCCCTCTTTTGATACACAGATATCCCTTTGCTAAAAATGCAAAGCAAATTACTCAGAGACATCACAGGATGGTTGCCCAGAGAGTCAAAGGAGGATGCCAGAGCTGGAAGGGACATCCAGACTCTGAGCTGACCAGTGCAACTCAAAAGTGATATCCTCTGGATATAAGAGGCAGATCCATGAAATGGCACCTCGGCATCCAGCAGCCATCGAGAAAGTAAACTGCATGCTACAATTTCCTGAGGAGAACATCATTATGCCCCCACACAAACCTATGGCTTTCCCACATCTTGAAATGTGTGTGCAATTCTGCTTCTTCCATAGGAACCAGAAGGGGCAATGAAGAGGCATGACTGAGTGGGTTAGACATCTCTGTCCACAGAAAAGGTTATTGAAGTGAGGATGTGACTGGGGGCCATAAAGCCATATATAAAAATTAGAAGTTAGGTAGGAAATATTTTCTTTATTGTATTTTCCAGGACAAATTTGATGACCCTCAAACAACACTACAAAGAAACACGTTCAAAACCATTCAAAAAGAAAGAGTAGTTCTTGAAACAGATGGCTGCAGAATTTCCAATTAAAGGACACCATGGGTGCTAGAAGGTTCTATGTGTTTGATGGGGGACTGGAGAGTTTCATTCAAGAGAGAATCACTGTCACTTTCTGGATAGCTAGAAACCGTATCTGGCTATGGCAGGTCCTCCACTGAAAACAGCTGGAAGCTGTAGAAATATCACAGGAAAATGGCACAGGATTGGATTGGATTAGATTACACCAGATTAGATTAGAAAATTACATTATTAGATTAATGGTTGGACTCAATGATCCTGGAGGTCTCTTTCAACTAAATGATTCCATGATCTTGCAGCCACTGCCCCAAAGGATACCCTTCAGATTCTCTGTTTCCAGGGATTCATGACTGACAGCAAAGACAACACGAGAGCCACGTGTGCCAAGGGCAAGCATGTGAACAGGATGAAGATGGAGAGACACATCCAGAAGAAGTGAACGAGGGCCAAGGAAATGGGCAGAGGAACAATAGTACAGCAGATATGAGTCACTGGTAAACTTCGAGTCACTCCCAGGCTTGGGATCCCACAGCTTCTCCTTGGTCTACTGGCCAAGGACTGGCCAAGTGGGATGATCCTGACCTCATCCCTCATCTCTCATCCCAGAAGTCTGAAAAGGCTTTTCTTGAATGATGAAATCCACCAGTGCACAGAGAAAGGAATATTCTTCAGGAGCAGGAAAAGAGAGGTGATTTTCACCTGACTATATACAGGATTGGTAAGGCAATTATGGGAGTAGTGCATGCCATTTTTACCTGTGTACTCCAAAAAGGATGCTGACAAATTGAGAAATGTGATTAACTCCTCCCCCTTATAACCTTAAGCTAAATAAATATAGCTTACCTGAGAAAATGTTAAACGGAGACTTGAAGATGGCCTATGAGCACTACAAAGGAAGATTTCTGACAGCTCTTTAACCTACACAACAAAGACCCCCATATCTAATGGATAAACCCAGACAAATTGAACAGAGGAATGGTGCAAAATTTGAAAAGCAGGAGAAATCAATCACTTGAAAAACTTGCATAGGAATGCAAGAAGCGTATCACTGAAATTTTTAAGGGTTTTCTTTTATTTTATTGTAAAATAAATGCTCTTAATATTTTCTGCACAGACCATCCAGTTGATGAGAACAGGTTTTTCAATACTAAACTCATTAGTAGTCATAGAATTTGGCCAAAAGGTGACGGGGTCTAGCTAGCTTTGGTGAAAATGGACTTTGAAAGCAATGGTCTAGCAATGTATGAGGAAAGCCTGGATAAACCATTCTTCATGGAGGGTGGGCCCTCTTTATGTGTCTGGCAAACCCTGAATAATTCTGAGGTAAATCACTTCATCTGTTGGACTGCCTGAAAGAAAAAAACCAGCAGTATATCCAAAATACTGTGCTATAGATACACTTTATATCCAATACACTCTGCTATATACATCAATATAAAATTTAATAACTATATAACATTATATTTTATACAAGATATATTATATTATACAAACTACCATATATATTTTGAGATACACACACACATAAATATATATACACACATAAAGTAAATCCAATTCACTATCCAAACAGAAGAAGGTTGCTCAAATGTAACCTTCACTTAAGTGATCTATAGTGCAGAAAGACCTTGTGGAAGAAACAGGCTATCACCAGTGCACTGTACAGCAGGGAAGTACAAGTCTAAAATTTTCCAGCTAAACTCTCTGTGATGAAGAATGTCACCAGGGCAAGAGACATGAAGTAAGATTGAGAGCAAACAGCTCCCCTTCTTCAGCAAAGCCCAGACAGACCATCATTGGCTGAAATTGCCTGGAGAAGATATTGCAGTTAGCCTTTGGTTTGTAGGTGAAAATACTGCCACAACGATCAATCAAACATTGATATTTTTACAGGAGGAGACAACAACAAATCAGTGCTTGCTGCCACAACACACACAGAAAACAGACGGTCAGAAACTTCTGCAGGATTATCAGAGCTCGAAGCTAGGCACTGCTTCTGAAGGGATCACTTCCTCACAAAGTTGACTTCTGTTGAACTTAAAACATGGCCAAATCCTTATCCACAAACAACTGAAGCCCAAACCAGACTGGTAGGGCGGTGAAGCTCAAGCCACTTGAACTGGAAACATCCCCTTCTGTTTCACCATTCTCCATACACACCTCACTGACAACATGGGCTGTGGGCCCACCACTGCCCAACATGTGACTGGAAGGACAGAAAGATTCTCCAGTGCTCATCTCAATGGGACAAGAGCAGTGGGACATGCACCTGGCCAGCCTGGCAACACATGCCTTGGCCCTGCTGAGCCTCAGGAGGTGAGGGAAGGCACTGAGAGGGAGCACCTCATGTTCATGTTAAACCATCTGCTGTGACCAGACTCCAGCAGGGACCTCAGGAATTAGTTCTGCAGAGAATACCTACCCTAGGTGTGCTCACTTGGTTAAGAGCGTGACTTCTTCAGAGATGCCTTTACTTTTGAACAGTCAGAACTCGTGTTGCTTTCTCCTTCAGCCTTTAAGAAGTTTGTAAAGCACTGCTATTTTGTACTTCACTAGACATAGTCTTCAAGAAGTACAGATGGAAGAGATAAAGTGATAAACACAAGAAATATATATGTCACACTTCCAAAGCATCTCCTAATGGAGGAAGAATGAGACCAGAAAATCCAATGAAGGCAAGAAAATAGTTTATTTGTCCAAAAGAAATTGGGAGAAAGAAATGACCTGGGGAAGATAAAGTCTGACAGAAGAGAAAACCAGGTTCTCAGAAGAAAAGGCATTACACAAGGAGGAATAATATAAGATGGACAAACATTCAGGTAGGTATTTAAGGAGGGGCACAGCTCAACATGTGCACAGACCAATTCCAGAGATTGCATTTGCAAACATTATTGCACCCCAGACCTGGTAAATAAACCTAGATTCCACATGGACTGCTCCTCTCAACTCCACCTCCATTCCCAAGAAAAACACTGATGAACATGAGAAGGCTCCAGGACAAACTGGGAAGGTGTACAAGGAGTGTCAGGAGCTGAACTTTGGGAGGAGAAAAACCTGCCTGATGTATTTCACTCACAAAATAAAATCAGGATGGAATATTTCAATTGGAAGGGACCTACAATGATCACCTAGTCTGACTGGACTAGATGCTCCTCCTCCTCCTCTTGAAGAGCAATACAGATCAGGCTGCTTTTAGTGCAGCAATCTCACCATGCTATAGAATCACAGTTCCTTGCATGACCATTATCATTTTGGAATACAAGTACACCCACAAGAAATATTATCGTAACTCCTTGCTCAGGCAAACCTAAAGGTGAGAATGCAAGAACCTTTCAGAGGTATCCAAGGGGTACAAAACCGAGGGGAGGAGGCAAATGCATATGAAGAGAGGTAAAGGCAGGTCACTGCAGCAGGTTAAACCTGTTCATCTTGTTCATTAAGATTCACTGCACATTTAATTTTCAAATGTTGGAGGTTTTTTATAATTTCCAGCAAGACCCATGGTACTGCAAGTTCACTCTTTGGCCATGCTTGAAAAGCTCCATCATGATTCATAACTGGGAAAGTCTGGTTTCAAAGATCAGGTCATTCCTAAGAACTTGGGGAACCACACAAATGATTGGTTGTGCCATCACTAATGACAGACACAAAATAACATTAACAACTTGGCCAAGAAACAGGACAAGAGAGAACGAGAATAATTCCAAATGAACAATTTGATCATTCACATTTACAAGTATCCCATCCATGGGTAATGACCATGGAGCTCCAGCCCCTTGGGAATGTGTGTGCAGCACAGCAGTGATTCACAAAACCCTCGGGCTTAGAAGAAAAGAGAGTCCAGCCTTCAACTCAGACAGCTGTGGGATTCTCTAGTGGGAGGTCAAGGCTGAACTCTGCAGCTTTAGGCAGCACACACCTGAAGGGTGTGTAACCATGCTCCAGCACTCAGGTGGACACATAATGAACGGCATTTCCAACTTCTCCTTCACTCTCCTGATGCACACCTCAGGATAATGGCCCACTACACTCTCCTCACTTTTTTAAGGCTGGAAAGCGTAGCAGCTCCTTTGCGATCCACCCAGTACAACCCAGAAATAATGACAACAGATTCGGGTGCCGAGCTCAGTAAGGACACGTTGCTTCTCAAGGCACAGCCCAGCAAAAAACAGACCCTGCAGACAAAAGCCCTACAAATTCTTACAGTAGCCATCCTGGCAAATGAGGAATCGGCTGCGGAACTCAAGGCAGCCACGGCACTGAGGCAAACGCAAGGAAAGACACTGCCCATCTGGAAAGCAACTTCAGGAACGTACAATAGCTACCAAGGCACGACTCCACGGCGAGCAAAGGCGGCGTGCAAAGTAATGCCACGGTGACCAAATGGCTGCCACTTCAACAGCACAGCGGCCACTCGGCAAAATACAGCCGGGAAACAGCAGCCGAGCCGGCCAGAGGCCAGCAAGCCAGAACAGCCACCGGCTCCATGGCATAGCCAAAAGGGCGACGTGGGGAATGGCACTTCTCCAGGAATCCTGAATAACAAACGGACAACCAGCCGGACACACCGAGGATCTGGGCCGGTTCAAGCGGAGCGCAGCCGCCACCGCGATGCCACCCAGCCGTACGGGTCTGGCCAGCGCCCCGGTCCCCAGGCGGCACCCTGGCGTGCCAGTGGAGGGGGCAGCGCCAAGGGGCGAATCTCACCCGTGCCCGCTGCAGCCACGGCGAGGGGAGCCGACACTCTCTTCGGTCCCCCGATGGAAACGTTATTCCCAGCTCCTCCTGCCCGCTCCCCGGCCGCACCTGGGCAAGCGGGGACAATACGAGCTCCCCGCCGAAGGCAGGCGGGGCGGGAGCCGGTCCCCTCCGGCGCTGTGCTGCCCTCCTCCCCGCACGGCGCCGGGCCGCAAACTCCCAACTCCCGCCCGCCCGCGCCCCCCGGGCCCCTGCCCCCGCCGAACTTCCCGCCGCAGGGAAGGGGGGCTCCGCGGGCGCTGACGTCACGCCGGGCGCGCGGCGGGGGGTGTCCCCGCCCCGGGACCCCCGCGGCGGGCGCGGAGCCCCGCGCGACCCCCGCCCCCTGTTCCGGAGGGAAGGCGCCGCGCCGCCGTCCAGCGCAGCCCAGCCCGGGTGCGGGGCGAGCCCCGGGCGGGCAGCGCCCCCCGGCGATGCCAGAGCGCCCCGAGACGCGGCCGGGACCCCCGCCCCGCCGAGCCCCCGTGCCCCGCGGCACTGTCCCAGCTCCTTGCCGGCCCCTGGCCGCATCCGCGCCGGGGCAGGGACCGCCGGGGACCCTTCCCCAGCGCCGCGGGGGTTAATCGCACTCTCGCCCCTCCTGCCCCCCCAAGTTTGGTGTTCCCCCCCCCCGCGCCGCCTCGCTCCCCATCCCGACAGACGGACCGGAGGGCTAAAATCCAGCCGCGAAAGAATGCAGCGAGTGGGCGACAATGACAAGCGGGGCGGGAGCGGCTGGGAGCGGGCGAGGGACTCACCGGCGGCTCCTGAGGGGAGGTCGAATGAAGGGAGGAATGGAGGCGGCGAGGAGCGGGGGGCAGGGATTTAAACGCTGCCCCCCCTTCTTTTTTTTTTTTTTTTTCTTTTTTTTTTTTTTTTCCCCTTTCCTCCCTCCTCCTTTTCCGCGCTCCCTCGTTTCCTCTCGCGGCTCCGGAATAACCGGTCGGTGGCAGCGACAGCGGCTCCGGGAGGGGGGGTGCGGCGGGGAGAGGGGCCCCCCCGCCCCGCGGCTGTGTCGCCCCCTCTCCCGCCGCGCTCAGGCGCCTCCGCCTGCGCCCCGCCGCCCTCCCATCGCTCCCACCGCTGCCCGCCTTAGCCACCTCCCATTTCCGAAGGGCCCAGAACGAGCCCCCTCCCCCGCCCCTCCGCTCCGCGCTCGCCGCCGCCCCTCCCCGCGAAACACCCCACACACCCCGCACCCCCAACCCACCCGTGGGCAGCGTGGGACGGGGGAGGAGGAGACGCGGGCGCGGGGCGAGCAACCGGCCCGGCCCCCGCCCCGGCCGCGGCCGCGCCCCGCACCGGCTAGGCCCCCGGCGCCGGCACAAAGGCCGGGCAAAGCGGGGCAGAGAGAGCCCGGCGGGGCGCTTTTGGCAGGACGGGACCGGGGCGGCCGAAGGCTGCGGGGGGGTGGCGGCCGGCCGGGGCTACGGCGGGGCCTCCCGGGAGGCGGGGGCGGCGGCCGCCCGACGGGCGCTGCTCATCGGCGTGCGGCCGCGCGCGCATCCATCCCCCCGATCCTGCTTCCCATCCCCCGCCCGGTTGCCAGGCAACGGCACAAAGGGAGCGCGAGCCTCGTGCGGGGGCCGCTCCGCACTGCCCGCACCGGGGCCGGCCCCCCCCGGCACACGCACACGCGGCGGCGGCGGCGGCGGCGAGCGGGGTCCCCCCCGGCTCACTCGCGCACGGCAGCGGCGGGATGCGGGATCCGGCTGGCGCGGGCCTCGCCCGAGCGGCGCCACATCGCCCCCCCTGCCGCCTCCCGCGGCCGCGCGGTGCGGGGGAGCGGCGGGGCTCAGCCACGGAAACGTGAAACATCCCCCCACGGCTGCTCAGAAACGCGGCTGCCTCCCCTCGCTGGCCAAGTTCATGGCGTCCATGGCCATTTTGCAGAAGCTGCTGTCGGAGGAAGGGCTTTGGGAAGGAAAGGGGGGAGCCCGCCGGTTCTCACCCGTCCCGCCCGGCAAGGGGCTAATGCAGCTCCAGCCGCTCGCTGCCTGCTGCGGGAGCACGGCCGGCGGAGCGCGGGCTGGGGGCCGAGGAGATGCCACAAGTGCTGCCCCTCCTGCCCCCTTTAGCTGCAGAAGACACGGCAATCGTGGGGGCAAACCTGGAGCTGTGTCTCACAGACATGAACACGGCTGTGTGTTTAAATAAGGGAGCCTTAGTGTGCAGATGGGCAAGTTTCACTCTGATGGCCTTCAAGCATAATCCCAAAATATTTCCTCGGTAGGACCTCTCAGTGAGCAGGCTGAATGGAGTGCTCTCCATGGGCTTTTATTCAGCAATTCTCATTGTCCGTTACATGGCTCCGAGCACTATTTACTGTACGGCGTCCAAACTCAGCCCTGAATACAGATGTGGTCCTCTCCTCGTGGGGGTTTCAGCAGTGCTATTCACCCCAAGGCTTTAAAATCATCAAGAGCAATGTCCCTTCTGTGCTGATGGCTCCCAGTGCAAGTGTTCCACACCCACTTCCCAGGGGTACCCTGCCATTTCAGGGCCTCGCTATTTATCCTGGATGCAGAATTGCTCTCGGTGCCTCTCGTTCCCAAGCCAGCCCCACTGGCATGCAGCGCCCTGTTGCACAACATCAGCATGCTTCATGTCTCTAGCTCTCATTCATTCTCCCATCCACCCTTCTCCCCAGCCTGCCTCTTTGTCCTGCCCCTCGCAGGGAGCCTCTGCCCTGCCAGCAGTAATCCTGAAGTGCTGTGGTTCCCTAGCACTCTCTGGTTCCCACACCTGGCATGGGAGATTGAAAAAGCCATGGCTAATGTCCGCAAAAATGCTCAGTGGCTTTTGTGTGGTCAGCCCAAAACATTTCATCATCCTGTTTTGGAGAGGTGCTGTGTGGAAGATAGCACCCTGTGGATGCCAAGCACGGGGGTAAACGTTACCTGCTTCACAAAGTGCCTGACCAAGCTGAGCCCCAGACAAGAAGACAGAACATTATTATTGCTGTTGAGGCGGTGGCGTTTGCAGTTGTCACAGCTGCTTCAAACTGTCGCCTTTAGGAGCTGACAGCCTTGTGTCCCAAGCTCACAGTGCGTGTGACCCTTAGAGGCCACAGTGATGATTCATGAAGGAGGAAGATCTTGTCACGATCCTTGTTCTCTGGATGCTAAACAAAATACCCAGATCCCCAAGGTTTGTGGTTTGAGGAAAAGCCTCTGTGGCAGCTACAGTGGTTGGTATTGCTGAGATCTTCTGGATGAGTAACGTGTGACACCAAGTTTATATAACCACAGTGTCAAGCCCCAAATGGTTTTCATGTCATCATCTTCCATAACCAGGTCAGTTGCTTCAGTTCAAAAGCTTGACTTAAATATTAAATTTATTATCAAGATTTTTGGTATCATTTGTTATTCCAATAAGTGAAGAGGCAGAGACTCCAGTATACCTTATGAAAATCATACTAGGTTTTGGTTTATTCCAAGAAGCCAGCCAAAGATGGCCTATGGTCTTAGATTATGAAGAGACATCAGAGGTGATTCAAAAGAGAAACAGGACCAGGGCAACCATTACTTTTCTCCACTTATAAATGCTCACAGCCCAATTGCTGCTAGGTCAAGCCACACTCTGCTCTGTTTCAGGGTGGTAAGCACAGGTGGGAAATAGAAAAGAGAACCACGAGTGTTTGTGTGTGCTCGTGCTGCAAAACCAAGGTGGGCTGGCTGCAGAACGTGGGAAATAAACTAATCTCACCTTTGAAATCAACAGATTGAAGGTCTTGGCAAACCAAGAGCATTAGAGCTGTGTCTCCTCAGGAGGGATATATGACCTGGGGAGTCTGTGAGACAGCCAGGAGCCAAACTCCCTGGGGTGTAGCTGGTTCTCCCTTGGATTAGGGAGATAGGACACGCCACCTCTCCAGCCACATTGTCCCACTGCTTTCCAGTTCTACCAGGGGACAAACAGCTGCCTACAAAAGGAGAGGCCCTGGCTGGGATGTAGCCTTCTTAGGGAAATACAGCACAAGAGAGGTGCTGATAGTCCTGTGGGGGAGGCAATGAGATAAGGTAGGTGCTGGAGCTCCTGGCATACAAGGGGAGGCTGAAAGAGCTGTTTCTTTCAGACTGGAGTAAAGGAAAGTTAGGAGGTAACCAATCACTCTTCGGCTTTTTTTTCCCCTTTGGTGTGGAGGGCTACAAAGAAGTGAGAGCCAAATTCTTCTGATGGATACACAGTGAAATGCCTATGAAATTTGCAAGAAGGGAAATTGGGACTAGATAAAGGGAAAACCTCCTCCCTATAGTTCAGCACTGACACATGTTTCAGAGGGCCTGGGGAATCTCCTTACCTTGAGATGGTTAGAAACTGCCTGGCCAAGGCCCCAGGCAGCCTCATCTAGGTCTGGAGCTAGCCCTGCTGTTAGCAGGGGTTTGAAGTCTAGACCTCCAAACATCTCATCTGGATCTTCCTGTGAAACTCTTACTCTAAAAACTGGGCTCTAATGGAGCCCCACTTCCCTTTTGACACACAGCATACAGTAGTCTCCTCGACGGAAGGAATAAGGAAGCAAGTTATAGCTGATTCCACACCCAGATACACAATGCTCTAATATGCTGATTTTTGCCTACAGAGAGCTTCATAATGTCCTCCTGCCAACCTGTCCAAGCTGTCTGTATTTAGTCTTCAAGCAGCAGAGACAAATACTCTTCTTTTGATTAAGCTGCACTGCACCTCAAAGGAATTACCCAGCACCCAAATTTTTGGACTTCTTGTGAGATGTTCATCAAAACAGTGTCCCTGACAGCCTCCTGTATGAAAGATATGGGTTTCTCAAGGTTGGACAACATCCCACTGTTCTTGAGACAGACAAGAGCATACTAGAGAAATTCAGTAGCTCTTCGTCATTAAGGCTTTTCTCTGCACTCTGCAACAAGCCTAATTCAGTGACACCTCCCCTTCCAGCTCATTTATGGGTGCACACATGTATTTGGAAAAAAAATGGAAAAATTCTGCAGGCTTTGGGGGGGCAAGGGGGAAGAGGCAGCATCTAATGTTGAATTATCCCTTTAACAGCTGTACATTGCTCTGCAAATGTAATTTAAACAGAGTATGATTTGAGAGGTAAAAGAAAGCAAATCCCACAAATGTTTCCATTCACAGATAGTGTCACGTTGCCAGCCCATCCCCGCGCTGTTACTCGTACTCCGGCTGCATTCACGTTACAGCTCAGCAATCTGATGGAGACATCAGCTCGTACAAGAGGAGTGCTCAGGTGCCGGATCAGCCGAGGGCTTGGGCATTCCTACCACAGAGAAACCGCAACCAAATCTCTGCGGCTGAGCCAAAGGGAAAGCAGCACATGCATCTTCGGATGCACTGGATGAGGACAAATATTTGCAGTGCCCCAAACAAACATGCCACCATCACGTATTCCTTCTGTACATTGTGCCAGCAGTGACGAACTCTTTTGATTTGGAAAAGGCACCAAGGTGGGGTACTGCCATGGCGGGATGTGCTCCCATCCCCTCAGGGCTTTCACGGTGTGTTCCCGTCCCCTCAGGGCTTCCACGCACCTTCCCTGACACAGGGACGTGGCGACGCCTCCCTGGCAGAAACTCTTGCCTGACAAATTCTTCATGGACACCACTTCCCTGCTGTTGCAGCCTGGCTGCATTTAAATAGGCAACGCCAGCTACCTTGGGCGCTTAATTGCCTTCCTTGCGCAGAAAAAGACGAATGGAAGGGGCGGGGGGCAGGGGTGATGCTCTTGGGAATATGGAATGTAACAAAGTTTTGTTGGTTTTTTTTTCCCAAAAAAACTGGCCCTGATTGCTAAGCAGTAGCCATACTGTTCACAAAACCCCAGTATCTAAAACAAAGGAGCAGTGAGGTGTACAGCGGGAAAAGACAGCCCACTGGCTGTACCCAAAATGCACATTCCTGCAGGCAAACAGCGCTGTCACGCACAGATCCGCTTTTGCGGGAGGCAGGACCGCGGGGAGGGGACTGGGGGCCCACAGGACCCGCGGGGTGGCGGTGCCGCCGGGGGGGACGCGGGGCGGGGGAAGATGGAGCGGAGCCTTCCCTGGCGGCACCGGACTACAGCTCCCAGAGAGCACGGGCGGGAGCCGCGCTGCAGCCGGGGCAGCAGCTATTCCTGCCGCTGGGATGTGTGCTGTGTGCGCTGGTGATGCCCTGGAAACCAATCCTGTCTCCAGCCTCACATTCTCCCTCCCACCCTCTTCTCAGTTCTGGGCATGTGTGCCAAAGTCTTTGTCTTCCCTTCTTGGACTTAGTCCTTAATCTATGCTGTTTTGTAAAGGATCAGCAGTGAAATGGCAGTGGTTTAAAGTTTTGTCTTTGGGTTTTAAAGTCTGCGTTAGGACACAGTTCAGGGGGATTGGGACTTGCTGAGCAACCTCAGAAACAAACTCAGACAAGAGTTAAGCAAGGGTCTGTAAACTTTCTTTGAGGAGGTGGGGCAGGAGCTGAGTGTGCCCAAGAACATAGTAGGGCTACTGATGTGAATATAATGGTGGGCAAGGTGGTTTTATCATTTATTCTCCAGTTGTATTTCTCACAGTAGCACCCCCAACCCCCCACCTTCCTTTGAGTCAGTGCAGAACAAAGCTGTTTGTTGAGCAAGCGCTGGGATTTGTTGGCACCCAGGCCTGCTGGGGCACTGGCTGGAGCACAGGCAGCCTTCCCCAAGTACTGCTGAGTTGGCCCTGTGAAAAAAGATGGAGCTGAGAGAGACTACCCACCTCACCTACACCTCCAGTCAGTGCCCTACAAACCCCTTTTGGGGGAGGACAACCAGCGTTTTCTCTCTCAAAGACTTGCCATTTCTTGTCCACTTGTCCACCACCTGAGTCCAGCAGACAGACGGCTGGGGGCCCACCCTGAGGCCTTGACATCAGTGGAAGGCACGATTAAAGTCCCTGCACAGCAGATCTTCATGCAACACGGTTTGGTGAAGATGACAGGGGCAAGTCATCACACATGCCTTCCCTTTGGTGCTTCCCAGCTGGTGGCCAACAGACCAGTCTGGCTGTGGGACAAAGCTGCGAAAGCAGGTGAGGGTAGCTGGGCCTTTTCTTCCCCTTGCCAGTCCCCTCTGCCTTTTTTTTTTTGTTGCCTTTCTGTGTGAGCATCTCCTGTTCTGGTGGCAAAATGTCCCCACTTCTCCAGTACTGGCATAAGATAAACATCAGGCCAAGTCAGGCAACTCAGGTGTGAAACACATTTTAATAGAGTTTAGGGATCTGTAGTTTGTCTGTTGCTCAGCTGAGCAGGGGCTGTCCAGAAGGTGAAGCAGACATCATGGGCGGAGGGGAGGGTGAAGGAGAGCAAGAGGGAAGGGAACAGAGAGAGAAAGGTCACAAGAAGCAGATGAGAGCGTGGGTTTGTTCACGGATGTGCTTTAATCTATTGCCCCACAGTACTGTGTGCTGAGCCAGACACTGACAGCACGCACACACACAGCCAGGGTGGGACAGCAGTGCCACAGACTGACAGCACACACACACCACACACACACACACACACACACAAGCAGGGTGGGACAGCAGTGCCACAGACTGACAGCACATGCACACACACACACACACACACACACACACACCCAGGGTGGGACAGCAGTGCCACAGACTGACAGCACACACACACACACACACACACCCAGGGTGGGACAGCAGTGCCACAGACTGACAGCACACACACACACACACACCCAGGGTGGGACAGCAGTGCCACAGACTGACAGCACACACACACACACACACCCAGGGTGGGACAGCAGTGCCACAGACTGACAGCACACACACACACACACACACACACACAGCAGCGTGGGACAGCAGTGCCACAGACTGACAGCACACACACACACACACACACCCAGGGTGGGACAGCAGTGCCACAGACTGACAGCACACACACACACGCACACCCAGGGTGGAACAGCAGTGCACCTCAACACCAAGCTGCTGGCAAGCACAGCCCAACACAGCACAGCCCAAGCCAACACTGGCAGGGCTCAGTGCAGACACGCGCCTGGGGCACAGGGACACCGTAGGCCAGGACACAGACACACATCCACACACGTGCACAACGAGAGCGAGCGCTGGCAGCACCCGGCTGGACGCGGCCGCGGTGTCCGAGCACACGGATGGTCATCGCACATGCTTTGGCACCAGGGAACACGCTGGGCACCCGCTCCTGTGGTGTGGCACACGAGCAGAGTGGCCCAGGCGAGGCCCTGCACAAACAACAGAGACACACAATGCCTGGGTCCAGGAATGCTTATGACCCCACAGCAAGGGACAGGGTGTGGGCTGCTCTCTCATCCTTTGCCTGGGTACATCTAGCCAGGGACACCTGAACTCGAGGGGTTTCGAGGTGAGAGGAAACCAGGTGACAGAATGGGGAGAAAGAGCAAAAAAGGGAGCAGAGGAGGGAAAGGGGGGTTCAGAGTCTGTGAGGTGGGAAAGAGCAGCAGGGTGGCTGTGCCCTGGGGACGATGTTCAAAGAACACTTGGGTTGCGGAAGTTGTGTCCAGCGAAGCGTGCTTCATCGCCAAGCTCTTCCTCAATCCTGCAGGAGAGAGACAGCACACATCAGGCCCTTGCAGTGAGGGAGCATTGGAGGCACCAGGGTGCTGGAGAGGCAGCTCATGAGCAGGAAGCTAACATGTACCCAAGAGCTCAGCTCCTGCCAGCTGCTGTGACTGCAGGGCTGCACCCTCATGCCAAGGAGGAGGAAAGGAGTCTGCCCCAGAGGCCTTCCCAGGGATCCTACTGTCATCTCTGTACCTTGTCGTTGTAACATTTCACCCACAAGCTCCATCCACCCTCGGGCTTTCAGCTTCTCCCACCCAATTGGTCACTCCCCTATTCTCTCTTCTGCATTCCCAGCCCTGGAGCCCCTTACCTCATGAGCTGGTTGTATTTAGCCAGGCGTTCAGACCTGCAGGGAGCACCCGTCTTTATCTGTAAAGCATTCCCCAAAGCAAACACTGTAAGACACTGTTATGATTTGTACCAGTTCCTCATGACAGGGCAGGGGATTCTGTTTTGGCACCCCTTTGCTTTCCTCCAGGCCTGTGCATGGCCTGGGTTTCACCTACCTGCCCAGTGCACAGTCCTACAACCAGATCAGCAATGAAGGTGTCTTCAGTCTCCCCAGACCGGTGGCTCACCATCACACCCCATCCATTCTCCTGGGCCAACTTGCAGCTGCAGGGAGTGAGAAATGCAGTCAGCAGCTCCTACTCCTACAATTACCACCTGCACAGGGTAAGATTCAGGCACACTCTGCTCCCACTCTCAGCATCCTACACTTTGGTAGAAACAGAAGTCTGTTCACTCAGTGCATGGCGTGACACCTGGCTGTGGTTCATCACCAGCCCATTCACAGGACAGCAAGGGCAGTGGGCTGGACTCACGCTTGGATGGCCTCTGTGACAGATCCAATCTGGTTGACTTTGAGCAGGAGGCAGTTGCAGGCTTTCTCTTCAACAGCCCGCTCGATGCGCTTGGGGTTTGTCACTGTCAGGTCATCTCCCACTATCTGAATCCCCACATTGGCAGTGAACTTAGACCAGGCCTCCCAGTCATCCTGGTCAAAGGGATCCTCAATGGAGACCACTGAAAGGACAACCAAAGAGGCACGAGTCAAAGCTGCCTCCCTTCCCACCCTAAAACACAGAGGGTTTGTGCCTGGTCAGTGTGTGCAGCACCAGTGCTGATTCCCTGTGGCCCCACACAGCAGCTCACCTGGGTAATCCCGTACAAAGCTTTGGTAGAGGTCTCCCAGCTCATCTCCAGAAATGTAGCGGCTTGGGTCGTCTGGGGACTTGAAGTCCAGGTCGTATTTGCCGTCGCGGTAGAACTCGGAGGCTGCCACATCCATGCCAATGACGATCTTGTCCGTGTAGCCTGCCTTGTCAATGGCTTCCTTGAGCAGCTCCAGAGCTGAGGGGAGAATGCAGTCAGGAGAGTCAGCCCATGCAGAGAGCTCTGCCTCTTGGTGGGAGCCTCCCTTGGGAAGGGCCCTAGAGCCACTGGGAGTCTGGTGGTGTGATGGAGAATTAGAAGGAAGCCCAGAACACAACAGAAATGCCAAGGAGCTATAGGGGCTGTGTCCAAAGGGACAAGGAGGAATTAAAATGTGATTCCACAGCTCAATGACAAGTTTGTGGAAAGCCTTGTAAAAGCATGCACATGCATAAAAGGTTTGTATGGAAAGGCTGTGACAGATCAAGGCCACCCCAAGGAAAAGGAGCTCAGAAACATTCCCTAACATAGAAGGTCAATGATATTTATGTATCATCTTTTGAATCAGTCCAGGAAATGCTGAGAGCTGGGCACAGGAACCCATAGCATTGCAGGCAGGGGTACCCCATCTCTGTAGGGCTCTCACCTTCGCTATTTTCCAGGATATTGGGAGCAAAGCCTCCCTCATCACCCACATTGGTAGCATCTTTGCCATACTTCTCCTTGATGACACTCTTGAGATTGTGATAGACTTCAGCCCCAATGCGCATGGCATCGCGGAAGCTTTCGGCTCCCACAGGCAGGATCATGAACTCCTGCATGGCCAGTTTGTTGCCTGCGTGGGAACCTCCATTGATCACGTTGAAAGCCTGGAAGAGTCCATAAGAGAGTCAGAGCTGAAGGAACCGGTCTTGGCACTCCCGAGAGGTGGCTCTCAGATGTGTCACCATGCCCACACATGCCACATCCCACAGGGTAACGTAAGCACATCAGCTTCAACCATCCAAGCAAAGACACATAAGCCTGGAGTCTTCCCTCCAGAAGTGGCTCAAACCACATGGTTAGGGAAGATTTTCCCACCTCTTTCCCTCTCAGAGATCTCCTGAGTTATGTGTGTTTATCTATGCTCTGTTTATCTGTACGTGTCTATCAACAATGCTGTCAGTCTCTCTTCCAGGACCTTTCTTCTTGATCCTGAGAAAATTTTAGCATCCTCAACTCCCTTTGGGAAAGAGTTTCTCAAGGCAGGTTCCCCTTGGTGTGAAGACCCATATGCCCTTGTTTTGAACTGTGCCCCAGAGGGTTCACATGATGCCCTCTGCTTCCTGTGCAAAGAATGAGATCTTCAGTCAGCCCCCCACAACCTCTCCTCTATCCTCCTCAGGCTCCTTTTTTCCCATTGAAACTTGACAAATCTCAGGCCTTGGTTTGCTTCCCTGACAACTGCAGTGCACTCAGCTGATGTTTCAATCCCATATCCCTTCCTTATCTACCACCCAACACCTCTCGAGCTTCTTTTGGGAACAACACTCTTTTGGAGTTTCTGAAGGTGAATGTCAAGGAGGGAGGAGTCTTACTGGCACGGGCAGGATGAGGTCGGAGTTGCCGGCCAGGTCAGCGATGTGCCGGTACAGGGGCACATCCTTCTCTGCAGCTCCCGCCTTGCACACGGCCAGCGAAACTCCCAGGATAGCGTTGGCGCCAAACTTGGCTGTGGGCAAAGGAGGAGATTGACTTTTCAGGTGGCAACATCCTGCCTGGTGGGTGTGTGCCCTTGCCAGCCCAGCCTTGGGCTCACCACAGCTTGGGCAGTGCCCCCCACTCCAGCCCTGCAGCCTCCCATGCCCGTAATTTCCCAGCCAAAAAGAGGGATGGATTACATTTGTTCTCTGTGCCGTCCATCTCAAGCATCAGATTGTCTATCTTCTCTTGATCCACAACAGAGAGGCCCTGCAAGAAGGGAACAGCTCCTGAGAAGGGGATGATTGGAAAAGCTGCTGGCTCTGGTGTGCGGGAGAGGAGGCATTGATGGAGAAGCTGGGGGTAAAAGGACTTTTTCAGCTTGTGGGGGAACATATACACACAAAGCTCTGGAAACTGGTGCCGTGGGATTTAGTCAGGTTAGGTAACCCTGATGGTGTTTCTGCAGTGCAGTGTGGATCTACCCATGGTGGAGAGGGGGGTCAGCTGCAGCCCAGGCAAGGCCACGCATTGCTGGGGACACAGGACACCCCTGGGGGGTTTCCCAGCCTTTTGGCAGCTTCCAGGGAGCTTTGTGGTGGTGCTGTGGTCACACAGAAGCTAGGCAGAACAACAGAACATGCTCAACCTCAAGCAAGCAAATGTAGACTGGATGGAGCCATCCCCAGGAGTGAGGTGGAGAGCAAGATTAGACCCAACACAGGCAACTCTCCACCATGCTGGTTATTTTTCAGGGGCAGAGAGAACTGTGCTCTCAGCCAGAGCCAGCCATGGGCTGCATGGTGTGTAATACGTGGCTTTGGCTCAGCTCTCCTCAAAGCAGGCTCCAGGTCTTCAGGTGTAAACAGGCTGCAGATGTGACACCACTGCTCTGCAAGCTGTGCCAGACCCTGCACGGTACAACCATTGCTCATCACACCAGGATGAGGCCACAGACGTGTGGCTGTGATTCAGTGCTTGAGGGGGAGCACAGCTGAAGGAGGGGGTGAGCTCTACAGGGAGCACCGAGGGGACGGGTTAGGCTGCACAGATGCTGCGGTGGACCAGGAAGAGTTAAATCCTTTCCTCCCAGAGAAAAGATTGCTGTGGACACACACAGGCATGGGGGGCAGGAGGGGTGTGCCCAGGTTCACAGAGAGCATCACTGTGTCTGTTAACCCAGTGAGATGAAGAGAGCAGAGACAGAGATCAGGGGACAGAGATGGACCAGAGTAAGCGTTGGACAAGGGAGAACAAAGAGAAATCCTTACAGAGCCCACGAGAGCTGGGGCGACAGTGCTGTTGATATGGTCCACGGCCTGCAGGACCCCTAAAGAAGGGAAGAGGCAGAGAAAGAAAGAGAGAGAGAGAGAGAGAGTGAGGCAGAGAGAAGAGTGGAAAGAGGGAGAGAGAGGACCGATAGAGAGACTGAGAGGGGGAGACAGCAAGGGAAGATCGAGGCCTGATCTTTCACTTTATGCTAGCTCTGTGCCTCTGTGGTCTCCCTGAGGGACACATCTGTGTCACACCAGTGGGTGGGCAGTGCCCTCCAGCAGAGCCCCACACACAGGATGAGCTGTGGAGCCAGCATTTCCCCACCTTTTCCAAGGAAACGTGACTTGTCATTGTCTCGCAGCTCCAGCGCTTCGTAGATACCAGTGGACGCTCCACTGGGGACGGCTGCTCGAAACATGCCTGGGAAACAGCAAAACAGGGGTGAGAGACAAGCAGAGGGTGAAGAGGAGAAGCCCTCATGCGCCTGCTTCTGCCCTGCTTTCATAGGGAAGGATGCAGCAACTGCTTGTGCAAATGGATGGCCCTGCTGGCTGGCTGCTCATGGCTGGTCTCCCTAGAGGGGGAGCACCTCAGTGGAAGAAATAAATGGCACCCAGGGCTTCCAGGCTGAGGAACTTGGATATCAGGCACCCAGAGATTCACACTGATCCCAGAACTATGTGTGATGGGTGGAAGTTCCTCAGCCCTCCTCCTAGTTCGAGAAGCAGCCTGACTCACAGCCACCCTCAGCTTCCTCCCCCTCAGACTGAGGTTTCTGCCTCACTGAAGAAGGAAGACGATGGTTGCGTGCCTGCTCTGGCCTCTCACTGCTCCTCATCCCCTCAGCCCAAGCAGTTTTGGGCCCCATGCAAATGCAGCTCCTCCAGCTGAGCCCCACACATGAACATAGCTGCACAGAGATCTCAGGAACAAAGCTTTACCCCTGCCATGAGCATGTCCATAGATGTGCTACCAAACCTCTACAGTGCCCCAGGACTAAAAGCACAGCTGCAGCAGGGGTACCATGAGAAGGTGCAGACATTTATGATAAAAACACCTTCAGTCCCTGCTACGGGCGGGCACGTGGCTCAGCTCACATGCAGGACAGCCAGCTGTCTTTTTTTTATTTGCCTGGCACGTGTGCACAGTTGCTGAGCACAGGCAGAGTTTTGGTCTCTGCCTCTTCCCCTGACTTGTTCACCGGTGAGGAGCCTCCATGCTCTTGGTGTGCCAGGCTGCTGCACAGCACCAGCTCTGCCAGGGTGGGCAGGGCTTGCCCTCCATCCCTTATCTCACCCTCATACCTTTGTGTGTGTAGAGGTCCACCTCAACGGTGGGGTTCCCACGGGAGTCCAGGATCTCACGGGCATGGATCCTCTCGACCGCCATGGTGAGTCTGTGGAGAGAACAGGATATGTTCAGCTCTGAGAGGCTCCAGGATGTGGTGCTCACACCTTCTATGTCTAGACTGACAGAGAGAAGGGAATTCAAGGAAAAATGACCTAAGAAATTTGGGCTAAAACTATTTCCCCTAGGAAATTTAGAAATTCACCCAGACTACAGGAATCTACGAACATTTTTCCAGGAACTGGCTATCTATTTGAATTTACTCTGTCCCTCTGCTGCAGCTGACAACTAGGAGCACTCTGCCTCTCCCTGCGTCACAGCACAGTGCCCGACACAGTCCTGGATGGCAGGGAACGGCAGCAGAGAGGGAGGGATCAGCTGGCACAGCAGGGAGGTGCCCCTGGCTCTGGTGTCAAGGACAGGGCAGCAGCTCCCGGCATCTCCTGTCCCCTTGCCGGGAGGCGAGGACAACGCCTGCCAGCCAGACAGCAAGTGGCTGCTGTGTCCCTGTGCAGCACAGGGGAGCCAGCACAGCGTGATGGGCAGGGCAGGGGGCAGCCAGCCAGGGGGCCCCAGCCCCTCTCCAGCCCACGGCAGGGGAGCCATCCCAGCCTGGCCGTCCCAGTCCCCAGCCATGTCCCCCCTGCCGAGTGCCTGCTCAGTGTCCCCGTGTCCCCATGAGCTGCTGTGCCAAGGCAGCAGGAGCATGGGGCCTGGCAGCCTGAGGAGCCATCTTGCTGAGGCCATGGTGCCTTAGACGTGGCAAAGAGGGCTCTGAAGGGAGGGGACACCTGGCCCAGCTGCCAACCCTTTGCTCTGCTCCTGAGGCAGGGAAGCAGATGAGGCTGGGCTGGTCTCTGTTGGGTGGGGGGGTGAGGAAGCCTAGCATTTTGGGGCACCTGGTTAAACCTGAAGTAGAAGACATGCTGGTGGGTAATGATGGCTGTTTGAAACAGCTTCTCTAGCTGCAGTTTGCTCTCCAGCGGTTCCAAACCAGCTCCTCATGCCACCTTCTCTTTCCCCTGGCTGTGGGGCTGTGCTATGCTGGGGTGCTGCAATGAGGCGTGTGTCTCCCCCAGGCTCCCAGCACTGCCAAGTTTTCCTCCCCTGGCTCCCACAGATGATTGCCTCAGCCCTGAGCAGGGCTGGCAGAGGCCAGAGTAGCCATGGAGCCCCAGCCAGGACATCCCCATGGCATGTCTGAGCAAGGGTACAGCCAGCCCAGGGCCTCAGCACCAGGGCAGGGGAAAATGAGCTTGAACCAGCACATCCCAGCACCAAGGGGAGCTGAGAAGCAGGATGGAGAAGCCGGAGCCAGCGCCCAACACCACCACCCCAGGAGGGTGGAAATCACAAGGGCGTGAGGAAATCGTGCTGCTGCTCTGAAGCTTCAGCCAGAGCTTCTCCTGTGGGGAGTTGTCAGTGACTCCAGGGTTCCCTGGAGTCTGCACAGGGCCCTCCACCATGTCCATCTGGGCTGGGATCCCCCATCAGCCGCTTTGGCAGTGCTCCTCACGCCATCTGGCACACGCCACAGGAACTTCCTCCAGAGTCGTGCCGGCGCAGCCAGCCGTGAGCTTCCTTTGCAGCAGTGTCCTGGCCCTGCCTCAACAGCCTCCACGGGGTACAGAGGGACAGGACCCCGCTTAAAGTCATCTTTGACAGCACAGCCTGTGCCAGATGCTGTGGCTCTCTGCTTATCTGGTCACGTTGCCCATGGTCACATCCCTGTGGCCACATCCACCTGCCCCTCTTGGAGCCAGACCCGGGGAAGCCAAATGACAAGCCCAAATCCAGCCTTGCCTGCCCCACCCCATCACTTACATGATCTTCTCTCCCTTGTAGTCCTTTAAGCCCTTTCTCCACTTCTGTTGCTGCCCCTTGTCCCCTGCGTTTGCTCTCTTTTGAACAGAAGCACCCTGAAATCCCTGCTATCAGCTGCACTGGCCTGAAAGGAGGTCAGAGGCGGATAAGCTGGGATAAGGGATTGGGATGGAGCCATAGCTGGGAAGCCACAGACCACATCCAGGAAGAGAGAGGGGGCTGTGCAGCCCCCATGAACAGGGGCTGGGCACCGTACGCTGAGAGGCTGGTGCTGCTGCAATGCCTTCCTGTGGAGCTGGCGCTGGCAGCAATTCCCTGTCCCTGCCGGGCCGGCACGGTGGAGACCTTTCCCACCAGTCCCGTGTGCTACTGCGATTCCCCAGGGCTGGGCACTGCTCCCAGGAAGCCCGCACTGCTGCAGTGTCGTGACTGATGCAGCTATTGCTTGCCTGTCACTCCTCTCCCTGCTCTCCCCCTCCCCTGTGGTGTGGGGCTGTGCAAATAGGAAAACATCCCCTTTTCTCCCTCCCTCCCTGCTCTCCCTGAGCGCCCGTGTTTATGTCAACACCTCGGGAGGCTGGGGGGGGGCCGCTCCGAGGCTGGATCCTTTCCCCAGCCGTGCCCAGACGGCAGGAGCGCTGCCTTCTCCCCACCAGCACCCCTCCCCCGGGGAAAGCTCCATCCCGCAGCACCTCCCGACAGTGCCCTTGGGAGCACCACCTATCCCCGTTGGTCGCCCCCCACTCCTGCAATTCCCTGGGCTCACGTCTGAAATGATGATTGCCGGGAGGGGAAAGGGGGGGCTTGGGAAGGAGGGAGTACCTGAAATTAAAATATGAAAGAAAAGTCAGAAGGATGGGGGTGAGGAGACAGAGGTGGGAGGAGCAGGGGGAGGAAGCGAAGGCAGTTGAGTTGTTAATGCCGCTCGCCGTGGTCTTTCTCCGCAGGGACCCCAAAGTGCGTGTGGGGTTTGGAGGGCACAAGGGGGGCAGCAGAAACATGCACGCAGTGAAGGGTGTGCTGGCCCTGGGGAGACACTTACCTTCCTAGGGCAGCGCTGGATGAAAAATTGAGAAAGTGCTGGTAGAAAGGAGAGAGGACGAAGCTGAGGAGGGATGCAGGACCTCAAGGGGAGATGATGTGTCCTCTAAGCCAACGGTGGCGGCAGCAGCAGGATGGAGACGCCCCTGATAGGGCCGGGACAGCAGCATGTGACCCAGAGCTGCGATGAGTCAGGATTTAGCAAAGCTTTGCAAACAGCACGTAGGGGATGGAGAGACAGAGAGAGGCAGGCAGCAAGGGATAGACGTAGACAGATGAGGGTGAGAGAGCCAGGGAATAGGAGTGGGTGTGCAGGATAAACAATCCCAGTCACTCCAGGCTCATTAATTATTTTTATTCAAATCAGAAAATCTTGCAGGGTTTTTGGGAATCAAATTGAACTGCAGGACCTGTAACTCTCCCCTTTCCCCTCTCAGTCCTACTGAGAATAGAACACAGTGCAGTGACTGCAAAAACACTGCAGTGCCTCAGGGCAACTTCCAGGACCAGGGTGGGTAGCACTCCTCTTTTCTCCAGAGGTAAAACGAGGTGAAGCTGGTACCTACAGCTCTCGCTTTCTCAGCCTCACAAACGAGGAAAGGCATCACTACATCCTGACAGCCTCTGGGAACAGGTGTTAAAAACGGGTCACTCGGGCACTGTATCCTCAAGAGATTCTTGCATTTCCTGAAGAAGGGAGGAGGGAGAAGTTAATGACTCCATGCCCAATGTCTCTTCCCCGTTCACTGCCCTCTTTTGCTAGTGGGGTCAGGAATGGCAGCAGGGTGGCACGCTGGCCACCACAACCAGGTTGCAAAGCCTGGCCTCTTTTTCAGCCTCCTGTGCTCTTGAGATTGACATCCCTAACCCTTCTCCTCATGTAATATAGTGGAGGAGAGGCTTTATCAGCATGCTTGGTCCTTTTTCTTTCTCTCCACCTCCTTCTCGTCCCTGCACAGCATTGTTCTCACCTTTTCTTTTTCTTTTTCCCCTCCTTGTCTGTCGGATTTTCTCGGCCTCTTCCCGCTCCTCTTCCTCGACTGTTTCCTTGTCGAGGCGCTGCAGCCGTGGCAGCCGGGACAGGACCTGCAGCCGGTAATCGGGTTCTTGGGCACACAGATTGTCCATCAGCACGAGCGCCTGCAGCATGGGCAGCACCTGCAGCTTTCCCACCTCCTGAAAGCTTTTGATCCCATTGCTCCTGAAGAAAAGGAAGCACAGAGAGCAGAGCAAGGAGACCCGTGCAAGTAGTGAAATCCCTTTGGAACAAGAAGTGGACATGACAGAAAAAGCAAAACTTAGCAGCATGAGGTACCATAGGCCTTAGACCACAGGTCTGTCACCTAAGATCCACCCAAGATCTGTCTGCAGCTCCCCAGACTGAGGCACAAAAAGGACATCTCCTCTGGATTCCTCCGTGCTTAGCCAGCCATTGAACTGTGTGACATCACCATGGCAAACACCGAGAACTAAAGGGCATTTGCAGGCAGAACACAGAGAACACAGAGAACTGACCTATGGCAAGGAATGAAAATCCTGAGGGGGGGGTATGAGAATGACTGGAGAGGCTGATATTTTCTAAGAAGCCCAGGAAAGGCCCTGGCTGTTACAGCCTGGACAGCTGCTGAACGCAAGTTAAGGATGGTAAATATCAACACATTCCTACCAGGTCTTCACCTTCCAAAAACACTCCCAGAAAATCCCAAAGAGCTAAATGGGAGTGCAGTCTGAGAAGGGATCTCTGGTCCCAGCACAGAGCAGGGAGGACCCACCGTAGATTGAGGTACTGCAGGCACTTCATGCTAGCAGAGAATCCATCCAGGGCCTCAAGCTTGTTGTCACGCAGGTGCAGAATCTCCAGCTGCTCAAACTCCTCAAGGCCTTCAAGGCTGCAAATGGTGTTCTTGGCCTGAGCACGAGGGAGGCAGGAAGAGAGAAGGAAAATGGGGACACACAGGAGAGGGAACAACAGTTACTTCTGGCCTTGAAATCTCTTTCTATCCTTCAGACCCCTACCACTCCTAACACAGCCTTGTCTGAAGCTCAATCAGATAGCTCAGAGTATTGGCCAAATGGGTTCTCAGAATTCAGATTCAAGGACCAAGAGTTTGCTGAAAAAGCATTTCCTGAAGCATTGCTTTGTGTCTGAGACAAAACCACCCCATGTGAACACTCCACTGCCAGCACAGCACCCCTTCCCATGGCAGTGCCAAATTTGAGCCTCAGAGAGCAACAGCATGGAGGGGAAAGCACACCTGAGCCTACAATTAATGTCTTTAAAGGATGAGTAACCAGCCCCTCTCAGTCACACAGTCCATGTAGTCCAGGCACCTTCCAGTAGCTGCTTCTCTTGTGGGGAAAATCTATGACCAAGAAGTCCCTTCACAGAATTCACAGAATGACTAGGTTGGAAGAGACCTTAAAGATCATTGAGTCCCACCCATGCCCTAACACCTCAACTAAACCATGGCACTGAGTGCCACATCCAGTCTTAAAACACATCCAGGGATGGTGACTCCACCACCTCCCTGGGCAGACCATTCCAGAACTTTATCACCCTTTCAGTAAAAAACTTTTCCTAATATCCAAACTATATTTCCCTTGGCACTGCTTAGGCCTGTGTCCTCTCGTTCTGTCAGCTGCTGCCTGGTGAAAGAGACCAACCCCACCTGACTACAATCATCTTTCAGGGAGTTGTAGAGAGTGATAAGGTCACCTCTGAGTCTCCTTTTCTCCAGGCTAAACACTCCCAGCTCCCTCAGTCATTCCTTACAGGGTTTGTGTTCCAAGCCCCTCACCAGCCTTGTTGCCCTCCTCTGGACACACTCAAGTGTCTCAATGTCCTTCCCAAACTGAGGAGCCAGAACTGGACACAGCACTTCTACTCCTCTGGGCTGTGTCTTACTTCAGGAAAAATTCCCCATCACTGAATTTCATTCACTTCACTGAGATGTGGATTCACGAAGCAGGGAAATGGAAGTTCTGAATTTCAGGTACTGGTTTCACAGCAGGATTTCGGCTGGAAAAGGCCACTAGAGGTCTCCTGCCCGAGCGGAGGCTCCCCGCAGTGCCAGCACCTACGCTCTGCTCTGTCGGGCTGCTCAGCGCCTTGTGCGGCCAAGTTTGGAGCATCCCTGGTAATTATCGGCTCCCCGCCACATTCTCCAGCCTGGAGCTGAGCAGGGCTTTCCTTGCCGACGTGCCTCGGGGCTGCAGTCGCTAATGATGCTGAGACCTGAATGGAAAATGGGGTGAGAGGTGCTCTTGTGCTCTCTCTTCCTCATAGGCATCCAAGCACTGACCTGGGCAATACCTGAGACTAAAAAAGGGGCACAGGCTGAACTGGTGGGATAGGAGAACACTTCAAGGCTGAGTCATTCAGGATGTGGACATTTTGTAGAGAAGGAGAATTCTCATAGAAACTGGACAAAGAAGAATCTGGACCAGCTGGGCCAAGTAAAAGGAGTAAGTAACACCAGGACAAAAAGAGGAAAGTTGGATAATTAGTGAAGGCAATGTGAGCAGATTTATCAGTCAGGAAGGATTAGGACATTGTACCTCAGAGGAAATCGTGAGCTGGTGTGGGTGGGGAGCTCACTTATCACTGGTTCACAAAAGGAATAGTAACCTCCCAACACTCTCTCTTTCTTCATCACTTCAGTGTGAATTGTTTACCAGCTCTAGTCTTGCCAGCACTAGCAGGACAATGCAGAATGAATGTTTTTCAGAGTTGTTCCATTTTTCTCCCCTAAATCAAACAACATTCTGTCTGACACGCCATCACCTTCCCTTGGATACCAGTTCTTCACCCAGATGTGATGCCACTGTCTTTCGTAAGAAAGTTACCACACATTGCCCATGATTTCCTCTCCCCTTCCTGCACACTCCACCTTCTTCAGGTTAGCCTTTGCCACCACTGCTGCACCATGAGCAGGAGCTAACACAGCCCTACTGTGACCCTCAAAAATGATGCAAGTGCCACATGGCACACACCCACTTGTAAGTCTTCCTAGCACATACCACTTTTTACATATGAAATTTCATCTGTGGCTATGTCATACATTAACCACACGTGGTTCAATTCCTTAAATTGAACCCTTTGTCTTGAACCCTGTCCTTGAGGAATCAGCTGCACTTACCCAAGGCTGAAATAACACCAAAGTCTTTACACAGAAACCAAAGCATTACTGGGGGAGATTTCCCTGCAAAAGGATTTAATGGGCAGGTAGACATGGGAGACAAATTCAAGCCCCACAGATTCTTGTGAGTCAGTTGTTCTAGTTTTAACAATCACCCCTTGCAACTTTCCTGTTTCACATGGGCAGCTCAGAAGCCCCTCAGTCATGCCAGGAACGTTCCCTCAGCAGAGATGCTCTGTTTGCTTCCCTGCAGTAACTCACTAAAGTGACTGGGCATGCTTTGAAATTCTGTATTGTATCTAGTGACTGATCCACTTCATCCATTCTTGGAGCACCTCCAGTCATAAAATCCCAGTTTCCCATCAGAAAATTTCAGGCAATCTCAGCAAGCAATCTCCTCAGTGTTTTCTGCCAGGGAATCTTGATGAAAAGAAGCCACATAGTTTTTCAAAGCCTTTATCATATTTAATTGCTTTTCAAGAGATAGTGACTCAGGACATCTGTTTAGTCTTTGCAAGCTGTAGCACAGTGTGATCCATGGGGCTAAGCAGTACATACTTTCTTCACTTGCATCTCTAGGAGTAAATGCTTCCTTGAAGTAATTGTTCATGATATTAAGAAACTGCTTCTCCTATCTTAGTTTCACTGCAATATTGAATCAATTTCTTTTTTGGCAGCTGTAGGTGTGAATCACATAATTGTGCTGGCTTTAAACCGGTGTTTGATTAGGCCCATCAGAGAAGAGAAAGAGGCATTGCCTCCCTTTGTCACCCAAAGAGCAAAGCTGTTGCTATGCCCAGTGACCTCCAGTGGTCCCAGGGCACAAGGAATACAAAGCCTGCCCAACACTGCCTGAAGGGAAAGGTGTCCCCTGCAGGAGGCTGTGAGGGAAGAACCTGATTCACTCAACATGGACTCCTCTGAGATTCCTGGTTCATGGCCACTCCCTTTGTGCTACCTGGGCTGCAGGTGCTGGGATCTGTCCCACTCCCCGGGCTGGTGATCCCTTACCAGATAGAGCTTCTTGAGCTTGGAAACGCCGAGCCCTGCTGTGGTGTTTATCTGGTTTCCTCGCAGCTCCAGGACTTGCAGGCTGAACAAATGGTCATGACTCAGGCCCAGCAGTGTCTCGATTTTATTTTCTGAGTGCCAGAGGAAGAAGAAACAAGAAAGTTAATCCCACCTTTCCAAGAGAGTGTCCCCACAAGACAGGTAGCCTATATCACCTTTCAGGCTGAGGTTGGCTAGGAGGGGGTGAGTAATGCCCTCAAAATCCACGATGTGGTTGCGATCAAAGCTGATGACTTGGAGGTAGGGCAGCTCCTGCATGCTGGCACTGGTGAGCAGATTCCTATCCACCTTCAGCCAAAGCAGCTGGGTTAGGCTGCTCAGGGGGGCCAAATCTTTCAGCTTGTTCTTTGACAAATCCACATACCGCAGGTGAATGAAGCGTTCAAGGAGGCTGATGTCTGTCAGGCCCCTGAGGGAGAGTGAATGTGAATAAAATATCTCTCATATTTCCCCCCTACCATCTTTTGGGTTGCTCCTTGCCACTACTGATGGGAGGGCAACCACCTCTCCTACTTCTCTACTGTCCTAGAAAGCCCTGCTGAGAAAAGGAAGAAAAAGGCAGGTGATAGGGACAGGCCTGTAAGTAAAGATGAATGACAAGATTGGACCTGCTTTCCTGGCAGAGGAAGGAGAGGAGTACTTATTCCCATTGAATTCTACCTGTCAGGACAGGCCACAACAAGAGCAGAGAAAAGGTTAAGTTTTGGGGAGGGGTTTGTTAGACAATAGTGTCAGCACAAAGGACTGTGTGGAAGGACTTTTCTAGTGGAAAAAATAGTGGTTGAGATACCCTATGAGGCTGCAGAAAGAAACAGGCTCCCTTAATGGGGCCTTACTTAGGTGGCTCTGCTGGGGAGGCCGAGGCTCCAAACTGTCCCAAGGCCATTGTGGCACAGTACTTACAGCTGTGTGCCTGTGTACTTACAGCTGCCTGCCTTAAAGGTTAGCAGCTGGGAGGACAGATGTCAATGGATATTTCTCAAAGTGCCTGTAGGGAGGTCACTCTGTTCAGCCCCCCTAGGAGGGCACAGTCCAGAGCGATGGGCAGGCTGCCCTCAGCCTGGGGGACACTGATGTTCCCAGCGGTGTGTCTGGCATGCTGGAGGCAGTGCCCAGCCAGGGCTGAGGATGGACAGGTTGTGCTGAGGCACGGACTGGAATCCAGGTGGCTGGAGAGCAGGGCCTGGATATGCCCCTTCCCTGCATGGCCAGTCACCAGCTTGTGGCACAGCGGCTCCATGGCCATGGAGTAAGGGGCTTCTGCCGGGTCAGGCATTGCACACTCACTTGTCTTTGGCTTCAAACTTCACATAGGCGTGGGCCAGCCCGTTGCCGGTCTTACAGAGGAGAGAGAGGCCCTCCTTGAAGTGTTCCTCCGTCAGGGGACAGGGAGGTGGCTCCTGGGAGAGAAGGAGAGAGCACAACGCCAGCGCTGGCCCAGCCACAGCCGGCCGGTGCTGAGGGCCTCCCCCTCACCTCATCTTCCTTCTCCTTCTCCTTCTCCTCATCCTCCTCCTTCTCCTCGCCCTCTTCCTTCTCCTCCTCGTCCTCCACGCTCCCGGGGCAAGCCGCGCTTGCCGCCTCCTGCGGCGCCCGCTGGCCGAGGCCCGGCCGCTGCCATGGGAACGGGGGCGGGCCCGCCGCTGTCCCCAGCGCCGCGGCCCCGGGGCTCGGAAAGCTCCGAGCGTGTCCCGCCCCCACCACCGGCGCTTTGCGATCCCACCGCACCTTCCCGGCTGGGTGACATCTGCGGCTGTTAGCGTAGGCAGAGAACCGAAGGATTTTTTCGGTGGGAAGGGACCGCTGTGCGCACCCAGCTCAGAACGGGGCGGGTTCAAAGTCAGGCAGGGCTGCACAGGGTGGTGGGCACTGGGGCGGTGAATGCCTAATTAATTAATTTACCCTCCAGTAAATGTTTAATTAACATGTTGACCAGAATTAGCCTTGGGCTCTGCATGAAGCCTCCCCGAATATGAGCATGTGGATGCCAGGAAAGGGTTTTCGGGGTGCACTGCTCCAGCTCCGTCCTCCAGGCTGTGGAGCTGGGAAGGGTTGAGCTTTCCCATGCCCTGCCGATGCCAACAGCACTGGGTGTTTACCAGCCAGGAATGCTACTCAGAGCTGATGGTCAGCAGTGGTTCGCAGTTAATCCAAAGTCCAAGGCTCTGCTCCCTTTCCCTTCAGTGCCCTTTGCTCCTTTGCAGTGCCTGGATAACGTTAGTGCTGGCTAAACTGGTCCAGGCAGAGCTGCTCACACAGCCATCAGCCATCGCCCTTCCTGCACAGCACCCTGCGCTCAGGGCTGCACGGCGAGCTGCCCCCTGCCTTGTCCTGCTAGGCTCCCCCGTGCCGAGCCCTTCTCCTGTGCTACACATCTGAAAGTCAATCTGAATTCACTCCCTGCTCATTATCACACAACCACAGATTGGTTTGGATTGGAAGGAACCTCAAAAATCAGCTTGTCTCAATCCCCCTGCCACCCATTAGACCAGGTGGCCAAGGGCTCCATCCAACCTGGCCTTGAACAGCTCCAAGGATGGGGCAGCCACAACTCCTCTGGACAACCTGTTTCAGTGCCTCACCACCCTCAGAGTAAAGAAATAATCTACATATGAACACTTCATTTCCTGCCTTTGCTTCCTGCCCTAAACATTCCCTAATTACAGATGGAAACACAAATCTTTAAACTAGAGAAATTTTATTTAGACTATATATATCCTAAACTTAATTATACTGATAATTAGGGAGGGTATGTGCTAAAAGCAGGCCCGCACACCCTCAGAGGAGCACAGGGTGACGATGGCAGGAGGGGGAGCCCAAGCAGCACCCGCCAGGCTGCTTCCAGGCCCATTTCGAGGGGCACAGGAGCACAGTGGCGGGTGGGAACCCAAATTAAGGACTCAGAGAAAGGAACACCCTGTCCAGCCCCATCCCAGGAGCCTCAGCCCCCAAGCACCTTTAGGATTAGGGGTGTAGCTGTCTTCAGAAGTGTGGGATACAGGACGAAATGCAGGGGAAGAGCATTTGGGGATTGCACAGGACTCATTAGGGAATGATTAGGGCAGGAACCAGGGGTGATCTAGGTCACACAGAGAAACAAATATAGCATACAGGAATAAAAAGGGCCAGTCATGTGTCAATGGTTTGTGATGATTTGTCCACGTCCTGCACCTGATCAGTGCAGCCTGTCGGGTCTTCTCATTAAACTCCTTTTGCACTTTGCCCTGCGTGAGGAACTCGTGGTCAGAGCACCACAGGGAGCTGCTGCTGGGGGCTGGAGAGGCCGGGATTGAGGGGCAGCCACTGGGCACTGCCTGAGCCCAGCTGCTGGAAGGAGACACCCTGTACACGTGTGTAAATACTTCTGTAAATACACAGAGGCTCACTAGGGCACCTCTGTCCTGCTCAGCTGGAGCAGAGTGGGATGAGGCTGCCAGTGCTGAGTGGGAGGGCTCTGCGTGGATAGATCTGTGTGGCCAGCCATGGCCATGTTTAAATGCAATATATTCAAAATCACAGAATATTCTGAGTTTAAAGGGATACCCACAAGGGCCATTGAGTCCAACATGTGTGTGTGGTGCCTTCTGGGAATACAAGCTCAGCCTGGCTATTGTTTGGGGCTGAGGATGCCTCCGCCATCGCAGCCTCTCTCAGGCTGTCACATCTGGCACAGTGCATTTTTCTCCAACAGCAACCTGTTTAACAGCCAACCACTACAATTTGCTGTGAGGATCTGGCATTATTTCCATTCCAGAAAGCTGCAGTCCTGCCAGGAAGCAGACAAAAAGAAGAGAAACAAGATCTGGCATTCCTGCTGATATAGAAATTATTTTCCATGCGTTTATTCCTCATTAAATTAATGTTTTCATGCCCCTGCATTCTCTCAAAGCAGCAAGATCAATGTCCAGCTCCCATCCGTTTTCTTCTATATAGGTCACTCTCCTGGGCTCTTGTGCTGTGGGCAGGGCTGGGCAGGAGCAGGAGCTGACAGCAGAGCTGCAGCTGGTGGCCCAGCCCTGAGTGACTGTACCAAGTCCCTGCAGCCTTAGGAGCACTGTGTGCCCCTGCTGCATCACTGCTGCTCTGGTCTGCGTGACCCAACAGCCCCAGACTACAGCCATGGCCCAGCAGCCTCTCAGAAACACAGGCTCTGGTTGTAGAAAAGTTTTCAGATTTTTTTTTTTGCCTTTGAATGCCTTTCCTTCTTTCTCCATCACTCCACACACATACAGAGCTGCCACCTCCTTGCTGCTGTCAGGCTCTTCCTTCTCAGACCACCTGATATCCTAGAAGGAGATCCCTCCCATCCAGCTGGGCAGCAGGAAGCTCCCCCAGCAGCAGTAGGGCAGGAGTCCCCACAGCATCAGTGTTTTTCCTCCTGGCTCCTCAGGTCCAGCCCATTGTCCCTCAGGTGATGCTGGCACTAGCAGCTGGAACACTGCCCATAGGCTCCCAAGGATGCACCGCCTCACAAACAAGCTCCTCCTTGTCAGGCACTTCTTTTTCATCATCCTCAGTACTACCAAAAAAAACCCAGCAGCTGGGAAGTAATATCAAGTCTTGCTTCCTCACCCACCAGCACATGGCTGAAAGCAGGCAGCAAGCACTGCCCCAACACAGGGCCTAAGTAAAATCCTTCCCTGCAGAGACTGAGCTGCTCCACTCTACATTTAATGAGCAAGGTCAATTACCAGTCCTTACAGGCAAAGAGCAGGGATGAGCACATTACTGAGCCTGCCAGGGAAGACTGCCTCACTGGTGGAGCAGCCAGGTGCTCCAGCAGCCACTGGAATAGACACAGATGTATCAGAATCACCACAGGCCCAAAGAAGAGCTGTTATATGACAGAAGCAAGATGCAGGTAGAATCTGTGAAGTGCCTACTGGGGTAACAGTGGGCTCTCAGGGAAAAGCCCACAAAACCCTCTGCAACCAGCCACCTCCAAAAACACTAAGTTCTCTACGCTGCTTGTCCCCGAGATGCTTCCAAATAAGATCCAGGACACACCTTTGCTTTTTCTGTTTTTCATTTATTGTTCAGTACGGGACACAGGTGAGGTAAGACATCTCACAAGGATCTAAGCTGACAGGTTCCTTGCTGATGGAGCTGAGGGATGCAAGACTGTGGTTCCTTTTCCTCCCCGCAGCACCAGCGGCCCCCTCTCCCTGCAGGGCTGCAGGGAAAGGGAGAGATACTGGCCAGGTGGGCTGTGGGCTCTGAACAGGTCAAGGGGAAACTGAGGATTCAGCTCAAAGAGGAGACTGCCAAGACAGGCTCCTGCTAACAGGACTCTGACGTGGTGGGGGTGATTAGCAGAACATCTACAACAATGACTGTGGAGGGGGAAAGCCTCGGGGAGGCCTCCGTACTGAGACGTGTGCAACAAAAGGTCCCTTCTTGCTTCCATTTCTTAACCACAAGGGACAGCTCCTCATGGGGTGCTTCAGTGTTTGGCATTGATAATATCCACGAACTCTGGCTTGAGAGAAGCTCCACCAACAAGGAAGCCATCCACATCGTGCTGAGAGGCCAGCTCCTTACAGTTGCTGCCAGTGACAGAGCCTAAGGAGGGAGCAGTGGTTTAAGGTCAGATGTGCCAGCTCTAGGAAAATGGAGCCAGGGCAAAAGCAGGACTGGCAAGGTACCAGCCACCTCCTGCAGACAGCAAGACTGTCTCCCATTTATCCAAGCAAGCTACCCAAACAAGCTAGAAGGTGATTCTTCATGCTCTCACAGTCAAGAGTTTCCTCGCCAGGGAGAGAACGATGCAGCAACAGGTAGAGAAACTAAGCACTTCCTGCCCTGGAAAGTCGCTCCAGACTCACTTACCTCCATAGATAATCCTAGTTGACTGAGCAACAGCATCAGACACGTGGCTTTTCAACCACCCCCGCAGCTTCTCATGAACTTCCTGAGCCTGCAATACAACGCAGGAGTCACACCGAGGCCTGAGCCATTCTGTACACAGTTCCCTTCCAAAGACAAGGGAACAGATATTCTCTAAGTCACTAAGAATCTCCAGGAGATTCTCACTAAGAATCTTCAGGAAGGTTTCCTGAGGGGCAAGGGTTAGTTGATCCTTTAATCAGCCACCTCCCCTGCTCATACCTGTTGGGGAGTTGCAGTTTTACCAGTTCCAATGGCCCAAACTGGCTCATAGGCAAGAACCACTTTACCCCAGTCCTTCACATTATCTAGGGAAGAGAGAGAAGGTAGAGGTGAGCACAATACCCCCATACTGGGAAGAGCAGAGCTGGAAAATGGCTAAAAACCCCACACCAACCATTTATTTTTCCTCTTACCAGCAATAGCCTTGGTCTGTTCGAAAACCACCTTCTCCGTTATGCCAGCTTCTCTCTCATCCAGCTTCTCTCCAATACAGGCAATGACTCCAAGGCCCTCAGCCAGAGCATGAGCCACCTTCTGCCCAATCAACTGGGAATGGAAAAGAAACAAGGCAGCCAATAAAACAGGTTAGAGGTCTGTTTTAATTGCTCACTCTTCCAGTCTTTGTAGACCCATCTTAGCTGGACCATGTCTCCATTGTATGAGGGCACTCACCTCATCAGACTCTCCAAAAACATGCCTTCGCTCTGAGTGGCCTAGGATCACCCATGCAGCTCCAATATCCTTGATCATTGCTGGGCTGGGGAGAAAGGAGATGACTCACTGGAGGAAATTCACATCCCAGAGGCACCCTGACTTTACTCTCCGTGGCTCACCTGATCTCTCCTGTGAAAGCTCCCTTTGGTACCTTGTAACAGTTCTGTGCTGCCACGCCAATCTTTGCATCGAGCTTCTGACGGGCAAAGTCTAGGTAGATAGAGGGGGCTCCACAAACCACCTCTGCAAGGCAAAGCACCCTGTTACCCTTGTGACAGGAGAAGGGAAGAAACTGTACCCGGCCACTGATCCTGGCCCCAAGAGGTCATCCCTCTCTCCTGGGAAGGCACAGCCCGCCCCTCCTCACTGACATTTGGGGGCCCCTCTGCCACAGGACAATCCCTGCTATCCGATAACTCAACAGCAGGTAGGAAAGCCCTTTCCAGGGAGCTGGACAGGCGATACCAGGCCGACAGGCAGGTCACAGGGGTCCCTTGGAAAGTGCCCAGATAAAAGATCGGGTGCGAATCCCACTCTGCAGCCTGGGCCTGGCCGAACCGGGAAGAGCCGGGTTGTGCCTGGGTTATAACCGGGCACAGCGGCGGGGCAGGGGCTGCAGCGCGGCGCTCCGAGAGCCCCGCTCCCAGGCGTGGGGGCCAGGCCGAGGGAGGCGCGGGGCCCCGGGCCCGCGGGGTCTGTGGGGATGGGCCGGGGCGCCCCGGGGGTCGGCCGCACGTGGCGGCCGGGCCTGCGGGTACCCGGATCCGGTTTCGCGGGTATATTTAGCGCCGCTGCCGCGGGGTTATATTTAGGCCCCCGCCGCCCTCTGACATTTGCCGCTCCCCCGCCCGGGCCCGGGCCCGGTCCCCGGCTCCGCAGGGCCGTGTGGGACGTGCGCTACGTGCGGGCCGCGCCCTCACCGGTGTCGGCGGAGAGCTTGGCGCTGTTCAGCGTATGGATGAGCTCGCCCAGGCTCTTCTTGTCGCCGTTCATCTTCCAGTTGCCCCCCACGAAGAACTTCCTGGGCGCCATGGCGGGAACGAGCGGGAGCGGGGCCGGCAGCGGAGGAGACGCGAAGGTCAGCGGCGGCAGCGCGAGCGGCGACCGGCGCCCCTTTTATAGCCCGGCGGCGGCTGAGGCCCCGCCCCCCGCGTGCCCCGCCCAAGACCACGCCCCGCGGCGGAGCCCCGCCCCCTGCCCCACCCGCGCTCCCGCGGCCGGCGGGGTCAGACCGGAGCCAGGGCGGTATTTCGACTTTTATTTTGTCCCTCGTGTATTTTGGCATGTCAAGGGCACACAAGGGGAAGCGCTGCTCGTGGCCCGCCTTGCTGCCCGCCCCACGCCCCCGCCCGACAGGGCGGACAGGAGGAACCCCCCCATTCACAAGCCACACGTACACACAAGCCCCCTCCTCTCCTTCCGGACAGCAAGGAGGTGGCATCATCCCACCAAGCAGCGAAGCACTAGGGCTGTGTGTCACGGGGGTGAGGACAGTGAGGACATTTCCTATAGAAACAGATATTCCCAACCCCCCAAACCCCCTTCACTCATGTCCACAGGGGCTCCAGCCGCCAGCCGATTAGTCAGTGAACTCTTGTCTCCCCATGTCTCCACAGAGAGGCCGTGAAGGGACTGGGGAAAGGAGCAGGGACGAGAAGGACCCTGCTCCCACCCTCACTGCCCCCACCCCTTTTCCCCCCCACACCTTTAGCCCACTCTCCCCACACCACACACAGCAAGAGGATGTTCTAGCTGGGAATCCGCTGGTAGAAGTAGATGTAGCCCAGGTCCTTGGGGGGCTTCTCAGAAGCACAGACTTTCTGGTCGTTGTAGATCACCCACCTGCAACAGGCACAAGAGGAGCTCAGGAATGCCATTCCATGGCTAAGACACAACTTGATTACACTCACCTGCTCTCAGCCCCAACCCCCCAAGACCTCTAAGGAAATGGGGCAGGATGGGGATTTAAACCAGTCCCTCAGTTCCCTTACACCGTGGAAAACCTTACCTGCCATCTTTCTTGATGTGACAAACATAATGTCCGCACATAGTTGAAGTGCCCATGTGGCTGATGAAGGCAAACAGCTGGTATTCTTGAAAGGAGGAGGGAAGAGAGGATTGTCAGGGAAAGAGGAAAGATGTCTTACTCCCTAACACCCTGTGCAAGGCCCCCTCTAGAGAAGGATCCCTGAAGGAAGCTTTGCTGGGTAATAATTTAGAACTTGATCCCCATCAAGTGTGACTGTGAGCGCTCTTAAGGCCAAGCATACAGGGAAATAGGAGATGCTAACTTCCATTTAGCCTTCTCCCAACTTTTTATTTGGGCCATGGGTGCTGGATGGGTAAGGCAGGGATTTCACCTCCCTACAGCCTCCAGCAGCACTGGCACAAATTCTGCTTTTTTCAGTGGGAACCAAAAGGGCAAAAAAAGCCTCCCAGCACCACTGGACAAAAGCAGCACAGCCCCTCCTGTCTTTCACGTTATGGCACTTCGCCAGCCTCTCTCTTATTGGCTTCCACGTAATCCTCATCCAGCCTGAAGGGTCTAGAATACTTTGCCATTCCTTCCCTCTTCCTCCCTGCTTCCACCTCTACAACCAGACCAGCTCTGCAATAGCTGCTGCTGCTAAAACCTGCAGTACTGCATGGATCAGGAATGACAAAAAAATGTTGAGTTTGCACCCCAAAATCCACATTCCTCTGGCTTGGAACTCACTTCCAGGCCCATCGCGCACTTTGGGACCCACGGGGACGGATTCAGAGATGGACTCAGCTGCCGAGCGCCCCTCTGAGATATCCATAGCAGCTTCTGCATCGAGGTCATCAATGTGACTGAAGATCCAATCCACAGCACGCTCCAGACTGTTGTTCTGGAAGGAAAAAGAAGACAGTGAACTTGGGAATTCCTGTTCCTGGGAAAATCCTTGTGCTCTGATGTCACTCGTGCCTCTCACCGTGGCTCTAAGCGCTTTCATCGCCTGGTCCCGGGAGAAGCCCATGGAGACAATGGTGGCCACACTGTCTTCTGAAGGAGGGTCTGGGCAGGCAATAGTTGACCCTGGCCCACTGGATCCAGGGAGAACTAACGGGTTAGCAAAGTCTGCAGCAGGGAACACAACACAGCTCAGAGTAATCAGATCTCTCCAAGAGGGTACAGCCCAAGTCCAAACTACTTCAGTTTTCCACTGTGGTAGCAGGACACAAGAACAGCCCAGAAGCAGTAAGCTTCACCACGACCATGGCCTCGTACCTGGATCATCCATATGAGACATGACCCAGTTCATGGCCGCCTCAACCCCACTGTTCCCTGTGTAATACACGGCTTTGCGGCAGGCATCCATGGGAAAGCCCATTTCCACTAGCTGGATAATCACCGACTCATCCAGCATGGGTGCTGTGGGGAGACAGATGTTAGAGTCACCCACTCCCACCCATCCCTGCTGGCTCCATTTCATCTCGTGTCACACAGCCTCCAAAGCCACCACTTCCTAGCTTTATTTCGCACCAAGTTCCATCTCTTGGCTTTTCTCAGCCACCTTTCTTCTCCAGAAGAGCAGTCTCACACACAGGCAAAATGATTCAACCATGAACTCGAGAGTATTGGCTCTTCTGTAGGCTCTGAACCTACTCCCACTGTGGTTTATAAAAATTAAATACCCCTACCAATTAAATCCTGTATAAATCCCAGCTCTGCCTCCTCTAAATGCACTGGACACGCCACCCCAACTTGCACAGAACAGGAATCAACAAACCCCCTTGCATAACACCCTTGCATAACAAGCATGCAAGGGAGGCAGCTGGCAATCGCTGACAAAAGGACAGGGAAAGTCTGAGCAAGTGGGAAACTGCTAGCATGGGACACAAGGCAAGGAGAGCAAGGAAATGAGTCAGGCATCAGGAAGAGAGGAGGAGAATCACTAACATGTCGGAGAGGAGAAGTGAGGGGAGCAGAAGGAGTCGTCGTCCTCGTTGCCATAGAACCCCAGGCTACCTTTGGGCTCATCTGGTGTCACCAGTGGGGGTGCGATGTCTGGCATTTCCTCTTCTCCTTCCTGCAGCCCCGTTCCCTGCAGTGCAGAGATATCCAGCTCCTCTGGCATTTCAATGGAAACATCTGCAAGATATGGTCTTGCTCAGCCTCCACATAGGGGCACAAACAAAGGACTTGGCTGGGAGATCTGGAAGGGTAAATCCCTGGGGATGTCTGCAGCAACTTTTGGGATAGCTACTTTCCTCCTAGCAGTAATGACCACAATATCCATATGTGACTCCCAGTACCTATATGCTCTGTACTTCTCATCCTCCTTACCAAGCTTTTTGGGCACCCAGTCCAGACCGAAAGTGAACTTCTTGATCTGGATGACCAGATAATCTGGGAAAGAGGCGAACCGCGTCGTTCTGGAAAAGACACGTAACATTTTTAAACACCTTGTCAGCAGAGACTGAGGGTATCTAGCTGATCCAAGAAATCAGTGAGTAGGACAGAGTCATGTCCTGAGCAAGCTGGGGGATACACCTGTCTGTCCAGCTTGTCTGTGCTGAATTTAAAGCTCCTCAAACACAGAACCATTTCTAAGGCAGAAGTCCTAACAAGATGAGGTGGAATGCAAATCTTGGAGATGAAAAAAAATAGTATATATTCTCTACCTTCCAATCTTGTATTTTACAAGCCTGGTTAGATTTTGTTTAATTAAAAGTCTAACCCTTAAGGAATGTAGTAGAAATAACTCTTTTTATTAGACCAACAGATACACCTGCAGGAACTGTCAAGAGCACTTTTTTGGATATGAAACAGAAGCAGCGACTTTTAAGTTAACTGAATTTGATTAAACATTATTTAGTTAGACAATTTGAGAGAGAAAGTGTCTGGAATCTATGAAACAGAGGGGAACGTTTGTGAAGGGAGAAGCACCTGTAAGTGAGACAGATACTCATTACCAGGTGATAATTGCAACGTGCTGTAGAACTAAATTAAGTGACAGTAAAGTGTTTGAATACAACTCAGAAAAAATTAAAACAAAATGTTAATTTTCAATGTGATGTCTGTTTATAGTAGCTATTGCTTAATAATGGAGCATTTGTTTAATAATTTAATTAATTAATTACTATTAATTAATTAATGGTATAGAAAAGCACTTCCAACTCTGATGACTTTCATTGCAAAAGAACACTCAGCATCACAGCAGAAAGCTGCTTACATTTCTAGTCTTGTCACTTCAACTTTGCACTGTTGCATGTGCGACAAGCAGTGAGAAAAATTAAAGCTGTTTTTAAAACCTTGCTACTAGCATTTAAACTAGCATTCTTTCAAAGAACTCATGCATCTGTTATACTCAGTGTTCTGCTCAGATCTTCACAGTTGAAAACTTGAAGAAATTGTAGAGATAGTGCAAGATCACCGTCATCATACAGTCAGTACAGATTTCAAAGCTAAATTTTAAATTTACAGTAAAAGATACTATTTTCTGAAATACCACTGTGTTTTCGTAGCCTCTCAGCAACCGAAATCTGATGGCTAGGACTTCACTAGCACTGCTGTTCTGCTCACTGAGGGTAACATCCAGCACTAATGGACTGATCCCCTCTCTGCTTCAGTGTTCTATGCACCCAGGGTGTAGAGGACTACAAAGCTTTAGTAATCTTCTTCCCCCAAGCCACTACAAGAGGTCCCCAGAGATGCAACTAAGGCCAGCTCATCACAGCTTAGCTGACACACACTTACTTGAGAGCCACAGACTTGGCCTGCAAGGCTGTGCTCCAGAAATCATCCACCTGCTCTGGAGCTCCATAGGCCTCTAGGCAGGAGCTGAAAGGCACCTTGGCTCGCACCAGCTCAGGCAGCGGCTGCTTCTCCTCCTCTGCCTGCCTCTTCTTCTCTCATACTCCAGCAGTTCATCTAGAGAATAAAGCAGAGGAGTCAAGGACCACTTCTAGGTACCTACAAAGTGACTGGTGTAAGCTACAGCCAGAGGCAGAGCAGGCCTATAGATACAGGCCATGGAGAATGGAGCACAGCTTCCAGAGCACAGTTCTGCTACTGCAGTCACTCCTGTTGTGCTGCTGAATCACAGCCCAGCTTGTGGTAGCCAAGGGAGAGGCTCCAGAGGGACATCACTGTGTCACACCACCTCTGAAGATATCAGCCTGATCCCAAAAAGCAGGAGAAGGACCTGGCCTCAGAAGTGGCAAAGAAGTTCCTCTTTCATTTAAGGAGTTCTGTGAGAAGAGTACAATATACAAACCTAGGGCTTGCTGCTGTTGTGGTGTTGGCACATTACTGACCTTTGTTGAGTGCAGCATCCATGGGCACAGGCAGCTGCATAATGTAGTCCACACGCTGGGTATATTTCACTTTTTCTGTGGCCAGGCACTTCAGTTTCTCCTCCACCAGAAAACGGAAGACCTCGTTAGGGTTCTCCGAGCTGCGGCAGTTCCTCTGGAGAAGGAGAAATTAGAAGGACAGATGTAATATCAGAATGGCACAAAAAATGATCTGCAGTAACAGTGATGTCACACAGCACATGGCTGAAGAGTAGTCACTTCTGTACCCAGTACCCTGGAAAAGACAGCAAAGAGGAAAGTCAAAGCCAGCTTCTGTGCTCCAGGAAGCCATGGCATTCCTGCTCCTAGAGAAGAAACTTTACACCTCCAGCTGTGCCACTCCCAAAAAAGATTTCTCCAGGGAATCAGCCCCGAAAACATGGCCAAGCACCTATTCTTCTCCACCCTGGCAGGTGCTAGATGGCCCACTTCCCTGTGTTCTTTCCCTCTCTCTGCTCTCACTGCCAGCTTCTCACCTCCACTCCTCACCCCTTACTGTGGGAAGAAAATCAAGCTGGACTTTTCCATGATTTGCCAGATGGACTCAACCATTACCTCCACCATGTTGATGAAGTGCAGAAAGAATTCCTGGGCATCCTGCTGTCGGTTAGTGGAAAACTCTGGGTGCCCCTTTCCAATGAGGGACTTGAACATGCGTGGAGCAATGCCATTTTGCATACCCTGCAAAGAACAGTGTGGAAGAAGGTGGTCATAATTTGCCAAGCATGTGTCCTGGCACGTAGCACTCTATTCTTAGCCATGCTTTTCTTCAGGTGACAGGCCTTGCAAGAAGCCCCAGCACGTGTCTTCAGAAAGGGTTCTCCCTCCTTTGCCATGTAGCACACAACAATACCTCATGCAACACACACATCAAGGGGATGCCATGTCCAAGCCTCACCTTCTGATCAGGCTGCTGCTCCCCATCTGCAGAAGCTGGCCTTGAATACTCTCCAGAAAGCAGTCCATGGCCCAGTTTGGCTCTGGAATGACAAAGTCACTGTTAGTATCAATGTTTCTTCAATTTCACATGCTCCAGGAGCCACATCAACCCATCCAGCTCTGACACTGCCATGAGCTGTCAATCTCACAGATAATAGCTTTCTCTGCTGCACCAGGCAAGATTATCTTATAGTAGTCTGCTCTCTCTGGCCCCTGGAGACATCACTGACTTCAAAGTTACCAGGGCTTTAGGGTGCCAATCTCAACCACTGCTTGCACACTGAGTAGAACAAGAAGGAACAGCTGGTGCTGAGCCACAGAGCAGCTGTGCATCAGCCAAGCTGAGCTGCAGCCTGACGGGGGAACGGAGCAGTGTCTGACTGTGCAGGAGACAACAGGGCACAGAGAAATTGTCTGAGCCAGAAATAGCACTGCTGTGAGCAGACTGGTCACGTTCTCCCAGAGGAAAGATTGACTGCATCAGGCACTTAATGGACAACAGTATGTGTTTAGAGATTTACTCCTACACCCAGAGCCTCCTGCTATTCCATTTCACTCCAGTCCTTCCCCATCATTACTGCCATTTGTCTGGAACCAAGCCTTACCAATTCCTCCTTTTGACCAGGTAATCATCTTTCTGGCTGTCTCACCTTAATCCCCTCTCAGTGAACACCTCACTCCAGGCTGCCTGAATTTAAAATCCTCCTGTACCACTGAACTCCCTGTCCACAAATGCCACCTTCCATTCCTCCACCCCAAACTTCCACATGCTTGTTTGAGAGCAGCTGCAGCACAGACTTGACATACTTGAAATGCAACCCCCTCCCAAATCTTGTTTTTCTCCTTCTGCATATTCTCCTGCACAGTACCTCTTGAGGGAAGCCTTTCTAGGCATACATAAGTTATCTAGTGAGAATAAAGCTGCCTAAACCTATGTATCCCCTTGCTCTTTGCCATCTCCCTCTACTACAGATAGCAAGCCCCTTTTAACTGTTATGCAGAGAGAAGCTGCCTCCCAGAAATCCCCCCAGTTTAACAGGCACAACACACAAAATACATTTCAGAGCCTCTCATGAACACAGGGTGCACTCTGTCCTCTCCATCTAGGGCATTCAGCTGAAATTCCTTGCCTTAGATCCTCATTGATCACTGAGGATCAATGTCTCTGGTGACAGGCAAGGAAAGAGAGGTGAGGCTTGAGGGAGAACCCTGAAGCAAAGGAGCACAGAGGGGATGCATCCAGGCAGCCTCAGCCTTCCTTCTCTCACCAAAATTTTACATACACTTGTGTGCTGAAATCCTGTGTGGGGTCCGAAGGTGCACTTTGGAATATCTTCTCCAGCTTGTCCACATACCTGCAGAGCAAAACAGAGCAATCTAAGGGATATGCAGCTTCATCTGGTAAAGATGCAGTTCAGAGCATGATTACGGCCACAGAAGCGCACAGCCTGAGGGGACCTTTGTACTGATCCCAGCCTAATGGAAAGGAGTGATTAAGCTCACTTACTTTCTCTGGAAGTCTGGGATACTGAACAGCACCTGCATCACAGAATTGAGGTAGCAACTGTTGCCCAGGTTACGGATACCAGTGTACCCAGGCCCATAGAGGGGCTTGAGCTGAACACCAGACTCCTGGATGAGCTCCCACTCGCCAATGCGCTGGTTCATGTCTATTTCCAGTTCTGTCATTGTCTTGTCTGTCTGCAGAGGGAAAGAACAGGAAAATCCTCAAAGAAGACACAAGGCAACATCAGAGGTGTGAAAAGTGCAACGCTGTAGAGAAACAGAGTCAATCCATTCTGGTTTATTCTCTAAGTAGAGGAGGAAGAAACAAGAGTTGTTTCCATATATAAGAATACCGGGGACAGAAAGAGGAGGGAAAAGAAATATGTGAGACATCTGAACGATTCCCTAGAAAGAGGCATGGAAACCGCACACTAACAAAAAAAGGTCAGCACCTGGGAGCCTCCCTGCCCACAGTACTGACACATAATCCCAGGGCAATAATCCTGAGGGACATGAAAGAAAGGCAAAAAAGGCAATCAAAGAAGAGAGGCAGATGAGACAACTCTCTGTGTGACAAAAACCCCAACATTTCTTGACCAGGAATGGCTCTGTATAGCCACAGAAAGTTGGAATCTAGCAAAGACACCTCAGAGCTGCTTCTCTCTCCCTCTGGGCCTATGGAGGACACCACTTCCTCCTCACCTTCTGCATCTTGAGCATGTCAATCCCAAAGTGTGCCAGGTGTTCTGCCAGGTTGGGATCCAACACCATGTCATCCTCATCATAGGAGTAGACATCTATGCAGGAAAACAGAAAAAAAAGGAACTTATAATGGCCTGTGATCTCAAATTCACAGCTGGATGAAGAAAGCGCTCAGAACTGGGTGTTTTGACAAACTGAGCCATTGGACTTTCTGCCCTTTCTCAGCAGAATAACGTTAACAGACAGAATGGTGTTCTAAATCCTCCTAAACATGTGACAAGACAACTTTGTCACTGATCAGGGTACAGAGGTACACTTATGCCAGGAGTAATGAAAATAGGTTACTGTGCCATATACTCTCTGCTCAGGATTTGAACACACGATTCTTTGATAAACACCCCAACACAGAAAATCAGACAGCAACCTGGATAACTATTCTAAAAGCTCCCAATTACAAGGGAGGGACAGAGGAAGGCGAGGTTTTTTTATCAGCTCATTCTTTGCCTCACACAAGAAGCAGGTCGTCAGAGAGGCAAAGTTCACAATGGGATGACACGGCGTGTTCCAGGTCACAAGATGGCCAACACCACCCTGATACCTGCAAGAGATCTGCGTCAGCCTGAGAGGTGCCTGGCCTCCCTAAGCCTGGGAGGAGCCCCGTTCTCACCAGCCCCATCAGGAGTGATTGTTCCCAGTTTCACAGCCAGAGGGTAGCCGGTTTCTCGGTAGTGCTCGACCGCGTGGTTGTTGCCGCCGCTGCCGTCGAAGTAGCGCCGACCGCAGAGGATGGCTCCGTCCGTCATGTTCAGCCACAGGTTCTCCTTCATGTCACACTTGCTGCACTTCCAGCCACTATTGACAAGGACCAGAGAAAAAGAGATCAGAGGGAAAACATCTGGGTTCTACCTCCCAAGCCCTCACCATTGCTGCCCACTGCAATATCCGTAGTGTAAGTGATCCCATTCCTCTTCTACTACAGAACACTGAGAATCCTGACATACCCTAGTGTGCCACCTCCTCTGAATCTACTGTGACAAGGTGTCAGGACCCAGGACATCCCTCTGGCTGTCCTGAGCAGCCAAGACCCCTGCCAGGGGTCTCAGAGACCCTGGCACAGAGACCAAAATGCCTGTGGTTTTGATTATGACTTGTGGAGCAAATTACCAACCTTAGATGAAGATCTGCAAGGCCCCGACAAATTAAGTAGAATGATAGTGAATTTATCACTGGGTGAAAAAGTAGATTTTGGGGTTTTTTAGAATGGAGGTTCAGGGGGCAAGATGGAGGGATCTGTTTGTGTCCTGCCTTTCTCCTTCTTCTTCTTGGCCTCCATCTTCTGCTGTGATGTTGGCACTTTTAGATTGGTTTAGAGTAGAAGCTCACTCTCTAACATAGGTGATAGGTATTGGAAAGTAATTGCAAACATTGTATACGTGGTTTTTAGTATAAAGACATAACATCACCCCGGGGGCAGGCAGAGTGCCTGGACTGTCTTGCTGAGCGGAGCTTGGCAGGACAGGAGAAAGCATTTTATAGCTAAGATACAATAAAGCTAAGATACAACCTTGAGGCCAAGAAATTAAGAGCCCTGACTCCTTCTTCCAGTGCCAGGCTGGGAAAAGAGACTTTCTAACGCATCTCAGGGTCACTCTGACCAGCTAGAGACCCCGACAACAAGGCACACCTGGAGACTCCCAAAAGAAGCCTCATCTGCTGCTGCAGCCCAGCACAGGAGAAGGGCCTGGGACATGAGTGACACAGCAAATTCCAGTACTATGCTCACCACGGTGGGATGCGAACATCGTTCTGAAGCTGGTGCAGGGAAAAAGCGTGCTTGGAAACACGGCGAACCTCCCCATCCCAAGCCTGCACCTCCTGCTTCCGTGAGGCTGAATCTGCTGTCAGGATGGCCTCAATCGCACTGGCAATCTGGAACCAGGACAGCAGGAGAAAACATGAAGGGCTGGACTACCATGGTAAAGGCACAAGAAGCTTCCAGTGCTACAGCACTCCACATTTAGAGAAGTTGGTTGGGACTTTTGGGAGCCTCAGTCACACACAAGGCAGAACTCTGTAATATACATATATACATATTTTATATATATACAGCACTGTGAAAGCGCAGAGCAATCCTGGTGACTGCCAGCTGAGACTTCACAGCAGTTCTGCAAGATCCCCTTCACAGGGCAGTTTCCTTCTCTGTAATGGTACATTTCCTCATCAACAGTAACCCCAGCCCTCCAGCCAAACATACCCTGTCTTTGACCATGTCTGGTAGTCCCTCCAGCCCATCACGTGGAATATCCAAATGGTCCGGCAAAATCACTATTTTTACATCTTCGTCATATTCAAACTTTTCTTCTGTGATGTCAAATCCACCTTCTACACCTACAAGAAGAAAAAAACATTGTGGTAACAGGTGAAACCAAAGAGCTTGGAAAGCTTCTTTCCCCATAGCTTACATGAAATAAAGCACCATGACTAAGACAACTATCTAAATCAGTGATCCACAATCTTTCTTCCACTTCTGGATCCCAGAGCTTCTGCTGGTGCTGTGGACTTCACAGGAACAATTATAAGCCTAGTGACAATAGATTTTGTTTCTCCCAGCTCTTTTTACAGATGCTTAAAAACAATCTCCAGACTCTGGCTACAAGCCGGAAGAAAACCAAACCTCCTCTAGATGGGCACTGGCCAGAAGAGAGCCGTGACGAAGCACGGGTGTTCAACCTTAACCAGAATACTCAAGAGAATGAATGGAGATGTGCATGAAGAGATCATCTTGTAAGCCAGGACAAAGGTCAGGTCTCTCAGCATCTTTAAGAAGTCTGTCTCTCTTTCTTGCCTTTTCCAGAAAGGATAGTCTAGAGTCCTGCACTCAAGCAAGAAGAACCAGGAGCTCCTCTGGAACCAGAACATCCAGAATTGCAGAAAAAGTCTGAGCAAAGGTACAGTGATAGTGGTTTCTATGTCCACCTAGCTGTGCTCTCCAGAGGTTGCACCAGAAACTGGAGGTCCATACATGAAAGGTTATTTGCCAGTTATAAAGAGCCATCATGGACACCCACCAAAACATCTGCAGTTTCTGCAGATTCCCTCACCTACAGTTTTTGGACTATATAGGTACTCAGAGGAAAAGCTTGGCCTTCTCTGTTCTGCAGATATTCACATCCTACATCCCAAAAGGAAACAGGCAGAAGACACATGGCTTATTAGCAGCCTAAACCCACTGTGTTTTTAAACTGAATTTCATTTATTCCCGGAAAAATTGCACGCTGTGACTGCAATAATCTCTGCAACAAAGATCTGAACATCTGCAGCTGCAACAAATCTCTGAAGGGAAGAAAAGCTTTTGCTGCTCAGTACCTCTGCCTCAAGAATCCTGTGTGCAACACAGTTCTGATAATCACTACTGCATTTTCTTGAAACATTCTTGTCAAAAATATCCAGTCCCATGATATCTCCTGCAACTCCCTCCTTAGATACCTACAATTTTTACACTATGCACAAACTGCTGCATATGAACACAATGATTTTAGAAAACAGTCACCAGCATCATGCAACAACATACCTAGATAATCCTCATCCTCTTCTGTGCCTCTCCAGCATAGCCCAGAGATTTCCTGTCACCACTTCACAGAGTAAGGCAATACACAACCCCCCAGGGCATTACACAATTCCTGAACCCTAAACAAACTAAACCAGACTGGTGAGGTCCCCTCAGGTGGTTTTGTGAGCCTTCTGAGGCTCCAGATGAGAAAGAGGGTCAATAGCCACCAGCTTGCCCTGAGGTACACTGCCTCCCTTTCCATGGTGGTACCTAAGCATCACACACCACAAAAGTCCATCTACCAACATGCAGGCACAGGAGGCAAGCACTGCAGATCTCTCATTGAGAGGGGGAAAAGAGGTACAGAGAGATCAAGGGCTACATTTTGTTCACAAATCTTTCTAGTACTTTAAAAAAATCTCCCATGTCAGAATTAGCTATACCACAACAGTTCAGCTAAAACAAAGATTAAAAAAAAACTTCTCCTGAACTTGAGACCATTGTCTCACAGGGCCAATACTTTCTTTTATTCTCTCCTGCTCCATTCACACCATTAAGCTGTTATCACACGCAGGTATTTGCCAACTCACTGACAACACTTGGTGAAAGACCTTTGAAGAATTCAGGATGCAGAAATAACTCATAATGCAGACCAGGCCTCATGTCTCCAAAAGCAGCATAATCATATTTATACATAAAAGCATTGGCTATCTGAAGAAACAGAGACTTCAGCCTCAATTTTGCTAGGAGTGTTCTTTGGGGCTCTATTCAGCTCACTAGCAAAACAAGGAGCAGCTGCCGTCTTAATAGTGATGTTTGTGCTCTGGCAGTAGACGAGTCACTGGGCGTCTACACCAGGGAAAAAGTGAGCCAAAATCAAGACATTCACAGTCCAGATTCTGGATTTCCCTCTAGTGGTCAGCTTCCAGCAAGCCAAGAACCTGTTACTGCTACAAATGTTCCTGTTCCTTCCTTTATGTGTCTCCATAATGGCTCAGAAATTACCAGCTGAGACTGCTCCAAATAAGCAGCATCTCCACTGACTGCCATGACAGCCTTCTCAGTCGGTGAAAGACAGTAATGGGAACACCAGCCTTGCTCTTCCAAAAAATTGAATATTTAAAATATTTTTTATGTTTTAATGTTCATGCATTTCCTCCAGTATCAGCCTTTTAAGACCTAATGAACCAAAAATGCTAACAGAGCATTTCTCATTAATTTCTTCCTTGTCTGTATCAATAATGCTAGTTTAATATCAGAAGAGTTTAAAAAATAGTTTTTCTGCCAGGACCTTCAAGTTTACTTTTCTCAGACACAAATTTTAATTCTCAGACACAGGATAATAAACATACTTATACACGGAAAACAAGGTGCAACTCTGGATACAGAACACAACCACCACCTTAATGACTGTTCTACAGACACTGCTCACCGGAGACACACTGGAAAACATGAAGTCTGAATTTGGCCAGGGATACTAGCCAAGAAGAGTAAAGCAGAAGAGACAAACCAGGCAGCCCCTGGCTGAACACAGGGACCATACAGCACATAGGTGCTTCCTTACCAATGGCCAAACGAGTTGGTTTCTTCCTCGGGGGGTCCCCAGCACTGGAGTTGGTGTCTTCTTCCTTCTGTGGCATTGAGAAGAAATAGGGAAATAAGAGTTAAGGGGATAGGCACGCTGTAGTAAGCCTTAGGGACTGAAATCAAGCTACTCTGAAAACAGAAGGAAACCAGGCAGAAACAACGTGGGCAATCCATAAAACAACTCAGCACAAGCAGAACTGAAGCACTGGTGTCCCTCAATTCACCAGGAAAAACAACAGCTGCATCTCAGGAGAGAAAACTCTGTACCTGATGGAATACACAGACACAGCCTGGCTCTCAATTTCAGAACAAGTTTGAGTGTATGTATTTTTATTTTTTACCGGTTTACGTGTTCTTTTGAGGTGCAGGTAGACCCGCTGGCCTGTTTTCTGATAGTGCTTTTCCACATACTGCTTCCCAAAGCCCAGGAACGTGTTCATGCAGATATACAAGCCGCCATCTGACTCCTGGAAGGAAGGACAGACAAAAATGAAGGGAGGTGGTCAGGAATGGCATTCCAGCTGCTAGGATAGGCAGGGCAGACTAGTCATTATTCATTAAGTCATGGCAACAGCTCATTCCTACATAACAGCCACAAGTAGCTAGTAAGAAATAGGATGGCAAGCCCCAGCCTGGCTGTCCCAGAGGAACAGGTACTCCTGTCACGATGATGTATTTAAAAAACTATTTGTGTGTTCATTTATGGCAGGATGCTACCAAATCAGGAAAGCCTGAGTTTCCAAAAGAGTTTACCTTGCAAAAGGCCCCTAGCACACAGTTTACAAGTTGAGAGCATGGTACAATCATTACCAGCAAAACTGTGGTACCCTGTCCAAACACATGACTCCCAGAGCCATAGGGAATGCTGCCAAGCTACAGTGTGAGGAAGGTTAACAGACCATTGTTTACTTTTGCTGTTGTGTTCAAAAGCCTGTGAGCAGCTTGGAAACAGATACAGAATGTGCCCCCACCATGCCATCAGCAGCTGGAAAACACCACACTCATTTATCAGATACCCTTTTCAAACTGAAGGGGCAGGGGACCCAAGTGCAAGGGCTGGAAAGGAGAGAAACCACTCAGAAGCTTTCAGAAGCTGCTGGGACTGAGACAGAGCGGGCAGCGCAGGGTCAGGCATCCCTGTGAACCTCGGGGAGGGCAAGAGGACCAGGATGCCATGTGCAGCTGCCCCGAAGGACCCGTATCTCCCTGCTGGAGCCCAGCTCTGCGGGATGGGGCTCAGCACGGACGGGCGCCCGCCAAGAGGCCCAAGGGGCACCTCGCCCTCCCGCTGCCTTCGCCGCCCCTTTGGTCCACTTAGGCCGAGCAGGGGTAGCGCAGGAAGCGCAGGGATGTCAGCGGGGTGGAGATGGCTGGAGAAGGGACCACTGCCATCTTAATGACACAGCACCGCCTCGCCCCCCGCCCGCCGGGCCAGGCCAGGCCGCGCGGCGAGGCCAGGGAGGCGGCTCAGACCCGGGCAGGGCGGGACCCCCGGCCCGCCCCCCGCCGCCGAGGGCGGGCCCGGGACGCGCCCGACCCCCGCCGGACTACAAGTCCTGGCGAGCCGGGCTCGGAGGGTGCGGGCCGGGGGCGCTCCCTCTCCAGGGGCTGCCGGCGGGCCGAGCCCCCGCCGATCGGGGCGAGCGCCCTGCCCACGCCCGCCCCGGCCCCAGAACTACAGCCCCCAGCGCGCCGCGGGCGGGCGGGGCGCACCGCGAGGCACGCCGGGCGTAGTAGTCCGCGAGGGCCCTGCGCGCCACCCGGTAACGGCCACCGCGGCCACGGGGGAACCACAAATCCCATGAGGCCCCGCGCGGGCGGCGCCCCGGCCGGCGGCGGGGTGGGAGCCGGCCGCGGCGAGAGCAGCCCGGGCGGACGGGCGGGCCGGCGGCGGGGCGCGCTTACCGGCGTGTCGAAAGAGAAGGCGCACTCGTCCTTGTGGACGCGGTCGCCGGCCTTGGGCACCCGGATGGACGGCAACACCGACAGCAGCGCCTCGCTCAGCTCCGCCATGACAGCGGCTCACCGCGGCACCGCCCACAGCCCCGCCCCACCCAATCGCAGCCTGGCGCGGTCAGGCGGGTCCTAACCAATCGGCAGCGAGGCTGGAGGCCGGACTCGCCCTGCCGACCCGCCGGCTCGCCCAATCGCAACCGGCCCTCCGGCCATGGCGGGAGGCGGTGCCGGGCTCCTCCACCAATAACGACGTACCGAGGGGCGAGGGGGCGGGACTGTCTCCGAAGATTGACAGCGGGGCGAGGCGGGACGTGACGGGCGGGGACTGCGGAGCCGACGCGCTGGCGGGGCGGGGAGGTGGGCGCGGCGCAGCCAGCCCCGCCCCCTGCACAGCGGCCAATGGGCGGCGGCAGCGCCCGGCGCGCGGGAGATTCGAACGGCGCGTCCGGCGGGGCCGGGGCGCAGTGCGGCCGCCGCCGCCATGGGCGCCTCTGGCAGCGCCCCCGCCACCCCGGTCGCGCCCCGCAACAAGCACCTGGCTCACGTCAGCGACCCCCGCTCCCCTACCGCCGGCATCCTGCGCACCCCCATCGAGGTAGGCGTCCTCCCACCGCCGCTTCCCTCTGCGTGGCTCTGGCCCGCCGCCACCACGGCTGCCCTCTCCGCAGGTGGTGAGCTCCCCGGCGGACAGTCCGCAGCCCAGCCCCGCCGAGCCGCCGGCGAGCACTGGCCAGCAGCGTGACCCACGGTCGCCCACGCCCGGCATCTCCCGCACGCCCATGAGAGCCGTGTCGAGTGGTGAGTGAAGCGGCTGTGGGCGGGTGGGTTGAGGGCTGCCTGACTCAGAGGCTCACCCCGGCCCCCTCCGTCCCCGGCAGACAGCGTGGACCGCCTGGTGAAGCAGCTCAGCGAGGCCTTCGGGGCCGAGGCCGCGGCTCCCGAGCCGGCGCCTCCGGCAGCGGCGGGCCCCGCAGAGGAGCCGGCCCGGCGGAGCTCCCCGCCCGCGGGCCAAGAGGCGGAGCGGCCGCCCTCGCCCAGCACGGCCCGGCCCGCCCGCCCGGCCGGGCACGGCCTCTCCTCGGGTAAGTGCTCGGTGTGCCGGTGACGGGGCTCCGTGTGCCTAGAGAGCTGACGGGATAGGCCGTGAGCATTCGGGGCTCTCGGCGCCGTGTGGTTGGGGTGCCTTCTCAGGCATGCTCCCCGCCAGAGCCTGTCCCCAACCCCAGTTCGGCTCTGTCCCACCGCCTGCAGCCTCTGTGGCCCGGACACGCTGACTGTCATCGAACAGACTTTTGTCCAGCGATGAGAAATGGTTTTTAAACTGTACTTAAAATCTAGAGGTATACACCAACTCTTCCCCACTCCGAAATGGGTTTGTGACTGTGGAGATCTGTCCAGAGGGACCTTGCAGTTTTTCTTTGGGAAGAGCTGTGGAGCAAGGGTGGGCAGCACATCTCTGTGCTAAGGCTGAGCAGTTCTGAGAGACTTTGATACAGACTGTGTTTTAGAAAGCTCTGTGCTGAGCACTGCTCCTCGGAGGAGTGGCTGAGAACTGTTCAACCTGGAGAGGAAAATGCCCAGGGGGTATCTTGTTAATAGATACAAATACCTGAAGGAAGGGTATAGGAAGGGAGAGCCAGGCTCTTTTCAGCGATGCCCAGTGATGGGATCAGAGGCCAAGGGGACAGAATGGTACACAGGAAGCTCCTGCACACCAGGAAGCACTTTTTTTTCACCATGAGGGTGACCAAGCAGTGGAGCAGGTTGCAGAATCTCTATTGAGATATTCAAGAGACTCCTGGATGTGGTCCTGGACAATGAGCTCTAGGTGACCCTGCTGGAGTAGGTCCTCTTGAGTTCACTTCCAACATCAGCCTTTCTGTGATCCCTTTGCCTCAAAGCCCTTGGGTAAGTTTTTGATAAAGGCCATGAGGCATTTAAAATCCAGGACTTTTGAGCCTTGTTGTGATGTGCTGGTGTGTTTCCTTTTGTCAACTAGTGAGCAAGCCTATGAGACACAAGGCCAACAACAAACTCATGGCAACATCTGGAGGAACTGGCCGCTCTCCCCTCAGCATTCTACAAGATGATAATTCCCCCAGTTCTCCTGCCCCTCGCCAGGTAAAGCGTAATGGGTCATGCTGAGGGAGGGAGATTGAGTTGAAAAAAAGTCAAATCCTTCAATTTCTGTGTCTTATAGGGTCCCAGTTGAGAATTGTGGCCTCCTAGGCCTGTAGAGACTAGAAACTTCACAAATGTTTTTCTGTGGGTCAGTCTTGTCACTAAATGCCTCTGAGTCTTGTTCAGTGTCTGTCTTTGGCCTTACTGTGAAATTGTTCATTTCAGTGCATTCTTTCTCTGGGCTGTAGAAAAAAGTCACTCTTGTACATTGTCACAAGAGAGTCCAAGCTGAATGGCCTGAAAAATAGGCTACATATTCTGCTGAGAATTAAGTAACTTTCGATTAACTTGTGTTTTACACTCTGTGTTTGGGTTTTTTATTCTCTAGGGCAAGAGGCACGTGTTGGGAGAGAACCCTGGGGAGAAGAAGGAAGTGGATCTGAGCAGGAGCCTTAAATCTGGGAACTGTGCTTGGAGTGACTTGAACAAGGAGAACCAGCAGTGTCCTTTTGTGGAGAACTAGACATTTCTTTTTGCAGGATCTTGCTATAATTTGCTGCTAGGTTTTGAGAATTTTCTAGAGGGAAGAAATCCTACAATAGACTGAAAACCCAAAGCAGTGGTCACATTTCTCACCTATCCCTGCTGGGGAAAGATTTCTCCCTCCTCTTCCCAGTTTGTCATGTCTAATGTACCGCACAGACTTTGTCTCTTTTACTGTATATCAGCTGTATTGGTTTTTCCGTAGAGTTTTTATCTCTAGTAAATAAATTTGTGTTCAACCTTTGCTGACTTTATGTCCTGATAGTGTGCTTGCTTAGCACAATGCTTTCTCTGGGACAAGGGCTCAGGCACAAATAGCTCGGCCTTCCATGAGCCTTAAAACTGCCTTGTCCCCTGCCTGGAGCATGCTGAAGGGTATGGCCTTGAATCCATGTACAACAGCGTGAGCTGGGAAGCTGCAGCTCCCTGCAGGAAACTGATGTGTATCCAGTGTCACCTCTGGAGCTGTACTGCTCCTACACTGGCCTGAAACTGAGTTAGGCAAGGGTCTGTCCTGAGGGTGAGATCCAAAATAATGTGAGACAGTGTTGTCCATTGATACTGACCTTCTGTGGGTAAGTTACTAAACCTTGTTGATCTCCAGCTGTCCCAGCAGAGCCTGGGGCCCCTCAGGATGTTGCTCTGAGCCAACAAGTGGAATAGGGGCTGAAAAAAATTATTGTGTAACTAAGCTAAAATATCCAAGCTTTGAAAGGATGCACTTTCATCTCACTTTCCCAACTCCAGCCTCTTCTCACCTAGAGCATGTGAGGAACACCCTCCCCTGGGGATGTGAGCTAAAGCAAGGGCTGTGGATGAGGTGTTGACTGGTTGAGACCAGCAGGCAATAGTCACAGAAAAAGAGTTCTGTTTGCAGTAGCTCATTGCAATGCTGGAAAGAACACAACCTGCAGTGCTTCTGTGAGCTTTCTTTATTTGCCTGGGCTATGAAGATCTAAACAGACTTGAAAACATGGGCTGATGGCTACTGGTTAGACAGGGTCACCACACAATGCAGGAGTGAGGCAAAGAGGGAAGGAACAGCAAGAAGCAGACAATAAGAATAAATATAATATTCCCTGATATTCTGGCAGGTCTTGAGGGCTACCTTTCTGCCATTTATGCATAGATAAGACTTGAACTAAAAAGAATAAATGTATTCCCTGCTATTCTGGCAGGTCTGAAGGCTGCCTTTCCCCCCTTGATGCATAGATAGGACTTGAGCTAAGCGTTCCCCTGTGAAAATGAGCCAAATTTACTATAGCTTGATGTCTGAGGTGGTGCCATAGAAATCTCAAATCCAGTGTGTCTCTGAGGCTGTCTGCATGGATACAGGACAGCTCTATCCATTACAGAGAAGTTAGGTAGAGTTAAAGCAGGGAGAGAGCTTAGTTTGGGGTGGGTGTTGCATGAGGGGTCCTGAGGAGGAGGAGGAGGGGTATCAGTGTGGGCAGAGGGGTTTGAAGGAATGTGCAGGGTGTCTGAATTGTACTGCAAAGTCCTGAGACAAAGAACAGGTCTTCAAGCCCACACAAGGCTGGAAACTGCTGGGGCTGTTTAGAGATGGAGAGAAGGGCCAGTGCCTGTGCTCCTGCTCCCCAGCTCCCCCTGCTTCTCCTCCCTGATCTCCTTTCACTCTGGGAGACTCCTACAAGTGACCTGTGTCTAGAGACAAGTGGGAGTGGTAGGTAGGCATTTCTGTTGTGCTCAGCTGCTCATGCTGTGTTGCTTGGGCTCGGGCTGTGGGCCATGCTTCCGCTGCTCTTCCCCTCCCTGCTGCCGTCCTCAGTTCCAGATCTTGAGGAAACTGTCCCAGGAGCCAGTGGCAACAGCCATGCCATCCGCCGTCACCCCCAGGCAGCTCACTCTGTTGTCGTGGCCAGAAAGGATTCCTGTGGAGGGAAAGAAGAGGTGGGGCAGTGAAGGGGGCCCTGTGAGAGGTGACAGGGTAGCCCTCCTGAGGGGACACGTGTCACAGGCTGTGCCCACGTGTGTGGCCCGGTCTGCTCCTGCACAACCTCTTGCAGTCAGTACATGGAGAATGGGAGCAAATGTGCCAAAAAACTTTTGTGTGTGGTGTACAACCAGCACCCAAGGGGTTCTTGGGCAGGTATGGCCAGCTGAATCCTCATACAACTGCTTTCACCTGGCCAGCTGACTCCTCATGCAACTGCTTTCACCCTGGACAGCTAGAACTGCTTTCACCTGGCCAGCTGACTCCTCATGCAACTGCTTTCACCCTGGAGTGACGGTAAGACTAAGATAGGATGGGGTCCTTGGTAAGGCTGAGAAACAGCAGTGCTGCTGGTGGGCTGTGTTTCATGACTTTTCAGAGGGTAAGGGCTGCATCTGAAAGAAAAGTGCTGTGTTCTGTGTATGAGGATCACAGAGTACCCAAAGATGTTGGATGGAAGCCCAGGTGCACGCTTGGCTTGGTGCCTGGCCACCAAGTGGCACTGTGAGTACCTGGAACTGGCAGACGAGGAGGAAGTAGGATATTCTATAGCAGTTTTAGCTAATGGGAACCTTCTTGTCCCCCTTGATCAACGTTGTTTAAAGGCTTGACTTCCTTAACAATTAAAACCAATATCTCTTCTAGGCCAGTGAGAGTTGTTGGCCTAGTTCTGGTGTGCTCCCTTAGCACGAGGGAGCTTTGCTGGGTTTCCGTCACTATAGGATGTCTTCCTACGTTCAGGAAAAATAAGTGCCTCATTATCCCTGAAGCAGGGAGAGGAGGCCTTGCAGGGAGGGGAGGAGGGACCTTGAGGAGCCACTGACCCACACGCTCTGCTTTCAGGGAGTCCCAGATGTTGCAGTTGAAGTCGTCGTAGCCAGCGAAGAGGAGGCGGCCGCTGCGGGAGAGGGCGATGGAGGTGATGCCGCAGATGATGGTCTCGTGGGAGTACATGATCAGCTCCTGGTCCGCCCGCAGGTCGAACAGGCGGCACGTGGCGTCGTCGGAGCCCGTGCAGATGGCCTCGCCGTTGGGGAAGAACTGGGGAGGGCACACACCGTGTTTGAATGAGGTTCTCCTCAGATCCCGCTGGAATTCCTCAGCTCGTCGCACCCCCCCTCCTGCTAACCACCAGGAAGCCACGGAGGCAGGAAAACCTGGTGGGACCAGACACTGGATCATGGAATTTGAGTCTGCTGAAGGGGGAGACTGATATTCTCTTAAGGCCTAATAAACCCCTTCTACTCCAAGAAAACAAATGGCAAGATATCTCAGTGCTTGAGGAAGGATTATTTTAACTCCAGCTTTGGCCTTAACAAAAGTCCATCTATTATCCCCCAGCTGAGGTCTGACATAATCTGGCTACTAGAGCCTTCCTCTGTTTGATCCTCATATCCCAGGCTTCTCATACATGCTCATGCCCAGGTCTTGCTCTGAGGTGTAAATAAAGGGCTCCCAGGAGCAGGTATGGCAGAAAACCATGTGGCTGACAAGGTAGCCATAGGGCAACTGAGAAAGGTTTCACTAATTGATGTCAGTGGAGGGTGGTTTGAGCAGCAGACTGCAGGAAGCTGGCATTTGCTTAGCTACAAGGAATAGTCTGCCACGTGTCTTGTCCTGCCATCTCTGCAGCTCTGAGGGAGATGCTTCCTCCCAAATGTCTGAGTAGCCTCCCATGAAGATTTAATCTTCAGAAGATCTCCCTGTGATCCCAAGTCCCCACTTGGGATCTTCCATCTGGAGCTGACCTCAGCTGAGTTAGGTGTTCCTGCTGCCTCGCTTGCATCTTGTGCCAGGGCTGCTGGAGCATGCTTAAAGCACAGCTGCCAACAGCTGTTGTGAGCAAAGCTGGACCAGCCCCTGTGTCAGGGTGCTCAGCTCCATGGCGTGCTGCCTGTCCAAGAGTTGGATGCTCTGGTGCCTGGAGAGAGCCCTCCTCCAAACTTCAGTGAACTTGGGCACTCCCTGCTTCAGGCTGGATCACGGGGCCAAGGTCTAAGACCCCTCTTACCCTGCTAACTGTGACAGCTCTTTCAACCTTGTCCCAGGGCTGTTTTGGAGCTGTTCCACCCCCCATTCTCTGCCCTAGCCCCGTGCAGGGAGCGTACGTACAGAGATGGCGTTGATGTCGGACTCGTGCCCTGAGAAGGTCTGGCGGCAGGAGCCCTCCCGCACGTCCCACAGTTTGGCAGTAGCATCACAAGCCCCCGAGATGAAGAGTTTGAAGTCAGGGGAGACGGCCAAGCTCATGCAGTCTCCAGTGTGACCAATGAACACAGTCTTCTGCTGCCCTGTCTCGATGTCCCAGAGCGCGCTGCAGGAGGGGACAGGAGAGGAGAGGAGCTCTCAGAGCCAGCCCAGGGAGAGCAGACCCACAGCCAGGCTGAAGAGCTGTCCCACTCACAGACAAAAGGAGGGATGCCGTGGTTACTGCACGGGAAAATGGGTGAGAGCATCCCTGGAGTCAGCTGTATATAACAGGAGATATCTTCACAGCTGTTGTTGGCAGTACCTTTGCCAAAACAGAGTTAGACTAAGGCTGGGGGTGTGAGAAGTTTGGCATATAAGTGTAACAGCTGAAGGGAATACTGAGAGACAGTAAGAGGGACACAAACAGCAAAAAAAATAGCAAACAGCTGAAAAAGGTCTTCTGTGTCCATCCTTGTAAGGTGCAAAACTCTTGTTCGGTGGGATCCCACAGCACTGCCAGACAAATGAACCCCAGGTAACCCTGATCTCTGAGGGAAATGCCACATTTCCTTTGTCAAAAGGTTCTTCCAAAGCAGGTATCAGGATGAAATGGGGTGAATAAAGAATAAGGACTGTTCAGAGTCACAGCACAGTGAGCCCTGAGAACCAGGAACCGAAGGATCAAGGCACTGCTTCTGCAGTGTCCCTTGCACAGAGGGCAGGATTTGAGAAGTGGAGAACATGTGCATGCTCCACATAAAATTAAAACTCTCTCTGTCCTGGCATAAATGACACTGTTCTTTGTGAGAACTTTTGACATGGTCCCTACTGTTTGGCCTGGCCTCAGCTGAGAAAAGAAGCATCTGTTCTGCCAAGGGAGGAAGAATGGATGGGGCTTCCTAAGGTGCTCCATGTGGCCTCTCCATGTAGGAGCAATTCCTCCTTAGATAGTGGAGGGCTGAAGAGCACAAGGACTGCACTTGTTGCTGTGCTAAGAGCAGAGGTCATGGCACCAGGATACAGGAGGGAGCACTCACCATGTGGTATCTCCAGAGCTAGTCACAATGTTGTTGTCATCAAGAAATCGGCAGCAGGAGAGGTATCCTGGGAAGTAGGAACAAGCAAATATGAGAAACAGGGGCAGGGACAGAAGGGTGAAGTTTGGAAGCAGGGGGCACCCAGTTGCAGGCAGGCAGTGCACACACCTGTGTGGGCTGAGAGCTCCCTGCTCACTTTGACGTTGCCTTCACGGGACTTGAGGCTGTAGATGGAGCACATGTTGTCAAGGCCTCCACAGGCCACAAAATTGCCAGAGGGGGCATAGGCACAGGTCATGACCCAGGAGGAACGCAAAGGGATGGCATGAACCTGGGAGGACCAGAAAACGTGTCAGGGCTCTTGGCAGCAGAAAGAGCAGGTCAAGAACACCATCTCCAAGAGGACCCACTCCAGCATCCCAGTTTGCAGCCACCTGGCTCCTACCTTGTTAGTTGTGTATGTGTCCCACACAATCAGTTTCCCATCTTGTGAGGCACTGACCATAAGTCTGTGAGAAAGGAATAAGGTCATGTTAGTGGCTTTCTTCCCATCAGAGCCTTCCTGCCCCTCACACCCAAGTGCTGTCCTGCAGCCAGCAGGCCAGCAGCAGCTCTCACTTAGAGTCTGTGGACCAGTGCAAGGCGTAGATCTTGGCCAGGTGTCCCCGCAGGGTCCTTCGGGTCCGCATCTGGATGCGTCCCACAACCTCCATTCCAGACACAATCTAGAGAAAGAATTTATCTTGGACTACCAGGAACTTTACTGCTTTCCACATCTCTGCCTCCTGGCTCCTTCCTGACTGGGCACCAGCCCCTCAGAGGGGTGCTAGCTTGCCCAGGCAGCCCTGTCCCTTACCTGAGCAAGCGTTGTGTCTGCACAGGCTTTCCGGGCATCCTGGAGAAGAGACAACAGCAGATGAGACAGATTGAAAGCATGTGGGGAAGGTGATGACAAGTGAAATTTGGGGTCATTGTCTGAGGGCTACTAGAAGTAGGAATTGTGGCTTTGCTGTGTTTGGATTGTGGCCAGCACAGGGGGATCTTTGTGATTAGATCACCTTCACACCAGTCAATTGTCAGGGAGGTGAGCCAAAATTTGCTCAGCATCCTGTTCACTGTGCTACACCCTTTCCATAGACCCTCCCACCTGACAGAACACCAGTGGTCTCACAGACAGAGGAGATCCTGGGGATTCATTACACTCATGGGACCCCTGTCCCTGTTTCTCTCCCTTCCCCCACCATGGTGGGAAGATCTCCATTAGCATTTAAAGGGCTGTGGAGAGCTGTAGAGGGCTCCTAGACTGTAGATGGAGAAAGCCCAGCTCCAGCTTGTGGCTGAGGAGGAAAGTTTGGGCATGCAGTGGGGGGTAGACACGCTCTCAGCAGCTTCATGGCTGTTGCCAGCATTACCGCAATCTGCTTCTTCAGCTGCTCAGCCTCCTGCTTCATCTGCTCCATTTCCCCCATCTTTCTGACCTAGGGGTGGCTCCTCCACGTGGGGCAGCCTGGATTCTGGGGAGACAGATCAAAGGAGAGAGGTGTGAGTTAGATAGGACACCAATGTGGCTGCTCAGTTACAGAAATTTGGGTATCCTGACTATCCTGACAAAGGATTGGTGACCACTTCTTGGCTGAACACTCGGTAATGTTGTGCTGTATCTGGCCACAGCCCTTAGCATTTGGGAAGCTTGTGCTGGGCCTGATCAAAGGTCCATTTTGTCCTGGATCCTGCTTACACATACACGTACGGAAGCTTAAGAACTCCAGAGCCTCTTGCTGAGGTTCTGGACACACTAGTCCATTAATTTTTAACCTCTCCATTCCAAGCCCTGGGTCCTCTTTATGAGCTTCTCCCTGTTAATGGCTAAGCTGTCCATCTCAGCTCCAGGAGGAAGAAACTTGATGGGGGGAGCCCATTGGCTATTTCCCACTGTTTGTCCTAAGCAAAGCCTCACCAGGCAGGACCAACCAACTCTCTGACCACCAAGGAAACCTACGGGGCTGTTGAGGCTCTCTCTCAGAGTTCCCTTCCAGTTTCACATCAAAAACCAAACCAAAACCAACCAACCAAACCAAAATAAAATAAAAAGAAAGGCTGATGCCTGGGGAAGGATCTAAGAATAGCATAAGCCGATAGGGGTACATCTCCTACTTGCCCAGCCCCAGCTTTTCACTGACGTCCAAAGCTAGAGCAGCATTACTGTATGCAAGTCCTTGATGTTCTTTTCTTCTGTGCATTTGTCCACACCATTTTTGTGCCCATGCCAAGTTCAGCCTCCTCGGTACCCCCTGATGATGACTTCCACAGCTGGGTGGCAGGCTCTGCAAAGAAGTTCCTGCTTCCATCACTTCCCGGTGGCACTGGTTCCACTTGACAGTAGCTATAGTTTGAGTTGGAAGAATCATCAAATAACTGGTCTCTATTCACCCCTGCATCACTTGGTATTTCATACATCTTTGTCATATCCGTCTCTTTTCTAGACTGCAGAGCAAACTTAGTCATTCCTCCCGTGTAAGCTGTTACATCCTATTATCTCTGCTGTTCTGTGAGCTTTGTTTCATTGTTTACAGAGCAGAGACGACATGTTTTTGCAGGGAGAGCAGGGAGCCAGAATTATAATCCATATTCAAGATGCAGGTGCACTGTATCAATATACAACAGCTCTGTTTTATTCTCTCTTTCTTGTTATGTGCATTCAAATCTTCACCAGCGATTCCAGCATCTCCCACTTTTGTTGACAAATGTGATCTTTAATTGCTCCAACATTTCACCTGGATAGATGTGAGTGTCCAGATGTGCTCCAGGTGTTGCCCAAGAAATGTTCCAGCAGCATCTGCAGAATTTCTCCCAGTTCCTCTGGGTCACATCACTTCCACCCCTGTTGCCTGAAGGCCTCATTTCCTCTGGTCAGCGAGGCTTTGGGTCCTTGCATGCCAGACTTGCTCTCTTGCTGTAGGCAAGCATATCCAGAGAGCTCCCAAGTCCCACCTTTGCTGGCTGCTTGGTAGAGCACTTTGAGTTTCCTTGAAGAATTCCTTCCCTTGAATGTCTCCACAGCTTTCCTTTGATCCCCCAGGCACAGAGAGTTTCTGCTTGTTCAGTGATTCCTGAGGCATGGCTTTGAGTGCAGGAAAGAGAACAAGACACAGGTTTCCCCTAGCTCCTGGGAGGCTATCCCAACAGGAAGCTGTTTCAGGATATACTTTGCAGAGGGAGACTTGTGCCTGCTGCCTGCAAGGCTGGGTAGAGGCACAGCACTGCTGACTGTTCCCTGCTCGCTGCCCATGCACGGAATGGGACTGCCAGCCCCAGGAAATGGTGAAGGAGCAGGAGGGCAGCACTGCCAGGGCCCAGAGGAATGTGCCACAGCCACGGCCTGGGGCTGCCAGCCTCAGCTCCTTCAGCTACCCTGAAGGACAGGAATAGACCAGCACCTGAGCTGGGCTCATTCCACTGGTTTTTCTTCTCTCATTCCAACAGAGCAGCAATGAGGGGGCTCCTCCCAGCAAGGACACACTGCTGCACCTCATTGAGTGAGCCTGGCCGTGAAAGCCCACCTCCATGCACTTCCCCTCCTTTGGGAGAGGGCTGGCATTCCACTCCACCTCTCAGCTGACTGTCAGAGCGGGGAGATGCTGGAGAAGGCCTTGCAGCTTTCAGTCGGAGACTGCACATCCTCCTTTTGCTGGGTGTTTGCCCCTCACTTTCAGTGTACAGTTCAGCCTGCAAGGCTCCATCCTGCTCTGGTCACAGCCTACAGCAAACCAAGTGGAACACCTGAACTTCCAGACACCCTGTGCAGCTAGCTCTACCACTGTGGCCCACACTTTGCCCTTCTCAAGTGTTTCTTAGGACTGATCCATCAATCCTAAGTATTGGATTGCCTTTTCTGCTAGGTAACGTCCTCCCCCTGACTCTCTCATTCCAGCCTCCTTTGCTTGGTTCCCAAGTTCTTCAGGCTGTTATTTCATACACCTTTGGCTCTCTCAGATCACTGTCCATCCACCTGCCCCAAGTTTTATTTGTAGACTTCTGGTTTTGCTCACCCAGACCTGCAGAGAGATGGGAACCTTGTTCTCCCTTCCCTCCAATTTCTGCTCTTGGTGAAGCTGGCTGTACACATCCTCCTCATTACCTGTCAGGTCCCAGTCTTCCTTTCACTGCTCCTGCTTTTTCACTACTCTCTTCCCTTCTCTGGTTGTTTCTCAACTCTGGTACTAGCAAGGGAATGCCAGTTCACTGCTCTGTAAAGCTGCATGACCAGATGAGGGGCTTTTGGAGCCATAGGCAGATCAAACAGCAGGGGCAGGATGTTGAGGACGGATAAAAAGGGCTAAATATAGAGAAGGTGCAGCTCAGGACTGTGTCCGAACCTTTAAATCCCTCTGAGGGAACGCTCTAAATGAAGTTGGGAATTGTTCTCAGCCTCAGAAGGACAAAGAGCCACAGATGAGTGATAATAATAGCTCCATCTTTGCCTGTCGCCTCCATCCATCACGTCCCAGCGCAATTTGTGGAGAGTGAGTTGTCCCCAGCATAGTGCAGCTGCCTCCCAGGAGGAGCAGGGCAGGTGTGCAAAAGAGCAGCTCGTTATGGTCATGCAAATTTAGGGCAGGAAATGGGAGGAACAAAATGGGGGAAGAACAGAGGAAAGGGAAATGGAGTTTGGCCAAGGCATCTTCCTGCCTTGACTGGCAGGACCTCAGGGATACACATTTCTAGTGGATCTAAGGATCAGCTCACAGTTGCTCATGGTGGTTGCCAGGCTAGTTTTAATGGAAAAGGCTTTTAAATGGTGCACACTTGGTGCTTTCTGGAAGTAAGGGCTCTTTCAGGGGAATGCTAAGCAGAAGAGGAAACCAAGTCCTTAGGTACCTTTGAAAGAAACAATTCACCACTCTCAGCACAGCTACTGACAGGAGGACCTTGGCATCAGCACTGTTCCAGAGTTTTGCCTCCTGCAAGCACCACCAGGAGCAAGCAGGGCACAGCCAAACAGAGCCTGGGCTTGGCTGGTTCATGCCAGCCCTTTTCTGAGCTCTACCTTAGCTGTGCTCAGCCAGTTCACAGATCTTGGCTTTGGAAATCACATTTCATTTCTTCTGCTCTCCAACATGACAGTTCTCCCCCCTCCTGCCTTTTCTAACAAATTTCTTGCTGCAGCACTCCTGTCTATGGGCAACCAAACCCATCCTGAGTCCTTTGGTGTCTGCTCATAGCAGATCAAATGCCTCTGTTGTGGTGCAAGACAGAGGGGGACCTGGAATCATCCATCTTCTGCCTTTTGCTGCCACACCCTTGACTTTTCAGAGCAGTGGCCACATCCCTTGCATGATGCCATGGAGGTGGCTCAGCTTGCTCCCTGCGGGCTGTCCCTCCAAGTCACTTGCATCGCTCCCTGGTGGGGATAAGGGTGCAAGGAATAGGTGGGAAAAAGAGGCAAGGTGAACCCTCTTATTATCTGCTCTTGGGTAGCTCCCCCCATGCTGCGGAAGGAGTGGTTGCTCTGTGAAATGTTGGGAGAGGGCTGTGAATAATGGAAAAGGGAAAGGGGCAAGAAGAAGGACTCAGTGGGGAACAGGCAGTGTCCCTGGGTCTCTGTGTAATCCCTGACCAGCTTCGCAGTCTCGACCTGGTGACCCCGGGCTCCTTGCAGAGTCGGATACAGAGATGATCCCTCTCTCCTGTGATGGAGATCAAAGGTCAGGGTAAAATTACCCTGCTCTGCTCCTTGCTTTCTGAGGGCTCCTTCTCCAGCCAGAACAGCAGCCAGCTGCAATGAGGTGTGCACAGGGTGCACTGGGAGTGCAGGGCTGTGTACAGGCAGAGAGTGCCAGGTCGATCAGGGGAGGTGTTACCCAACCGCTCCAGCCTGGAAACTGGTGAGATTTACCTGCCAAGTGGAGAACAAGCAACCCCATCCCAGTGCAAAACCCCCTCACCACTAAAGACACCTCAGTGCTAACCCAACTCCTTTCCATGATCTTACCCTCCCTCATCCTCTGATGGGATGAGCCCTTGTTCAAAGGCTCCCCATATAATCGCTCCAAGAAACTCAGGGTCCCAATGCCAGGTTCACCAAGGTGACCTCAGGCATCGCAAGGTGGCAAACTTACCGGGATCTGTAGAGCAACGGTGGGTTCCAGTCCCCTCTGGATGGGACCCTCACAGCCTGCCTCCCTTGCTGAGAATGGCTCCTCACTGCCCAAAAGTCCTTTGTACCTCTGCAGTCTCCAGGCAGTCCCGTTTGTCCACCCAGTGAGTCCCTCGCTCCCTCTCTGCTCCTCAGCCTCTCCCAGGACTGATCTCCCCATGGGGAGCTGGAAGGCTGTGCACGGGAGGGGTTGGGGGAGGGCTGATTCCAGGAGCAGCGTCAGGCAAATTAAATCAGACACCAGAGACTTGGGGAAATCGGATTGGGACGTAATGCAAAGCAGGTGGATGGGGAGGGGTGAAAAGAGAGAGTAGCACACTGCTCCTGAAGGGAAAGAAACAATCCCAGGCGGATTTGACTCCCTCTGTTTATATCAGCAACAAACTAATAAAGTGAAGATTAGCCAGAACAGCCTAGGATTATCAACCACCAGGGCAGGGCTTGCTGTACCTCACAGGCACAGGAATTCCTGTTTTCCCAGGGACAGCATGCCACTCGTGTCCTGGGCAGGGCAGAAAGAGAGATGATGCCACCAGAGAGGGCCTGCAAAGGGAAAACCAATGGCAGCGCCACCACACCCTCCCCAGGCTGCAAACGGGGCTCTGGATGGGGAAAACAGAACTGGGCACAGGGGCCAGGGGTGGCAAAAGATTTGGTGGCATGCCTTTTGGCAGCCACTTTAGTGGGATGCTGCGAGGGGATTATCTTGGCCTCAATCTCTTTTAATCTCTCCCGCGGCTTTGGCCCAAGCCTGAGATAAATACCTTTTAACGGATCTCATCTGACGTCAGGAGGCCATCAGTCTAATCACCCAGGCCACCTTTGGGCAAAGCAAGCCAGAGATGTGGACACTGGCCCCTCACCCCCAACATGTCCTCATCAACCAGGAACCACCCAGCATCCCCCACGAACCATTGGGATGGACATGTGGGTGCTGGGATGTGACAGTCCCCTTGCCAGGGAGAGGGAATTTGAAATGCACAATCAGATGTTCTCTTGTGACCCTGGGGAGGCGATGAGAAGCAAAACGGGTTGCCAGCACAGGTTTCCCAAGCCTGCATGTTAAGAAGCGTCAGGATTCAGATTAAGGAAGGACTTCCCTTCCCATGGAGCAGGGGCCCTCTGCCAACAGTGACAAGGGGATCACTCACCCACCTCTTACACCACTGGCCCTGGCTCTAAAGATTTCTTCCACTTGAACTGCACTTGGGGTCTCCATGCACAACTCATCAAGGCTTGAGTATGTCATGACCACAGATTGATCTCTTGCTCTAATGCTTCCCAGGAAAAGGGTCACTGCTCTTTTAGATACTCCATATCCACCCCATTCAATTCCTATTTGACTACAATATAATCCCATCTCGGGACACTAATCCCCTGGGCAGTGACAGCAGATTGTCTTTCTATCAGGGTAGAAAATGATAAACAAAATCTCTCTCTTCTGCTTTCAGGGACAATTTAGTGCATGGAGAGGGGGAAAAATGAAAACAAAAAAAAAGAGAGGTCTCGCTACAGGGAAACGTGAGTGTACAGTGCTATTTCTTAAAGGCACTCCTCATCCTTTCCACATTAGCCATGTCACAGCTGACTTTCTCTCTTCCTCTCCCTTATTGGAAGTAGCTGACATCTGGGTAAATACTCTGTTCTCTTTCACTGAGGGCTCAATCCCCTCCCATCATTTGTTAATTAAATTTCAATCAGAAACAAGTGTGCATGTCTCCCTGGTAATACAGACTCAAGCTCCCATCAATATCTGTGTCCAGCATTTGGCTTTTATTCCATCTATTCACAGTCCTTCACCTCTCCTGTCTCAGGTCACTTTGCAAGGTTCTGGTTCTCAGGTGCTTAGGAAATTTAAAGGTTTTAGTTTTGAGTTCCTGAATGAGACAGCCCACAATGAAAGACTCCAGGCTCCTCCTCCCCCTGTCAGATTTAGCCCTGGATAACCAAGAAGTTGGCACTGAGAGGAGTGGGGTGAGAAAACCTTGTCTTCTTACTTCTCAGTGAGACAAACACGGTGAGGCAGTGAAGAAAGCTTCTGGTGTCACAGACTTCCACACTGTGTCCTTCTCCCATTTTTCAGCTGCTGGGACACCACAGAGAAGAAAGCTGCACCCCTCCCCATCACTACGGCTCTACCACACTACTACACTGCCCCAGGCCTCCGTGGTCCCGGTCCTCCCGTGACCTGCCAGGCCAGGCTGTGTGACAGTCCACAGGGCCCCATGCACTCAGAACTCATCTCTGGCCCGTAGCACCTTGGGGTGCTGCTTCCTGTCCAAGCCAGGCTTCTGTCTCTGATCTGCAGGCTTGGCTGCACGGCCGGGAGCACGAGGCTCTGAGGAGGATCTGCTGCTGCCATCAGTTCCCTGATGTTTATCTCCACCAGGCTGGTCCTGCTCCATGGCCCTCTGCTCCATCAGCTCCTCTGCCTTCACCTGTTCCTGCAGCAATGGAGACAGAAATTATGTGAATCCTCCTGCTGGGGTCTGGACGAAACACACCCACCCGACCTCTCCAGAGCCCAATCCCCCTCTGCCGGACCCATCCCAGGCTGGCCCCTCCGCCACACACCCTGTCCAAGGGCAACCCCCAGCTGCTGCACTGTGCTCTGCCCCAAGGGAAAGCCCAGAAGCTGTTCCTCAGTGGGATTTGATCTCACTTGGAGGTACTTTGTCCCTTCAGCATGCCCTTCACCTGCTCAGCGTGCTCCGGGGAGTGCGTGTACCAGAGGGCAATGGCGCAGCGCCTGCCACGCCTCACGGCCCACACGCCATGGGGGTTCTCCTTGCCAGAGCTGAAGGCCACCAGCCTCCCACACTTGGGACGCACCTCGGCCTGCCAGGAGAGAGACAAGAGACTGTAAAGCCAGCAGAACCCTGCTCTGGAGTACACGGTCCTTCTACAATAGTGACACTGCCTGCAGGAACATGGAGGTGCAGAGAGCTGCTAGGCATCTACGGCCAGTCTGCGAGCAAGGCACGCCTTGGAGAGGGACAGAGAGAATCAATGGGACAACAAAGGTCACAGACACCCACGGACTGGAAAGAGCCTGGAAAATCTCAGCTAGGAAAGAGTCAAACTCTCCCCTGTCTGAGATTTGCCTTAATTTCCCTTTAGCTGCCCCTATTTGAATCTGCCACTGCACCAGCACTGGATTGTTTTCGGAGTGGTGGGATCCAAAACCAACCAGTTTCCTCCTGCACAGACTAAGTCTTGCCCTCAGTCCTCTCTCCCTCTTTTGGCCAGCCCCAGACTTACTGTGACAGTCACAGTGTCCATTTCAGTGAAGAAAAGGCCTCCACCTTGGAAGTCATCATTGAGGTAGAGAATGCCACTGTGGACAAAAAGAAAGAGTACATATGTACGGTGAAGCTTATTCCTCCCAGGTGCTTCCCCACACTCCCTGTCACAGGTTGAAAAGCAAGTAGACCAGTTAGTAGGAGAATCCATCTGAGGGAGTTAAATACAGCAGTGCCTAGCTCAGGGGAGTCCCTGAGCTGCAAGCCACAGGAGGCTGGGAGAGTATGCCAGGGAATTAGCTCTACACACTTGTCCCGTTTTATTTTGGCTTGTTCTTAATCCCCAGCAGCATGCATCTGTGGCACTGTTGTGACAATGCCCTGGGCTTGATAGACATTGTTCTAACCTGTTGTTTATGTTTCAAGATTGGGAATAATCCAACTCCTGGAAGAGGAGACTGATCAGCAAAGAAAGCCATGTCTTAACATCCAAGGAATTTCAGGGTAACATTAGAATTGGAATGATCAAAAAGGGGCCTGGTGCATGTAGAAAAGAAAATTAAACTAAGAAACTTCCTTACTAAAGTTATACAAAAAGAGAAGCAATGAGGCCACTGTACAGCACAGGTGAGACCACAGTCAAGTAGGTGAAAGAATGGACCACAAACTGCCCAGTTTCTTCTTGGTATTCAATTAAGCTACTAGAACACATCAGAGGAACAACAGAGGCTCTTAATTAATGCGACTGAGAGGAAGAAATACAAATGAACACTGTGGTTGCTGAAGCAATGTTAAGGACCTAAGGGCAGTGAGAGGATTACCAGCCCTGGAAGCCAGGAAGTTGTAGCTCTTCTGCCACAGGATTTTAATAAGGCTGTGAAGCCAGAGGGGTGACATGAGTAGAGAAAAGCAAGGATAACTCTCACAGGTCCAAAGGGACAGGAAGACAGGGATAATGGTTGAAGCATAAACAGTGTTATCCTGACCTCAATAGTCTGCAGGGCTTTAAGATTCCATTTCTGAGAAGGGTAATTGGAGGACAAGAAGCAAATGGAAAATGGTCTTAAAATGTAACATTGGGGTACTAAAAGCAGATTGTGCTACCCACATAATGTTTGAAAAAATAGTTCATTTTCCAAGGAAACACTACATGCTCAATCTCAGCAGTTTGGACCGTGGTAAAAGGACTCAGAATGGTGCCATAGGGGAAATTTCTAATGAAAAGAGAAGGTGAAGATGAGCATGAACAGCACACAGGGACCAGTGCATTGCTGGCATCCAAAGGAGCACTGTGCACCCAGAGCAGCATCACTGGAACTCATGGGCCCCTGGGTCCAATCCTGCTCAATATCATCATTAATGCCCATAGCACAGATTTACAGGAAAGATCCAGGAAGTTTGGAACACAGGCACTTCATTCAAAAGGACACTGTAAGAGCTCAGCCCTTAAGCTGGTTGGGCAGTCACAGCTCGAGCTGCAAGAGGACAGGGATGCTCCCAAAAATAGCTCAGTGGCATAGATCCCCAGAAGGTATTTTACCATCCATTCAAGTGGAAGTTAGAGAACCCAGGGAGCAGTGAAGGGACAGGACAGCTTTCTCACAGGAGGGACAGAGATCTAACTGGTTACACAACAAAGTCTGGTAACTTTACAATCTGGTTATTCCAAGTAAACACTGGTATCCGAAGGGAAACAACTCAGTGATAATGGAATTCCCTCTAAGTCGCATCTCTTCATCGTATCTGCTTAGAAGTTTCTGCTCTGGATACAGCTACATTCAAAGAAAAGACAAGTAAAATTTCTGGATGCTCAGGGATGAGATGGCAAGTAGGAGGAATCAGCTGTAGTGAACTGACCTCATCTGGCTGCAGTGTGCAACAATGGCATCACCATTAAACTATATTTCAGGTTCTTTCACAGAGGAGTAACAAAACCTGCCACAGGCTGGAAAAAACATAAACTCTCACGTGGAATGGAAAAACCCAACACAAAGCAATTGCAGTGAATCTTGAGAGAATAGTCACTGAAGTACACTGACTGCTCAAACAAAAGGAATCCAAGGAGCTTGACTATCCCTTTCCTGTAATTCACAGAATTCTGTAAAAGATGGAACTCGACTACAAGAAACAGCCTGTCAAAAGGGCTGGCAGCTGACTGTAGTACTGTGGCAGACCCACAAGACAGCAGTTTGATATCATGGTTCTAATCTGTGCAGCCTCCCAGCCTCATTCTGCTCTCTGTTAAAGCTGGCTGTGTCAAGCAAGGAGGGGAAAAAGGGCAGGTCTTCCCAGCCCAGGGAAGGTGTTTCACTCCTTTTCAGCTCCTTCTGAAGCTGCTGATGCAGGCTTCTGCCTGATGCTACAGTCCTGGATGGCTTTGAGCCAACCATCAGCAGGTTTCTATAAGCGAAGCTCATCCTCTGATGGGGCCAGGGATATCTTTGCATGATCTAATGCAGGTGCTCTTACCTGTAGTCCCTGTACACATAGGCAGGAGGTTCTTTCCAGCACTCTTGCCCCTCAGGATCCAAGAGACAATTGTCAGCATGGACAGGATGACTAAGATCCATGCGACCTTCCTGTTCTCCTGAAAATATACAATAAGGAATATGGGCATTTTCAGCTTCAAAAAAGAATAAAGCAGAGAGAAAGGGGTACCGTGAGAATAAAGGGATGATAGTCTCCTGAGAGCACATGGCTGGGAGTGAGGAGACTCTCTGGGAGACAGGGACTAACAGGATGAAAGGTTCTTTACCGTCTACAGCTCTGCGGCACACAAGGTGTGTGAATGAAAAATGGAGTTTCTTGCCAGGAGTGAAATAGGATTCTATGATTCTCCGAGATTTCTCACTAGCCTGCAGAAGCAATTTGGCGTCTCTCCATTCCACGTCCCCATTCTGGGCCAGCTACAAGTGAAAAACAAGTCTGTTACAATACTTACAAAGACACTCTAAGAAATGATACACGTATACAGCACAGGAGAAGAGACCTTTGTCTCGTGTGGTCACTCAGGCAAGAAAAGAAGACATTTTCTCAATTATAACTCAGGAGTACAACTGTACAGCACAGCAATTATTTCCTTCTCCTTGGCCCACGAAGCCACATCTGGAAAGCTGCATCATTTTGGGTCTCCCACTACACAAGAGATACTTGGAGACTGAAGTGAGTCTTGAATGAAGAGTCCTAAGATGGCAGGAATGTTGGAACACATGACTTAGAAAAAGAGGCTGAAACACATGGCTTTCTTCAGTCTAGAGAAGAGAAGGCCAAAGGAACATCTAAGTACAGCCCCCTGTCACCTAAAAGAGGGTTACAGAGGAGACAGAGACAGTGTCTCCTCAGAGAGACACACTGAAAAGAGGCAGCAGATAAAAGCTGCAGCAAGGGAAATTTTGGCTAGATATGATGAAAAATTTCGCCCTCACAAGACTGGTACAGCACCAAAAAAGGTGCCCAGAGAGGCTGGACTATCTCCACCCTTGGAAATGTTCAGAACCTGCCTATGCAAAGGATCGAGGGATTTCATCTAGCTTTGGAATTAGACATGCTGCAAGCTGGAGGTCAGATTGGAGATCTCAAGAGGCTCCTTCTACCTTAATTTATTCTCCAACTCTAAACTAAGCACGTCTGTAGAGCTACCTCACAGAGACAAGCAGTCCCCAAACCCTGCCTCACAGAAGAGAAAGCACTTGTCAAGCCTTCCATGTACAACATCCCTGAATGTGACTGAGGAGGAAGCAGGCCAGAGGAGACCACAAGTGTTGTGAGGGAGACAGACACCCATGACACCACCCACAGTGCAATCCACAGAACAAAACACTCAGGTGGCAAACTCTCTTTCTGGATAATTAAGAAGGCAGCAGACTCACAGATGCATTTTACCTGCACGGCCTTCAAAACAGTTAACCCTTCAAATCTCTCATGTGGAGTGTGAGGCGACCGCCTCGCCCGGTATCCATCTCCTGCTTCCCCTGCTGCCTGGAACAGAAGGATACAGATGACATGCATTAGGCTGCCAGCTCTCCTCCATGCAAGCCCTACTGCCCTGCCTGCTGAGGAGGAAAGTACACACACAGGAGTTCTTACAGGATCCTGGCCTCACCTTTGTCAGTCGGAGAAGGTCCTTACACTCAGACTCTGTCAGCACTCTGTCAAACACAACCCTCTGGGTTCCATTCATCTGCTGGGAATCCATTGTGACAGCAATACCCTCAAAAGGCAGAGCACCTGTTGAGAAGCAAGCACAGATAGGCATGAGCAGGCTTTGGACAAGAATCCCTCAGACACCACCCCCAGCCTGGATAAGGAAGTGGAGAGACACTCTACATTCTCTGAGAAGACAGGAGAGTTCCCCAGAAGAGCCCGCTCCTCGCAGACCCCTCACATGCTTCAGGGGAACCAGAGCACCAGCTGGGGAAGCTGGCCTATAGCACGTGCTTCAGGAGCCAGCAGAGACTTGGGACTTGCTGGGAGAGCAGCAGGGAGCTGGGGGAAGTTGAGTGCACTGTGGATTGCAGCAGCAGAGCAGGTCCAGCCTACTGGAGTGAGGGTCTGGAGAAAAGAAGCAGGTAAACACCTCCATCAACCCTCCTTTCAATCATCTTTCATCAACATCTTATCCAAGAATTATCTCTGGTGAATCTTTCTGTTTTCTTCACCCCAAAGAGAAGCACTGGATATTAGCTCATGATTTAGCTTTTTGATCTTTGGCCTTTTTTCCCACCTTCTCTGACCTCTGCATGACGAGAAATGCCCTCATCAGGCCCTTAGAAGGCTCTGCTCTCACAAGTGCCACAGCAGAGAACCACTCGGGGTCATTTCAAGCAAAGACTCCATGACTGAACCCTTCAAGAGGCTCTGTATCCACACATAAGAATAGGGGACCAGCAAGAACATGAGACTCTGCACTGCAACCTGCATCATTCAGCCACAAACCCCTTGGACTTCTGCTTTTCAGGGAAAGGCTTGCCCAAGCTACATTGTCTGCTTCCAGTTTCCATTTCTTGGCCCCTCCCTTCACGTCCCTTTCAGAAAAGTGTTGATTGAAGTTGGGCTGGTGGAGCTGAACCAGGCTTGGTGTAGACACTGCTGGCACACTGAACAGGGATCTGCATGTCCACAGGCTTGTCACACATTCAGGCTGTCCTCAGCTTCTCCAGCCACACTGCCCTTTGAGTTTGCATGCCAGAGATGTACGCAGTGAGATTTTGCAAGACTACACATGCATCAAAGAGGAAGAAAAGAACAGTAAAAAGACTTGCTGAGCCATTCAAGTCAGTCTGCATCTATGCTAGCATTCAAATGTCTGAGGGTGGAAGACAGCATTTAGCCTGAGTAAGTCTGGCTGACTGCATCCAAGACCTCCTTCAAGCTCTTTTACTCACCCCTCTTCTCCCTCTCTTCCACATCCAGAGTTTCCTGCTTTTGCTTCTCCTGATCCTCTCTCGGGAGCAAGGGAAAAAGCAGAGACCAGGGCTGTCAGTACACAGAGCTGTACCCAACCCTCCTCTGTAGCAGCATTTCACATCCTTCCCATTCCTTTTGTACCCATTTCTCTATGTATTACTGTTCCTTGTACCACCCCTACTTATACTGCAGTCCTAGCTGACCTGCCCAATCTTACCTGTGTTTCTCCCTTAGGTTTTCAGGAATCAGCTCATCTGGAGTCCAAAGATCCTGTAAGGAAAAAGCCACAGGTGGTTCAGTACACAACAAACCTTGCACTGCTTCTCCAGTGAGTATCAGACCAACCACTGTGGCCAACTTCTCAGGACAAATTGAGCCAATGCTTATGGTTACAGCGGCAATTTCAAATTAACTTCAGTCCTGGAGCAGAAGAAAGGCGTTAAAGATCCACCTCATAAGGACTTGGGGGTCCTCCTCATCAGCATCTGATCCTTTCTGAATCATGGCCTACTAAAGTGAGTTCTGACAACTGAGATTGTGAACAATTGGTGAAACCATGTCAGGAAGGTTAAGATGATATTGTTACTTACAGGGTCATTAAAAGTTTCTCCCAGATGCTCCACTGCATAATATATCAACTTCTTCTCCATCAAAGATCTCTGCACATAATGCTGAATACTCTAAGGAAGCAAAGAGACTGTCAAACAACCACCTCACAAAAGACACCCCCATCCCTGTCCAGGGCAGAAGCCTGTCCCATCCCATTGCTGTGCAGTTAAAGCCTGTTTTTGTCCTGAAGGGACACTGACTGTGACAGACTAAACTTCAGTTTCTTCAGTCCTGGCCTTGGTGCATGTCTGCAGTGAAACACCTTCCCCTTTTTGTCTCTTGGACTGCGATCTTGTCCTGTGGGACAGGGGAGGACCAACAAGGACAGACCTGGAGCTGTAACTACCTGTCTGGCTGTGACAGCCGCATCCTCTCCCAGCTCTGTGCGATACCGCTTCATCTTCTCCAACATGGGCTCATCCATGGGATAGAACAGCAAGTAGGAAGCAGCACATTCAGCAGCCAGTGTCTGGTTCCCAACTTGTGCAGGGACAGAAAAGAACAAACACAGCTGTCTCTGAGAGACTTGAGCAGGGATGTTTACAGGCCAGCAGCACCCAGTATCCCTGTCAGGACCTGGCAGCTGGCCTTACACCAAGTACACACCAGCCCCTGCCTAGCAGGGCCTCCACCCAATGATGGGAATGAACCTGGTACAGAACAGGCATGCCTTTAATACTTATTGGGAGCTGGTTTAGAAGAAACAGATTAAAAGCAAGCGTATTTTGAAAGAGAGATGGTCCCACTCCCTCATGCAACAGACAAGATGAGGGGTCTAACAGTGTCTTTGAGATACAAGTTTTACCAGTGGTCTGACAGAGGAAATAAGAAACAGTTGGGTCACAGTGGGGAGGAGCAGGGGTATGCAAAAGAAGGGCTGAGGGATGTGTGAAGTGACAGAGTGACAGGATAACCAGTGTCATGCCAGGCCATCAGTTCAGCAGGTAGGGCTGCCTCAGAAGGAACATCACTGCTGAGGTGAGATGCATGTGTAGCCTCTAGGCAGGAAGTGGGAGCCTGATCTGGAGCCATGTACTGAAAAGGAGGGTATAGAACACTCAGCAAATAGCTAGAACAAGGTCCTGAAAAAGTCTGCTAGAGGAAAGACATGGGAACAGCCTCACACCACAGAAGCTGGGCAATGAGACTAAATGAGACCACATGGGACATCTCGCAAGGTGGCCACAGTCCTGAACAGAGGTTCTGGGAGAGTTAGGGGGCAAATAGAAGTAGAGCTCAGGTCAGTGTGCCATTTTTCCCCATGACAAGCTGCCCTCCAGGATCAGAGACAAAGGACAAGTGTAGGGGTGTCACAGCACAACCTGCTGATTTGTGGCTCTGCTCACCCTGGCTGTAGGCAAACTGCAGCAAATCAAGATGAGAGGGTATGAAATCTTCTATGGCAGAAATTCTCCCCGGCTTTGTGGCAATTTCCAGGACGCACTGCTGCCTGCACTTCAAAACCTGAATATAATGGGCTGCAAGAGAGAAGAGCAAGAAAGGCAGTAGACCACACTTATTCCAGACAGGAGTGCTGGATGATGGGATGTGCCCAGTGTGGGGAGCACAGCTTTCCTACCCAGCCCTCTGTGCCTCTAACACTACCTGCAATGGCTTCATAGAGGCCAGGCTGCATTTTCTCCTCCTCGTCCTCATCCTCCTGAGGCCCTTCACACAGGGCACGACACTCTTCCAGGGCTGACAGGGCCTCTGAGAGTGACTCCTCCAGCCTGGCCACAGCCTGCAGGTACTCATCTGCATCATAGTGCTGCACACCAGTCTCATATGCTTCCTGTGAAGGACAGATCCAGGTCCCCTCATCAGTGTGGGTGACACCAAAGGATGCCCCAAGACTTCTGAGTCGTTCATAGGATGGTGCTGACATAAAGGGGCCCGCCTGCTCCTGCACAGTCAACCACACAGTGACAGCAAATCCCAGGCTAAAGCCAAATAACTGTCATCAAAAAGTCTCTCTGTCACACTTGCAGTGGTTTGTCCTCACCTTGAAGAGAAGGCTGCAGGGAGATCTTCCTGCAGCCTTTCAGACACAAAGGGGTCTGAGCAAGACTTTAGACCAAGGCCTGTAGTGACAGAATAAGGGGTAATGGTATTAAACTGAAGAAGTGTTTTGATGGAAGATAAGATATTTTTTGGACTGGATATAAGATACTTTGATGATGACTGATAGGAGACAGTGAAGCAGGTTGCTCAGAGAAGCTGTGGATGTCCCATCCCTCAAAGTGTTCCAAGGCCAGGTTGGATGGGGCTTTGAGCAACCTGATCTAGTGGAAGGTGTCCCTGCCTATGGCAGGTGACTTGGATTAGGTGATCATTAAAGGTTCCTTCCAGGCTAGATCTCTCTATGATTCTGTGTATGGGGGCCTGTCTCAAGCCATGGCCTTTGTGTGGGAACAGATCAGGGTCCCGGACCGGTCCCTAGGGTGGAATAAGAGCTGCTCATGCATGGCTCTGCACTGAGCCCTCACCCAGTGTGGTGTGGCCTCCAGGTCCTGGAAGCTGTCCGACTTCACCCCTGACATTCGCCGGTACTTCTCGATGTCCTCCCGCATTTGGAGGTGCTGGGGATTAGCCACGAAGAAGGTGTGAGCGGCAGACACGGCCTGATCCAGCTTCTTCAGCTGTGGAGAAAAGGCAGCAGTGCCTGTTATGCTCCTGCAGGTCTCTGCTGTTCACACCCACCCCTCACCCCAGCTGCTTCCCGGGTTCACAGAATCACAGAATGGGTCAGATTGGAAGAGGCCACAGTGGGTCATCTGCTCCAACCACCCTGCACAAGCAGGGTCGTCCTACAGCACATGGCACCAGATTGCATCCAGATGGTTTTGGAATGTCTCCGGTGAGGGAGATTCCACAACTGCTCTGAGCAATCTGTTCCAGTGCATGGTCACCCGCATAGTAAAGTTCTTCCTAATATTCCATCTAAAGGTGGAATTTCTTGTGCATCACTTTCTGCCTGTTGCCTCTTGTAGTGGCTGGCACCAGTGAGAAGAACCTGGCTCCATTCCCTTGGCAACCCCCCTGCAGATATTTATGCGCATCAACAAGGTTCCCTCGAGGCTGTCTCTTCTCGAGGCCGAGGGAAAGGCGCTCACCCCCCCGGCTGCCCGGCGACCCTCCAGGAGAGCCGTGCCACGCCCGTCCCCTGCCGGGACAGCACCCCGGGAGGCGGACACTCCCACCCGTGCCCGGGGCCGGTGCCCACCTGGAAGAAGGCCACCTGCAGGTAGTTGTAGGGCTCCCTGCGCTCGAAGTCGCGGCGCACGGCGCGGCTGGCGCGGTGCGCGGAGGGCGCGGGGCGCAGCCGCCGGCCCAGGCACTGCTGCAGGCACCGGGCGCGCTGCAGCACCGGCCCGAGCAGCGCGGCCTCCCAGCGCCCGGGCCCGCCGCCCAAGGGCTCCTGGCGGGCGCAGGCGGCGCGGCAGGCGCGGCGGGCGGCCCGCAGCCCCGCGTAGCTGTGCAGGGCGCGCTGCAGCAGCTCGGCCGCCCGCGCCCAGTCCCGCGCCAGGTACGCCCTCACGCCGTCCGCGTACAGCAGGTCGAACGGCACCAGCCGGCCCGGCGACGTGGCGGCCGCGGCGGCGGCCAGGAGGCTGAGGCACAGCAGCGAGGCCATGGCTCCGCGAGGAGAAGGCGGAGGAGGAGGAGAAGGGGTCCTGGCGGGCCCCGGGCTCGGCCCACCCCGGGGGCGGCGCCGGTCCGGGGCCGCGGTGGGCGGGAAGGCTCGGCCCAGGTCCCGCTGCGCCGGCCGAGAGCCGCCGCTGCCTCGGGGGCTCCGGTGCTGCCGCCGCTGCGTCTGTCGTGCCCCTGGGTCCGGGCGGACCTCCCCAGCGCGAACCCTCCCTTTGGGGTGGGTCACTCAAAGGCCTCCAAGGACGCCTCTCCTTGGAGTCACGCTTGGACGCTTCATACTCCCATCACACGGAGAACTGCTTTGGGCATGATGGGCTACCTATCTCCCTCTGACACTGCCTCCCCTGGGACTATGCCAAACCTTTGCCCTTGGCTGGAATGACAGCCAGCACCAGCCAGAAGGTCCATCTCCCACACAGTACTCTTGCACCTCCCTGCCAAGAACTGTGTCTGGGGTAGGAGCCTGCTCCAGACCTCATTACTCCCAGCTTTGCTGGTGTGGGCAATTGAGGGGGACATCCCTCAGAAGCCTCTGTCAGCTTTCCTGTTTGGCTGAGAAGTTCGGGCCATCTGAAGTTTCACACAAAGTTTGCACTGGAATCAACAGTTTGCACTGGTGAAATAAGATGTTAAGGGTCAGGATCTTCTTGGAGAGAATTCAATTCTTTCCAAGCCTGGAGTTGCTTCAAAGCAAAACCTTTTGCTGAGAAATGTTAGAAACCCGAGGCTTCTCCTGCTTAGCACCACATCTGAAATGGACAAAAGACCTTTCACCCAGTCTCCCATGACAACTCCTCTAAGGGCATTATTCACTTTCCTGGGCTGCTAAGCATCTGCTGCCTTTCAGAAAAACTGACAAGGAAGGATGAAGAGGGAGGAAAGGAGCCTCGCACATTCTGCATTTCCCTTCCAGAAGCCTGTGAAGCTTCATTAAACACTGGGCCAATAATTTTGTTTCTATGGAAACAAAATTATTACTAATATAGTATTTTAAAAACAGACACACGATTGACACTCCAAATATAGAATTTTAATACCATTCTGCGCCTGCCTTGTCTCTTAGGGCAGAGCGGATGCGAGGGTGGAGTTCACAAAGGGACGGGACTGGCAAGGGTGCCAAGTGGCGGTGGCAGCGGTGGATGTGTTTGTAACCTGAGAGCAGGCACAGGCTGTCTGTCCGTCCGTCTGTGCTCCCTTCTGCGGATCTGTCCCACTTCTCTTTCCCCCACCAGCATGGGGTGCCGTGTTTTCTGCCTGCCGGCGAGAAAGATGAGAATGCAAATTAGTGATTGGGTCCCGGGACAAAGGGAACGCTTGAAGTTTTATTTAAAAACTGTGATGGCACTGAATGTTTTTGATGCTGTCTCTCATAGTTTGGGGTCCTGGAAGGTCTGTGGCTCGCAGGCCTCTGGGGTCCTTTCACATGGCACCTGCTCTCCATCCTGCAGATGCCAGACTTCGTTGCCAAGCACAGAGCAGCGCCGTGGCCGGTCGGAATTCTCCTCCTCCCTGCTGCCGAGGGAGAGGCGGCGGTCGCGGCGTGATGCGAGCAGGAGACGGGAGTGCCGTGGGCTGCAGGCTGGGCTGGGCTGCGGCGTCTCGTCGATGAACGTGGTGATCTCATCTCGGAAGAAGCAGGCGCTGGAGCTGGAGCCCCGGGGCAACAGCCCCCCCTCCAGAAACTGCCGTAGGGTCGTCAGCTCATCTTCTGGGGGCCGCCGGCGGTGCTGGTAGTCATGCAGCTGGGGAGGCAAGAAACCGGGGCCCCCGGGCTTGCGGGGGGTGGAAATGCGGATGTCGTCAGATGAAGACCACTTGTGTAGGAAGGATGGAGCAGAGCGGTGGGCGGAGAAGATGTTAGTCTCATCATGTGACATTCTCCGTGAGATAGGGACCTGGAAAACAGAGAAGGGGGCAGGTGATGGAAGACTTGAAGAGTCAGAACAGGAAGGGAGTAGCTGAGGTTCTCAGAGAAGAGAGTCAAGAAGACACAAAGGCGTGGGAACCTGACAGAGAAGGAAGTGGGTTGTGGGGCTGTCCTGCTAGCTCTTGGCTCACCTGCAGGTAATGCACCTTGTCCTGGGGCAACAACATGTGGTGCATGGGCAGCAGCTTGATGTCCCGAGAGTCCCGTTTCGCAGCTGCAGCGCCGTTCGCATCGAATCTCACTTTGCAGATCCTGCCATCTCCATAATCATCACACACACCATCTGTTGGCAAAGACAAGAACGGCAGTCAACACTTTTCAGTCAGAAGAGGAGCATTATCAGGGCACCTGGACACCATCCTAATGCTTATCTGACTTGTGCTGCCCTACTTGCAGCCCTCAGGGCTCACCTCTGAACAAGGACCTTGTCTTTCTGCTTGCAGCAGCATTAAAGCACCCACTGAGTGCCTTATTTCTTCTGTCTTGCCTTTGAATCGCTCACCGCCAGGTCTTGGACCCTTGAATGAGCGAGTTGGGCTGAGGCCCAGCATGTCACTTTGGTTGTGGTTTGGCAGCCACACACAATGTATGTATGCTTGCAACTAGTGAGGAGGATGTTGCACTAATGCTTCCTGGATGCTAGTCCTAAGGCTACGAGCGGCAGAGCCCTCCGCAGAATAAATTTTCTTGTGGTTGCTGACTTCAAGCGGTAACATGAATGTCACTGAGCCACCCACAACACCACAAGATCCTTTTCCCAAAGACCCCCCCTCCTTCCTCTGTAGTCTTTTGGGGAGGTTGGTTAGTGAAGAAAGGTGATTGTGGGTTGGTGAGGAGCTTACCATCCTCTGTGTCTTCCTCAGACATGATAGCCACACACTGCTCCCACACGGTGCGGAGATCTGCTCGGTAGCGCTCGCAGGACCAGATGAAAGAGGGGAGCAGCAAGGTCTGCACCATGGAACACCAGAGCACAGCCAGAACCATCCAGGTGGGGGCTGTATCATAGCGCAGGCTGAAAAAGCTCACGACCTTTAAGGAAAGAAAAAGCAACAATGCCAAGGAGACAGAAGTAGGGATCAAGGCAGAAAGGTAACACGAATCAATTCTGTAGTAGAACATAATCTGTCTCTGAAGGATTCATCAAGTAATTATCCTGTGTCCCCTTGAAAACCTGCTCCTGGGGTCTTGCCCCAGGTTTGCTGGACCATATTCCAAGCTGTCATATCTCTAACATGAGACCTGGTGCTAGCATCCCTTCTTCCTGTGCTCATTACCAGCTGGAGCTAAATAGGTGCTAACAAAGGACACAGCCGCTGGGGAAAAAAATAATCTGTGACTCAGCCTCTCCCCTTTTAAGGGTTCTTTTTGAGAACTTCTCCAGCTCTCCAATTTTGCACAGAATCGACCGGCTAGCCAAAACCTGAATGCTGCCTACAGCCACACAAGCAGAAGGAAAAAGACAACTGGATGCATCAGCTGTTAAAGCTGGTGTATCAGAAGCAAACTGGAGAAATAGAAATCTCATTGTTTTTACAAGTAAGTTGGCAGAAGAATTTCCTCTCCTCTTAGCCACTTAAAACTTGCACAGTGGTTTTAGCTGTGTGGTGTGTATTCCCCAGGCTTAGATTTAAGAAAATGCTGCTGCGGAAGGATGAGAGAATTACTGCAATCTTTTTAAAACCACTGCTCAGAATAACACAGATTCAGATGCGGCAGTTCTGCGGCTGGTGGGACAGGAGAGATCCTTCTCTAAAACTTGAGAGAAAAGCAAATCTGCTTTAACTGCAGACTCTGAAGGCAAAGGGAGAAGTGGATGCTTACCAAGATAGGCACCCCAGTGAGCGTGTCATACAGGAAGACAATGGCGCTTATGAGGTTGGTCATCTGCAAGGAGGTCTTGGCTGACTCGGAGCCGTCCAGTGAAGACCTCCTTTTGCCTCGTACGTCCTCCACCACAATGGCTGGCACATTGAAAGTGGTGTGTGCTGATGAAGAGCAGGACGACGCTTCTTCTGCCCTCTGATGGTGGCAGCGGCGGCGTCTCCTGTGTGCCCACAGGGTTTGGTAGAAGGTGATACCCACGCACACCAAGCCCATGACGATTCCTCCGAGCAGCAGGAGGCTAAAGCAGACGCCGAAGCCCAGCCCTATTTTGCTGACAATGAACTGGCAGCCACGGGCATAGTAGCGCTCGCCGTTGTTGTGCCAGCCGATGGAGGGCAGGGTGGAGAGGATGAACGACACCATCCAGATCCCCATGACTGCGTGCAGAGCCTGCTTCTTGGCATTGCTCAGGCGGTAGTTGACTGGCCACCTCACCATCCACATCCGGTGGTAGGAGAGGGAGGCCACTGTGAAGCAGGTGGCCAGCGCCAGGGTGTAGTAGGTGGAAACAAAGACCTTGCAGATGCTTTCGTTCCAGTCGTAGTCGGAGGACTCGCGCCGCAGCTGCACCACGGCATAGGTGGTGAGGGGTACTGCTGCCATAAGGATGTGTGTGCCAGCAAGGAAGCATAGCAGCAGCTCCAAAGGCTTGTGTTTCTGTTGTTTGGCCGTGATGCTGAGGATAATCCAAGAGTTGGCCAAAAGAGCTAACATCCCACATGCCAGCCACCACAGCGAGTTGTTGTGCAAGGTGGACTCTGATTCAGAGTCCCCCATGCTGCCAACCCTGCTAGACTGCACCCTGCCTCTGCTGCTGGGATATTGTAAGAGGGTGAGTGGGACTCGGCACTGGGGGAGCCACGTCTCTCCTCATCTGCTGCTGCAATGTGAGTTGTTTGCACGCTGGAAGGGTTTCTCAAGGCATTGCCACCAGGTGCTAGGCAGAACAGCCGTCAACTCTGTCTCGCTTCCAGTCTTCTCTTTCTCTCTTATTTGATTATATTTCTTCCCCTTGTTCTAACTTTTTCATCTGGTTTTTTTCCTTTGTTCTCTTTCTTTTTCTTTTCTTCCGCCTTTTTTGTCTCTCATGAACACTTGCCAGTGCTTCTTCCCTCACTCACTTGGGCTCACTTTTTTTTTTTCCTCCCCATCTATTACATCACTCTCCTTCACTCTTCTCCCAGATAAAAAGCTCTCCTTACTTCATGTGCCCACCAGACACCTTCTGATTCAGAGGCCACCTTCTGCTGGGACTGGTGAAGGCCACACACAAACAGGGACTCTTCTAGGGACTCCAAACACTTCGTCAGAAGCAAGTGCCTGCTTCCCAGTGTCCTAGGGAATGAGGAGCTAGGCAAGAGTTTCAGAGATGACAGGAAAAAGAGCAGAGGTCCCGATGAAAAAGTGAGGGTGGTGCATTCACTGAGTGTAATTCCCCTCTCACCAAATGCCACTGTGCTGGTGGCCAGGTAGAGGTTCCTGCCAAGGCTGTCAGAGAGCTATCAACGAAGAGGGAAGGGTGAGAAACAACCTTCAAAGGGCTCCCTACCCAAGACCTCACTGCTCTTTCACTACATTGTCCTTTTCGCTGTTCTCTTTTTGCTGGTCTTTAAAGCTTTCCTGCGCAGGGCACAGCTGGCAAACAATAAGGAGATGGCAGGGAGGGAAAGATCCTTTTCAAAGGTTCCCTTGGAGATTCAGGGCATGAGTTTCACTGTAGAAGAGAGCAAAGAGAAAAAGTAATTTAAGATCATTCTATCTTCGCAGATCTCTCCCTCTCTCTCTGTCTCTCTCTCCTTGCCCACACTAACACCTTGTCATGATTTAGACAGTGTGGAGCATTCCCTATGTCTTTCAGGGAACAGAAGAGCCAAATTTGCGCCAGTCCCTGCACAGCTCAGGCTGGACTCTTGTCCCCACCAACTCAATGCAGTGCTGCTGAGACGCACCACGCTTCCTGCCCTTCCAGTCCTAGGCTCCCTACCCAAAGTGTTGCTAATGCCATTTCTGCCATGGAAGGTCTGATCTGCATCATCCCTTGCAATTCCAACCCTGCCATCCCCATGCATGTGCTGCTACACCTCTTGTTTCAGCAGTACAACTCCCACAGCTCCAGTAGTCTTTGGAACTCAGCTTCTCTCTGCCAATGATCTGGTTTTTAACCTGCTGCTCCTATCCATGGGTGCATTCCACCATTCCAATGGTACCCTGCCATTCCACCTTCTTGACACACAAGTCTTTCAGCCACCTGTTTCTGCTGGAGCAGTTCTGCTCTCCAGAGACCCCCACAGTCACAAACCCAGGGAACAAGACTACTAACGTATTCCTGAGACTCCTTACCTTTGCCTTCCCTGGTCCTACCAGTCAGACCTCCTTCTCTGTCTTCATCCACAGGGGACACCCAAGGAGTATATTCCAGGAAGGTACAGGCTTGCTCTGTGCCTTGACCAGAGCAGATGTAAACTTAATCTCTACGTGGATAGCTCAGTACCCAAGCCTGAGCTAATGGCTCAGTTGCCACCCCCCTTTTCCTTCTGCTTCTCCGTTATTTTCTCACCCTCTCTGTGACCACCTGAGGCTTTGCCTCCGTTCCCCCCTGCTTGGAGCATTTTGCCATGACTGGACTAGCGATGCCCGCATTCTACTCTGTTTCATCTTTTTCCCCCCAGTATCACCACTCTTACAGTTAGGCCTGTGGCCTCTGGAGACAGTTACTGAACTACCCGTCTCTGATAATCCCAGGGGAATGAATTTCCTCGCAGCTTCTCCTTCTGCCGCCCTTCCCACCCCAGCTTGTTCTGCTGGCCCACACCGGTCCCTCGATGAGGCTGGAATCCTCCTGCTTCTGCTGGCTCTGGGGCCCAATTCTGCTTCAAGCTGTGCTCCTCCCGCTCGCAGAGACCGGAGTGCCCCCGAGCTAACGCAGGATGCCCAGGTCGGGGAAACCCGTCCTCACCTGGCCGCGCTCCCTGGTGCACCCCACCGCCCATCCCACCAGCGGGGGAGAGCACGGGAGCCGCTGGCGGGGCCGCCGATGCAGGGGAGGCGCGGGAGGGGGCTCGCAGGGGAAGGTGACCCAGAATGGTTGCAAAGGAGCGCGCAGAGAGCCGGGGTGCGGGGAGACGCGGCCGGCCGGGCCGAGCCGCTCCGCTGCCCCGCCGCCCCCTCCCCTCGCCCCCCGCTCGGCAGCCCAGCCACGGCGGGGCTCCGGCCGCCCCGAGCCTCGCCTCGCCCGCCCGGCGGCGGCGGCGGAGCGCAGCGGCTCGGCCGGGGCTGGGCTGGGCTGGGCTGGGCGGGGGCCGCGGAGCCCGCGGGGCGCCCCGGGGCGCGGCCGTGCCCGGCGGCGGCGGCGCCGCCCTGCGCCCGGCGGAGCGGGGGCCGCCGGCGGCGGAGCGGGGGCCGATCGCGGCGGCGGCGGCGGCGGCGGGGGCCGGGGGGACCCATCTTACCTCTCGCCGGAGCAAGCGCTGCCATGGCGACGGGCGCCCCGCGCGGCTGTGCGCGCCTCTGCCCGGCTGTGCCGGCCCCCGGCCCGGCCGAGCCGCCGCAGCTCCGGCCGCCGCAGGCAGCCGCCCCGGCCCCGCGCTCCGGCCACCGCCGGGCGGGGCTCGGCGAGGGGCGAGGGGCGGGGAGCGCCGGCGGGGGACGGCGGCGGGAGCACCGCCGGGCCAGGCAGCCAGGGGGCGGGACGGGCGGACGGGCGCGGGAGCCGCCGCCCCGGCACCGGCCCCCGCCCCGGCAGCACCGGCCCCTCCGCTGCTCCCGACGGGCCGCGGAGACGGGGCGGGCTGCGGCCGGCCGTGCTCCCGGAGCCCGGCTCGGACATGGCCCAGGCTCGGCGGCTCCCTGTCGTGTGCAGCCCTCCTGCCCCACGGGCCGGCGCCGCCCCCACAGGGCCGCTCGCGGGACAAGAAGGCACCGGCTCCCTTTCCCAAAGAGGGATGTGAGGAGGCACCCGGGCCGTGCGAGATGTGGGGGGGATGGTTGCAAAGTGAGAAGAAAGGCAAAGAGCTGGTGCTGCAAAGGGTGCTTGGAGGGCAAGGTACCCAGGGCATCGGATGTCCAGGGTGCCTTTGCACAGCTGCTATGGTGGCCTCTTCCATCACCAACCAACAGTGTGGTCCTACACACAGGGAAAAGGCAGGAGATAGAGTGGAAGTAGTGCTCAGAGAAATGGTTTGGTCATGTCAGAGGGGTAAACCTCCCATTCCAGCTGTGTCATCTCAGCCAGGAAAATCCTGGCTAGAAAGTCTTCACAAGACAAAAGACATCTCATTTTCCTGTTACCCGTCTTCCTACTGGAGTGAAGACACCAATACCTTCCTCGTCTTCATTCATTTTAGGGCCTGTTGTTTGCCAATATCTGTATCCTCCTTTCCTCCATCAGAACTGGGATAGGAATCCATGTTGGTGGTCAGTTAGGGTGCAGCTGAATTAGCACCTCAGTTTGGATTAGGAGAACATGAACAATTTAGGTGAAAGGACATGCAAGATGTGCAGCAAATGTGCTCTGACCACTATGAGAATTCAGCTTTGCTTTGGAATAGGGCTAGTCTGAAGTAAGTTCCCAGACATTTACAGTATGGCCAAAAAGTCTTCATCATCAGCTGCTTCCCTCTACAGATCTGCTCCTGCTTCACCACCCTGTTTGCTAAAGTGGACCTATGGATCCAGGATCTGCTCCATTTTATCACCCTGCTGACAGGGCAGATTTCATTTATCATTCTCAGTATTGGCTGAGGTGACCCTGAGTGTCTTAGATAGCAAGGAATTTCATCTAAGATTGGTAGGAGCAGCAGAGGGAGAGGCTCCTGAGGAAGAAAGCTGGAGGTACTGCTGGTTCTCGTGCCCAGGGGCAGCAGCCAAGGCAGTTCCAGAGGTAAAAAAGAGATTTGCACGGCAGTAGCTGTCGTGAGTAGGGTCTCTTTTGGAGACAGTGAGTAGAATGAGGAACCACTAGAATAGATCCAGCTTGGTATCAGGTAGGTGGTAAGAGATATTTTTGCGGAAGATAGGTTGTGACAATGCTGCCATGATCTGGCTTTTCCCACAGAGGAACAGTCTTGAGGTGGTTCAGGTCAGCTGGCAGTCCAGCAACAGCAGGAGCCAAAGAAGAGAGAAGGGACAGTAGTGTCCCCCCTCTGTCACTTTTCAACCTCTATCATTTGCAGGAGGTTTATGCCTTGAAGTGAGAAGGTCTGTATCCACAAATGTAAACATTTGTGCAGCTTCAATTGTGTCATTTGGATGAATTGCTTAATGTGATAACTTCCACATCAGTGTCCTCTTCAGATTCAGGAGCTGAGTCTCCTTAGCATGAGTTGTTAGCCTGCTTGTGTGGGTGAATAAATCCTCGTGTTCTCTCAGGGAAACAGCAAACCAAGCTTCCAGCACTTTCTGTACTGCCTGCCTGCCTCCTCTCACACAGGAAGGGACAAGCTGCAGCCCAGCATCTCTTCATGGCTTAGGCTACACCTGACAGAAATTGGTGAGCAGAGCTGGGTGGGAACAGTCCTCCAGTCTCAAGGAAGCTTCTTGTGTTTGCAAATTAGTCTGGGTTATTACTTTGAATGAAAGAAAAAAATTGAAGATTTACTGTGAACAGAACAAACTCTGTTGGAAGAAGAGCTCTTACCCTAGGGCTGTCACACTCCCAAGCAGATGCTTGTCCATCCATCTCATCTAAATGTATTTTAAAGATTTCCAGACATCTGGTTTCACTGGTTTTTTTAAGAGGGGCATTGTAATTGTGTATATCCTGCATATTGACAATGCACATGCAAAGGAGCACCAATACTCAGACCTGGAAATCCTGAAGCCTCACAGTGCAGGGTTCCCTGTGTCTCTAAGAAGTCCAGGCTAGAAATGTGACCCTCCCCTCCCCAAGACTGATCTCTTAAGAGGACTGACACAGCTGGGAGCAATTTTTAATTCCTACAGAGTCAGGCTGTAGTCTGACCAGCAACCTGCTGTCTAAAGTCTCAGCTCACTAAAATAGTCTAAGGCATCCAGGCCTGAAGAAACAGTGTTGTTACAATGTCAGGGTATGAAATGGTTTCTGGAAAAGTTCACTGCATAAAGATCAGTTATTTCTGGACAGCAGCTCTGCAGGTCCAGGGAAATGCACTTCCCAGAGGTACCTTGGATCCTTAAAGGAACAGAGCTCATTAACCAAGGAACAAACAGCAGAATCCTAAAAGCAGAAGCATTTACACGACAGCCAAATGTGCTTCACAGGGTTTTGATGGTTTGCAGCTCTTACTCAGGACTTTGATAGGGACCATGGGAGGTTTCATATGTTTCTCACAGATCATGGATGCAATTAAATCCACCCTCAGAGCCCCAACATGACTTATACAGCCTCCTGTGAGGCTACGTTGGTGTGCTTGCAAGCAGGTTTCCTGGCATCCTTCCTGGCTCTCTGAGCAGGGTGTGGTTAATGGCTAACAAGAACCCAGCCAAGCATCTCCCTCCAGTGACAGCGACTGCAATGTAGATTTGTCATATCCAAACCTTGGGTTCTATTTCTAGCACCATACAGCAAGATTTAGTGAGATTTCTTGGATATTTCATCTGCAAAATGGGCAATTGATAATAGCTCTCATGAGGGGACAGATGACTAGTGCTGGTTATGAACGTCACAGAAATACTTAGGGCTCACAATATATAAACTAGGATTTGGACTTGGGGATGCCTATTTACCACTGAGTGTTTTTACACAGATGGGCACCCTCAAAATATTTTCTTTTCTCTGTCATGTGCATAAATATTTGTATATGATATTTACCATGAGAAAAAGGAATTGCCAGGGTAGCCTTGTCAAATATATGATGTTGTGATGCTGCATGCTATTTTGCAGAGCTGTGTATGTCCTCTTTCTTCCCCCCATCCCCCTTCCCATCCAGTGTAATGCTTTGTGTGTTCTTCTCTTCTCAGTGTTAGGGACCCCTTTTTCATCCCTCTTGCTCTTGTGGCATCACTGGTATCCCAGCTCAGTGAATTCCAGTCTGTAAAAGATGTAAAACTGTCATTTCAGAATTTAATTATGCTGCTTTCCAAAATTACCGAACACTTACTTGTTTGTTCTCATACACAGAAAAGATAATTAGGAGCTCTTGAATCATTAGTCTGGGAACCCACAATATCTGGAAGGAGCTAAAATTACTTCTTTGCTTTAAATTTGTAGCACTGAATTGCAATTTTCATTTTACCTCTAGCTTCTCTAGGTATGTTGAGTTCCCAAGGCCAGAACAATCATTTAATTCAAACACAGCCTGGGCTTTCAGGAGCAGTGCTGACATGCTGGATGCAGCTGGCCCGTGCCAGGGAAGCTCTCTGGCTCCCCTTGTTGCTTCAGGTGGCGTGCTGGCCTCTCGGGAGCCACGGTCCCCACACAGCCAGCACCGCTGTTCCTGCTGCCCATGCCCAGAGCCTCATATCCACACAGCACACGGACAAGCTCAGAGGAGGGACTTCCCAGCACTGGTGCCTGAAACAGGCAACTTGACACGAGCCAGCTGGTGCTGAAGCATTGAGGAGCTGGGATTTCTCCTTTCTTCCTTTTTGATGCCTTGCCAGTGAGGCAATTTCTGCCACCACCTCTTATTCTGCTGTTCTTTCATTCTCCAAATCTGGAAGTACCTCTAAGACTTGGCCAAGCTGGCTGGAAAATGAACTGAAGGAGAGCCAAAGGCTTCTTCAGGGGGGATGCCAAGGAAGGATGCTGACATGCATGAGGCAAAGGCTGTGGTTTGGATGTGTTGCTCAGAGGTGAGCACACTTACAGACCCTGGGCTTCCTCCTAGGAAACACACTCTTGGGAATACCCTCAGAAAGGAGCCAGTCCAAAGCTGAACATCTTGGAAGAGTCTGGTACTCCAGCCCTACCCTCACCTTTGAGAAGGGTGGATGGAAGCTACTCTTTCTCTGCAGCAGTGTTAGGCTAATGAGCCATTCAAATAGACACTGAATACTGCCCTTCCTCTCCCATCCCCCCCTTCCCATCCCCAAGATAAAAAGAAATTAGAAGAGGCTGAAGTGCACAGCTTTTTCCCTTCTAGACCTTGGGAACATGGAAAGAAACACGCAGGGTCATTTGGCTCTGAAGGCTGAGGGATGCGAGTGCTCTGCTGCAGAGCCTGCGGGGAGCATGAGTCACATGGATCGGCTCGGCAGATCCGGGCTGACAGCATCCACCAAATCACCGCCTCACGCTGCACTCAGAGGGCAGGGATAAACTGCCAGGCAGGAGGGGCTGGGGGAGGTAGCACTGTGGGACGGGGTTATTTCAGCCCGAGTGTTTCCAGCTCAGCAGAACTGGACAGGGCAGTGTATCCTCAGCTGTGCCCAACCTCCTCCCTCCACTGGAGCAAGGAGGTCTGTGAATCCTGACTGGGGACCATTGGAGCTGGGTCCAAAGGACTGGAACATGTGCTTCTCCCTTCTGCAGCCCAGAAACATGGGGATCTGTAGTACCAGAAAGACTGATGTAATAGGAAAAATCAGCACCTCACATATTTTTCCAAACTCATGCTTTCTGCGGTATTTCCACATCACTACACAGGGCTCTTGCTGATATTGTCATTTTGTAAGTATTGCCATGTATGCCATCATCTCAGGGCTACTCTGATGAGCTGTCACCACATGATAAAATAAGTCTGTCATTGTGTTTGCTGCTTTGCAGAGTTGTTTATTGCTGTAGTGTGTGTCCTGCAAAGGCATTAATTCCATTGCATAGTGTAGATACAGCCTTGTCACACCTAGCAAAGGGAGAAGCCCCCAACACTTTCTTCTGGGGACTCATCTGCTTTGACACATTTTGTGCAAGCTTGTTCTTATCTGGTTTGAATCTCTACCTCTGTGCTGCCTTGAAGCCCACACTGAAGCTTTCAGTATTGCACTCACATGGAAAGCAAAGCCCAACCAGGACTCACTCTGTGGATGACTTTTCTCTCAGTCAGGGCAGTCTGTGCATCTAGGGAACAAAGGAGGAAAATGAAAAGACACAGACAGGAGAGCTGCCAAAAAAGAGAGATTTATAAGATTAGAGCCTACAGTGGTTTGTGCTTGCAGGTGAGCTTCAAGTAGAGTAGGGCAGGGTCACAACTTTTGAGATCAGGAGAGCCACTGAGGAATTGTGCAATGTTAAGGAAGGCCTATCATTTTTGTTACACTCGTGCAGATGGGAGAACTGGAACCCGTGCATCTGTGGATGCAGCTGTGCACTTAGAGACATCCCAGTGGCACCACCACATCTGCTGGCGTGCCAGCCAGGCCACCTGGGAGCAGGCAGAGGGACCTTCTGCATGGATGGCAGGGCTGTGAGCCTGAGTGCTCTTTGCAGATGGGTCCCAGCTGTGCTTGGGGACAGAACCTTTGGTCACTTGTGAGGACTCAGTGTGCCTCTGCCAGCCTGTGCAAGAGAGGAGAGCTGCATCCTGGCTTTGACAGCTGTCAGGCAGCTCAGGCACCCCCGTGTTCTCCGAGCACCGCTGCTGGCATTGTCTGCTACCCATGCATTTTATCCTGGGCAGGCCAGCTTTGATGGACCCTGTGCTGAGAAGAAATTAACTCTATACTGGCTGAAACTGGGACACAAGGTTTTTAATAAGCCCTGTTAGCTTAGTCTTTTATTGTCAGGCTGATTATCCAGCTGAAGAAGTCAAGGCTGGTGTTTTTAGGTGAAGAAGTGGTTGGTTCAGCTGTCAGTGCCTCAGGTGAGCATCTGAACTGCTGGAGATGGCTGCAGTGCTAAAGGAGCTCCCAACAGATGTTCACCCAGCCTGATTTTTTTGTCCCATCCAGGTATCAGGTGGTACAGGACAATCCCTCTGCTCCAGATACCCATGTGAGTTTGGGTACTCAAGCAGTTATTTAAGATGAAGAGTCTGGACTGCAGAAACAGGGGTAGTTTTTTGTTGAGGGGATTGTGCCAAGCAGTTTAGCATGACCATTACACAGACCACCAGTGATTTTGTGCTCATTTTCCCACATACAGCTCCTAAAATGGACATGTCCTTAAGCCATGATGATGCCTTGTTTAGCAGATTGATGGCTCCCAAGGTATCCAGGCAGTTCAGGGACGGGACAGGAGCAGGAGGAGCAGCTGCATGCACCAGGATATGCAGGCTTTTCCAAAATTAGTGTAGTCATGTGCATGCAAGCACGAGCTCTGGGAAGGAAAGTGATGTTGGTGTGGGCCTTTGTCACTCCTGTTTGAGTGAGGATGATGGTGGAGGAGCAGGTCTGACACCAGTGGGGCCCACACCTGCTGCCACAGCTGCCTGGGGCTATGTCCCCACCCCAGGGCTTGTGGGCTGGAGGATTCCCTGGGCTCACAGGTGCTGCCTGGGCCTGTCTGTTGTCTGTCAGTAACAGCGTGGTGCTGGCGTGACTGACACACAGAAAACCCCTCCTCCAGCAGCAGCAGGCATCCCTCCAAGGGTCTTCACCACAGGGAGCCCTTCCCACAGCCAGTGCCCCTCTGTGCCTGTCCCCAAACAAACCAGGACTGCAGCCAGTGACAGCTGTAGGACCTCAAGGCCTTTTTGACCTGCCGCTAGCAGACAGACAGTGGAGTAACTTCTATAAACACAAGACTTCTGTGTACATATTTTAACAGCATTTTTTTTCAGGACATTCTGTCATCTCTGCAACATGCTTTTAGTTCCATCTGAAATTTCCTGAGATTTTCACTCCCTCTTCTCATCTCCTTGAGCCAAAAAAAAGGGGGTCATTTGGTGAGAAACAATCCCAATGGCTTTCTCAGAAGCATCTCCTTTCTGCACTCTGTGTGGCTAGGCAGTTCAAGGCTGGTTTGTTCTCCTAGGCAATTACTTTCTCATACCATTCCCAAACTTACCTTCTAGATCAACATACAGAACTTCCTCAGGCTCTGACTTCCAGATCTGTTGGTATCCTGGGCTGCCCTCCTGATAAAATTAGTTCTGAATTATCCCACTGATTGTGCTGGTTTTACTTGTTTGTTAGCTTGTTATGGGAGAGGTGAAAGCTACAGGCTGACAGATAGATATGGGGAATCAGATATGTAGGTCTAGGGGTAGGTATGTAGGGCACAGAGTGCCCAGGAAAGGCAAATGAGCATGGACAGAGAGGTTTCGCAGAGAACAAAGAGCCGGTGCATTAAGGAAGGCTCATGGCAGCCAGGGAGGTTGGACACAGTGAAAATCAGCATTTCACATCCTAGCAGGAAAGAGAGAAATGTGAATTTGAACCAGAGAAGAGTGCCTCAGAAAAAATGTAGTCCAGCTTGCAAAAAATAACTCCCAACCCCAAAGTAATTTATTGTCGCTCAGGCAGATAAAAGAAGCGCATAAAATTGGTTCCACAAGAAGGTCAAATTAAGTACATGAACAAAATGCAAGCATATTATATATATATGTGTGTGTGTGTATGTATACACATATCTTCTGTTCAGCATCTCTCATTATAGAACTGAGGATCAATCATAGCCCCTCAGGGTTTCTTGTCTGGTCCATTGGCTCCTAGCCAGACAACCTCCCTCCATGGCGTTAGACTGGGGGAATGATGAAGGAATAAAGAATTTCATTAGAACAGGAGAATGGGAGATGGATTCACAGAGCACTGTGGGCTGCCAGGTGGTTATGTACAGGCAGAGACTTCATCAGTCCTTGTGATGCCAGTGCTGCAGTGTTACTTTCTCAGCCGGCTGCAAGAGAAAAGTACTACATGAGTACCACCCCCCACTTGTTTTTTGCATAGAGAATGACTGCCTGCCTCTGTGGCTGAGGATGCAAACAGTTACTTGAGCATCCACACGGCTACAGTTTAGGTTTCAGTTACACTGAGCTGCTTACTTGGCAAAGAGAGTTAGAGAACAACTGTATCAGCACTTGTACTGCACAGATTTATCTAGATTTTGATGTATCTGTACAGACTTTGTCCTCTCTTTATGGGGATTATTTTTTAACCTTGATAAAATGTAGGTGAAAAGAAGGTGAAATCTTTGACACGTTATGCTCTTCACCACATATACATCCCTGCTGTGATGGAGTATTTGCCAATAAACATTCTCACTGAATTCTTGGTGACAGTGAAAAAAATTAGGTGAAACTATCACAATTTGCCAATGTCACTGGTGAAAATGAAGCAGAAGTCTGGTTCTGTACCCAAACATTCATTGAGCTTGTTCATGCAACCATTTATACTTCCCTTCATGCTCCCCTTCCAGTGACAGAATGGCTGTCAGTGTTCCCAACTGCTGTTTCTGATGCCTGATACCATATAAGCTTAAAGACATGGAAAAGGGCAGCTTCTCTGCTGAGAAATCCTTGCTCCCATGAAAAGGGTCATGACACAATGGTGTATTTCATTTCACATCACCCAAGGCCTTTAGGAAAGGGTACAAATCAGACTGTTCTGTGATTTTTTTTTTTCCCTCCTCTTTTGTTACTCCTGGGAGGTTATTGGCAATTTTCACCAAAAGCAGTCCAGCAATGCTCTAGCAGAGCTGGAATTAAATTATGGACATCATGGATTTTTAAAATTTATGTTTCATCTTTGTGCTTGGTTTTGTGCCTTTCACCTCCACAACCTTGATATCCAGATCTCAGATTCACTGTGGACCCTACCAAAGGACTTTGGGACTCCTGCTTGGGTTCAGCTAACATCTCTCACCACTAAGATAATTTGAGTGAAACAACTCTGCTCAAAAGTTTTCCAGCACAGTGCTACCATGGGTGTGGGATTTAGCATAGCTCATAACTCTTAAGCAGGATTTAACATGAGTAAGAGCTGAAAATGCTGAAATGCAGCTGTACTGTTTCACCAAAGAGGCTCAAGTTCAATTCCTCCCTGCTCAATCATCCAGCTCCTCTCTCTTGAAAACAGTCTTTGCCCATTCTGGGTGCCCTCATTGTCACTTACTGTTGACACTGACATGTCTTGTTTTCCAGCAAGTGTTGTCTTGCTTGTGCCATCCTTTTTGCCCGTTGCTGCCAGGAGAGAAAGGACAAAGAACAATTGGATATTTTTATGCTTCAAATGCTTTCCTCTGAAGTGGTAGTAAAGTGCTGACATCTGCAGACTGCCCATCTCAAAAACTTGCCTTGAGTCTAAGGATTGACTCTTTGTCTGTCCTGCCCTGCACCCAGACAGGAAATCTGACTCCTCCTGTGGTTTGGAGAGCCAGTAATCTCTGCTCCTTTCACAGGGACCATGGCACTCACCCTTCTCCGCTGCCAGCTTACACCACTGATGATGCACAGGCACCCAAGGGCAAATGCCAATAAACTGCCTCCAATGCTTGCTCCAATTATCACATTGTTAATCCAAACAGAAGCTCCCTCTGCGGGACGATACAAATATTTAGACACAGAAACAAATAGAATTTTATAGCTTTAGGGTCGGGGCAGGGATGTGATGCTAATTTCCATACCCACGTGGTAGTGAAAGCTGATCTTTTTGTCACCATCTTCTATGAGGTGACAGCTCCACAGCCCTGCAGTGCTGATGTTCACCTCCAACTTTACTTCACGCTGCTTTGAGTTCTTAATGTCCATCTTGGCGCCATTGACAGGTTCCCAGCTCAAGTAGGCATTGGGTGCGAGTGGTCCGGAGACCTGGCAGGTCAGGGTCACACTGGCCCCTCTGGAGAGTGGCCCAGCAGGGTTAGCTGAGACTGTAAAGGCAAGACAAGGACATGTGAGTGAGGGGATGGGGAGATGGGGCCATCCCCATGCTTTTGGGGCTTGCAGGTTTCTGTAGCTCCTCCTCTTCATGACCCACTTCTCTTCCTTCCTCTCACCTTTCATCACCACCAGCTCTATCTTGCTCTGTGCATATCTTCTTTCGTACTCCAGCTGGCACTGGTACTGGCCAGAGTGATTGAAATGGACTTTGGGGAGCTTCACTTGTATGGTACTTTCAGGTATGCTTTCAGGTATCTCAAACAACAAGTTGTTGCTTTTTTTAGTCTCATGCAGCTGTCCTTCTGCTGTGATGCTGAAATCAAGCAGCTCATGAGATTCTACACCTTCCTGTTGTTTCCAATTCAGCTGTCCTGTGAAACCTTTTTTCCATTTTATCTTCTGGGAATTCAGGTCCCAGGACAAGATGACAGGACTATCAACAATTGCATACTTTCTTTCCAAATCTGGATTCTGAAAACCTGAATTTAGAAGAGACAAGGAATACAGAGGCAGGAAAAGCCATGGTTACGCTTCCCCATGTCTGCCCTTGATCCAGAGTGAGGCACGCTGCACTCAGTTTAAAAAGGACTTGGAGAAAAGCCATTACATCCTCCAGGAAGGTTAAACAGAGAAAGAATAAGACAGCAGAAAGATCCAAAGCTCCCAAGCACAGCAGAACTAAGAAGAACAGACCCCGAGGAAAGGAGAATCTTCTCCTCACCAAGCCTGGAGAGAAAAATGAGTGCAAGAGTGAAACAGAGCTCAGGAAGCAGAACAAGCCCCAAGCTCATTGCTGGAAGCCCTGGGAAGTCAACCCTAGAGCACCAGTGCTTGGAATGTGGAGATTAAAAGTTAAAACTCATGAGCTGAAGGGAGCAGTGGTTCCCAAGCCTGTATGTGAGTTCCATTTCTGTTGTCACATACCTAACACCTTCACTGCAAAGGAGATGTTCTGATTAATCAATGGAGAGTCTGAATGGATCTGACACACCCAGGTCCCGCTGTCCACAGTTTTCAGTTTCTTTAAATTCACTATGTATTTTTGACGGCTCCTGTTTTGTATTTCTGGTGTCACTCTGTTATTGTTACTGTCAAACAATGTGATGCTGAGATCGGGTAGAGGACTGGATGAATTTTGAGTTAAAATCAGCTCAGGGACTTCATTTTGCAGAAAATGCCCATCCAAAGAGATTGTCACTATAAAAAGAAAATGCACAGGCAGTAAGTAAGTTTGTCTTCCTGGAAGAGAGACACAAGTGTTACAGCAAAGAGAACATGGAGACACTGTGCTCTGGAGATGGAGGAGAAATGAACCGTGATAGCCCGGGACAGAAGAAATGCAGCTGGATAAAGAATCCCAGCAGAGAGGTCTCCCCAAGCTCTATGGTCCCCTCCCCTCCTGATGACCAAAAGCCCTACACTCACTCACAGTTAACGATGTGCAGCGAGGTGTGGACTTTGTGAGTGCCGTATTCACAGGTGTAGATGCCGGCGTCAGAGAGCTTCAAATCCCTCACGCTCAGTTTGTATTGAGTCTTGATGTCAGACCGGCCAATAATGAAAGATGGTTCTTTTGAAAAAATAGGCTTGGTTAGGAGGGAAGAGGTTTCTCAGCTGTGTGAGGGGAGAAGGGATAATGAATCGGAAGCCTTACTTCTCCAATATCTCTGATTATTTTCCATACGCCATAGAAGAGTATCAGAGTACTTCCATCTCACAACTGAGTCCCGAGGTAATTGTGATTCAGGAAGTATGCCTGTGCAGTTCAGGGTCACCTCCCCTCCTGCAAGCCCAGTCTGGAATTCATTTTTGTGAGCCATACTGGAGGTCAGGCCTGAAAGTCAATACCCACCCAAAAAAAGGCATAAGTTCACTTTCTGAAGGGTGGCTCAGTAAACCCTTCCCAGCCCTCCAAAAATATGTTGATATTTTTCCTCCCTTTCCCAGACACTGAAATTATCCTCAATTTCTGAATTTGTCACTCCTTTATATCATCAATCAAGCAATCAATCAACTGAGTTCTTTTATTATTGGTCATTCTCTGGTTATTCTCTTTCACATACATTCAGAAAAAAAGGAAAATACCAATAGTTATGGTGGACTGACCACCATTCATAATTTTGAAATGTCAACAATTTTACTGAGACAACCTTTTTCCACTGGATAAGACTTAGTTATTCTACTGGTAGCAACTGAAGGACAGCATATGTCAGCCCTCCTTCACACACTTGATGCAGCACTGACAAATTTGCTCACACCTTCTTCCAGTTTTTGCATGGATGAAGACTGAAAATACCAAAAAATGAAGAAATAAAGTAAAAAAGAAAGAAAGAAGGCTGACCCAATGTCAGGTTCCTGTTCTTGGGAGGAGGGATATGTGATAGTAAAAGAAATAGGTTGTATAAAGTTGAAGAAACATGAGGAGTTGTTTCTTGGGAGAATAATTTCCTTTCCTTCACTGTAAAGAAGGTTTCTGCAGGAGACCTTAAGAAAGAGATGCAGTTGCTAGAGATAAGACTGGGAATAACAGGATTGTGATCTCCTGCCTCGCTGCTGGTAAGCTCTTAGAGATGCAAATCCCTGAGGTGACCTGAGTACTGAAGAGCTATAGAAGTGTAAAATTAAAAGTTTACATGAGTTTAATGTAGGGTTTGCCAGAAGTTACATCCCTCTAAGAGGTCACCTGCAACAGTACCCATACAGGTTTTTGGTAATTGCACATTGGACTACAAAAGTTAATGATTTTGTCTTTAATTGTGAAATTAGAAATGTTATTAATAAGAGTTGGTATCTTTTGCTTTTCATTTGGTTCTAGGATGCACAAAAGATTTCCAATCTTTCCTCTGTGACCAGAGGAATCAAAGCTGAGTATCTGAGAATTGCAGGCTTGGCCTTATTCACTGTCTTTCCTTTCCTGGAAAATGAGCACTAAAAAATCCACCAAAGCTTATAACATTACCAGTCAAGCTAAGCAAGCCAGTAGCATTCCATTTGCAAGGGCAAATCTGTGATGAGATTCTGAAGATCACATCACAGATGTGGTTACGCATCACAGATATGTTTTTGCCCAGACAGCTGGAGGCAATGTGGAGGGCATATTTTCCACTCTGTGTGGTGTGTATCCTGGTTCTCACAGGACCCCCACTCCTGCATCTCTGTGGGGCAGCTCCCCAAACCCTGGTTTTGGCTGGCAGGCTCAGCAGGTGGGCTGGGAACAACCTGAGTCCCAAAGCTAAACCATGTGAGGAAACTTCTACAACACATCAGAAAGAGCCTAGAAATACACCGAGGGTTGTGAGGCTTGTGAAAAGGCTGTGAGAACCATGAGGGTTTGCTGGGCCCAGGACTCACCCAGATGCAGAAGCAGGAGGGCAGCACACGTGCAGCTCAGGGTTGTGCCACTCGACTCCATCGCTGGGAATGCTCCACCCCTCCCAGGAGAGCAGGGCTGGAAATGCTGCCACCGCCAAGGGATCTTATCCTGGAAGACCCAAATGCTCTGTTAATAATGTTTGATTATTCAGACCTTGATGGATGGGACTTGTTTCCCATTCAGCTCCCACCATCCTTCAGCACAGGAAAATGGAAGCTTATTGGGAAAGTCACCAGAGCCTTTTGTTTCAGCAAAGAATCCATCTGCAGCATGCCCCTGGAGTTTGGTAATAAACATTTCATTTTACTCATCCCTAGGTTTCTGGCATTCATCAGGCAGCAGCTGTTTATACTGCCAAGAGTTCTGTGCTTTTTTACTTCTCTATGGTGGGTTATCATCACTCTTGCAGAGATTAAAGCTAAACACATACAGGGCTGCATTAGCAAGAGCACAGCCAGCTATGCTGGAAGTAGAATGAAGTAATTATTTCTCTCTCTTTGGCACACCTGAGGTCTCATCTAGGATACAGGGTATAGGTTTGGGCCCCCAGTACAAAAAGGGTGCCAACAAACTGTATGGAGTTCAGTGGAGGGCTGGTGACATGGTGAGGAAGTTGGAGCACCTGACATAAAGGGAGAGGCGGAAAACTGGGCTTGACAGGGAGAAGGGAGCCAAAGTGGGATCTAATTTCAGTTTCCCATCATCTAATGGATATTACCTAGAAGAGTAAGTCACATTTTTCTCAGATGTGCACAGGTGAGGAGCAGGAGGCAGCAGCCATATGTTGAGCAGGGAAATGTTGACTAGATAGAAGGAAAACTTTCTTCCCACTGAAGGTGGTTCAGCAATGGAATAGATGCCAAGTGATTCCACGCAATCTCCACCATTGGAGATGCTCAGAAGTTGCCTTGTCAAGCCCTGAGCAACATGTTGTAGTTTTAGAGTCAACTCAGCTCTGAGTAGGAGAACCACCTGGAGACCTCCCAATGTCCCTTGCCATCTAAATATTTCCATGTAATTTTGTGATTCTATGATTACAGCCATGTATTATTAATATTTTTCTTCAGGTTTGGGTTTGGTTTTTTTTAACTTCTTACCTTAAGAAGTTGGATTCTTAAGGTAAGAAGATTGGATTCTTAGGACTATTCAATGAAAAGTATGGGGAGAAGGGAGGAATGAGGTCCACAACAAGAAGTTGCATTAATGGTAGCAAAACCTTAAGTGGGAACTGGAAGCTAATGGTCACGCTAAGGTGAGTTATCAAACTAGATGCAGTTTCTGACTGTAGCAAAGGCCAAGTGCTGGTAAGAGCTACAGCTGGGTGGGGTGACAAGGTGAAGGGGACCATGGCTGCTGGTGCAAGGACACTACTGAGCTCTCCATCCCTAAACCAAGGCATAAACCACAGACGGGAAGCCAAGCAGCTGAAATGCCCTGGGGAGTGAGAAGGCCAGTGAGATGACCTCACTTCTCTGGAAGCAGGTAGTCCCCATGTCAGGCGTGTGACAGACTGAAGGCTAGAGTCTTAATGGGATTAGACTCAAAAGAAATGCATGAATAATTTTCTACAGTATTTATATGTACGATGTGCAATATTAAGTGTAATGTATTCTATTAGAGGATAATTTAATACTGAAATTAATTTAATGATCAGAGCATGTGAAGCTATCAAAGAGTAGATGAAAACATCAGCACTACATTTAAATGGAGATCAGGTCAGTACAACATCTGACATCCAGACCGATGTGCAGACATGCACAGATGAAAAATATGTGTGCAAGAGTGAGACAGCAGCCATATGCACCATCATAAGAGAAACAGGTGGCAAAGACACAGTCAGAGGAGACTTGTGGCTTGCCTCGTGCAAAACAAAAAACCCACCCCAGGCCAGGAAATATTTGCATGAGCTGTTTTCTGCGAAAATTGTAAAACAAAGGAGCGAGTGCGGATGATTGGAGATCACTCCTAACAAGATGCAGAGGCAGTGATGAAGCAGTTTGCTGGGTTAAGCTACAGAATAAAGAAAGGGGCACTAACAAGGCATCTGTATGCATCTCACTCCGAAGGAACATCCATAACTGAGAACTGGCACGGGGCCCTGAGTAAGATCCATTCCTGAGGTGACAGGAGGAACCTCATCCCTGCTGTGAAATCTTGCATCACCTGTTCCTGTGGGAAGAAAAAGTCAGCCCCCACTCTAAAGTAGTATCTGTGAATTAACAGTTCAGTGATGGGTTTCAAATTTTTTAAGTCATTAAACTTTATATAGAACCTGAAGGTAATGGAACAAGTAAAAATTAATGAAATCGCTGAGTCACACCTCATAATTTTGTTTTGACTGGGAATCTCTATTCTCCTGTCATATGGCTTCAGTTTATTCATTGTCTTCTTGCTTCCTGGTTATTGAGCAAAACCACACAACCAGAGCACTGTGGGACTGATGAACTGCTGACCTTGTGCATCTTGGTAGATGCAGATTGATACATCTTTGTTCTTCTGGTTTTTTTCTTGGTTTCACATCTTCTGCATTCCCATTTTGTTCACACTAATCTTTGTATTTCTGTGGCAGATCTCCACAGTGTGATGTTACCACCTACATGCTACAAATCAGTGGGGAAAATGGGTTGCCTTCAGCTAGGATTTCTTTTACACACTTTCCTTCTCTCCCTGCCTATTTCTACTTCTCATGCATGCCACTTCCTATTCCCCCGTGCCTTTCTATCTCCTTCTGCATCCCTCCAGGCCAGATCCCAGGCAAGGCTGCTCCGGAGTTTACAGATCTCAGAGAGCAAGGCTCCACTGTGTTAAGCGAGCAAGCTGCTCTCATTAGCGGATGCTCGTAGCAGACCCACAGCCTCCTTACAGGCAGCCCAGCTGCATCTTACGGTGGTACTCATAAATTAGGCGGTGTCACAGAATGTCCCCAGGCACTGGAACATACTCATCAGTCCTGTTAAATTGCTAGTACATTTCCTGACACATTTTTGGCCGGGGACAACTCTCCCTCTCCCGAGCAACTCTTGGGATGCATTTAGGTGTTAGCATGGGCCAGGGACCTCTCCCATTAGGTGGCTGGCATGTGGCCAGTTCATTTTGGAGGTTAAGTGAGTTTAATAGCTCAGACCATCTCATGCCAGCTGGCCTCTGTGCCAGAAACAGTCCAGGCATACTTGATTTATTAGCACATCTAGCAACGGAGGAGCAGGGCTCCCTCCCAAGTGAACATTGATTTCCTTTTCATTTTAACTTCCCCCTCTTATTAAACTGGTTTAATTTCCTTCTTGACTTATTTTAATGATCCTTGCTTCTCTGAGGTATAGGAAAAGGAGAGCTGAGGTAGTGAGTGAGTTTGCTTCAGAAAATGATGCCTGCAGGACCAAGTCATGCCTGGAGAACATCTGCTTGAGAGCAGGGCTGGCAGCCCATCAGTACTGAACCCCAGTGGGTGATGGCTACAGAGACGTCTCCACAGGCTGGCACTGGCATGACACAGGAGGAAACTTAAATTAAAAACACTCCAACAAATAAAAACTCGGCAACAGCTCCTGGTGCAGAGCAGGACATCTCCTTTTCTCTGTGTTTTCCTGTGTCTCTTTCTTGCAGTGTGGTTTTGGTTTCTCCTCTCGCTGTTGTTTGTGGCTGTGCTTTTGATCTGGCAGCAGCTCGTTGTGACAGGGTTGGGGGCCCCCAGCCCTCCCTCCCTCCCCACAGGGCTCCACACCTCAGCTTCCGCTGCGGCATTTCCCCTGTGCTGCCTGCCCGGCCAGGGCTCAGGGATGCAGCTGTGCCTTGCCCTGCTCGAGAGGTAGCCTCAGCTGTGGGGCTCTGGGCTAAAGGGCTTCACCTCTCTTCTTCTCAGTTTAAAAATCTGAACCAAAGCTGACTTGGCTCTTTTACCAAACAGTGGTTTCTTTGAATTTACTCCTTGACGTTAAAGCAAACGTCATGCGAGCAGCGAGCAGGGTAAGAGACAAAGTGCAATGAAAATAGCCAGCAGAGAGCAAAGTTATGACAGCAGTGAAGGTCATTTCACAGTCCCTACTGTCCCCCTGGACTGTTTGACCCTCCCTCCATTTCCTCCTGAACATCTCTGCTCATCCAAGAGCAGATGCCACCCTCCCATTGGAGCCCCTGGGAGAGGAAGGCGCCGGATCAGGATCCATGGGTCACACAGGTTAAAGCCTTGTACTTAGAAAAGCAGGAATTGAACCTACACTAGAGGAATCAAAACCCTCCATACTTCCTTTATATTACTTTCTAGTAGGGTCAGCTAAACAAGCTATCGGGCCCATATCCCGAAAATGATGGTTCAACTCTTTCCCCTGCTTATGAACGCCCAGGAAAAACTAATCTTTATCGCTAGCTTACTCCTAGGAACAGCCATTACTATCTCAAGTAACCACTGAATTACGGCCTGGACCAGCCTTGAAATCAACACACTCGCCATCCTGCCATTAATCTCAAAATCCCACCATCCATGGGCCATTGAAGCCGCCACTAAATCCTCCCCAGGAGAGGTCCCACCATCAGGACAAGGAGGGTGCTGAAGTCACTGTGTCAGCACCAGCTGAGCTCCCCTCAGCCATGAAGTACCCCATGCCCAGTGACATGCCTGGAACCACATGGAGGCCGCAAGAAGTGGCTCCATCTCCACAGCCCAGGCTGCTCCCTTCTGGCCAGAGGGGAAGCCAAGACCTGCCAAAATCACCAGAGGCTGTGACTAATCAAGGCACTGTGAAGCACTCTGAAATCAGCTCTTTCATCAGCCTTCCCAGCCTTGTATGTGCTTGGGATGACATTTGGGTATCATCCCTCCGTAATTTTGCTCTGGTGAATACAGAGTCCCCACGAGAGGCTGTGACAGATCAGGTGGCACCGTCCCTGGGCACTCAAGAACCTCTAGTGGGGATGAGGTGGATGCTCAGTTTGGATGAGCCAAGCCCTGCTGTGCTGCAGGCAGACATGTTTGTGAGACACTGGGGAGGACAAAGGAAAAGACAAGGGAGACCTCATCACAGCCTTTCAGTACTTAAAGGGATCTTATAAAAAAGAGGAAGAGTGACTTTTTAGATGATCAGATAGTGATAAGAGAAGGAAGAATGGTTTTAAACTGAAAGAGGGTTGGTTTAGATCAAATGATCAAATGTGTTAGGAAGAAATCTTTTACTCAGAGACTGATGAGGCATTGGAACAGGTTGCCCAGAGAAGCTGTGGCTGCTCCATCCCTGGAAGCGTTCAAGGCCAGGCTGGATGGGGCTTTGAGTGACCTGGTCTAGTGGAGGGTGTCCCTGCCTGTGCAGGGGTGTTGGAATGAGATGTTTTCTAAAGGTCCCTTCCAACCCAAGCCATCCTGTGATCCTATGATTCCAACCTGCACCAGGGAGTGTTGAGTTCATAGTGGAGAACACTGAGCAGTAACCTGAGCTCAACCCTCATGTGGAGGAATATCTGAGGTGGCTGACGGAGGCTGAGCATGATATGCCACCTGAAAGTTGAAATATTCAACCAGAAATTAAACTCCTGCTTTCAACAGCACAGCAGCCCATGTGAGGGGGAAGCAAATCACTTTTCTGTTGTCCTGAAATTGCAAGGATCCCTCTTTTTCCAAGAAATCCTGCTCACTCAGCCCTGAGCTAATGGATCAGGCTGCATTGGCAGCTAGTGTCAGGCAGTGAGCCAGTCAGCCTGGATTAGCAGAACAGACCCCTCCAGTCTCAGCACGTACAGATGTAAGTAGACATCCTTACTTAGCTAGAGACTGGCATCTTCTTGTTTTTGCAGGCTTTTTTTAGAATAAAGTTCCCCTTCCTGCAGGGTACGTGGAGAAGGTGATAGCAAGTGGCAGCTGGTAGAGGGCTGCTTCCCAATGCATTTGCAGCCCTTGGGGATGTGCAGTCACCAGTGACAGGCCCTCATATAGGACATATTTCCCTATATATGCGTTTAAAAGATCCATGAGATCCCCAGGCTCTGAGCTTTTTGTAACTCCCTTTTTTTATGCCCCTTTCAGCGAAAATTCCAGGGAGTCAAACAGTTTTTAGTTAAAATTAAAAGGCCTTGGAGAATTGCAGAGCCAGAAGTATTATCAAGTCAAAGGTTTAAGATGGTTTTACAACAGACCTTTAAGTGGGGCAAAACCAATCCATCCGTGCTGAAACAGCAACTTGAACGCAGTAATAAAGTTCATAGCATTAAAAAACCCGAAAACAGGCTGGCCTCTTAGCAGAAGAAAGAGTTTCCTTACCTCTTTTCTCTCAGCCTCTGTGTTTCTGTCTCCTTGTGTTTGTCACCTGCCGTAGTTGATCTCACCCAACTACAGCTGAAACAAAAGAGGAACGAAGTTGATGTTCACGAGCAGATGTAGGGCTGGCCTTGATGTCTCCTCCTCTCCAGCCAGAACGACAGCAGCAAGGTCTTACTGCCCATCCAGGCTCTGCCGACACCCGCCAACTCCTCTGGGCAGATGGTGATTTTCCAGAGGCACGTGATTTCCACTCTGGGTGTGGGCAGAAATGGACCTGAGCGGAAGGCGAGCCATGGCAGCGGTGGGGAGGATGAGTGTGCGGAACAGAGAGAGCCTATTGGCCACGGGGCAGCTGATGGAGGCCCTGATGGGGCTGAAACCTCAACATGGATGGCTGGGAGCTGGTTGTGCTCTGCTGAGGAGGAAAGCTGACAAACAACAGGTTAGCTGAACAGATCCACACCCAGCGCACGCCTCCCGCACTCTGCAAGAGCCGTCTGAGCTCCATTTCCCAGCCTGTCTCCTGCACCACCACTAAGAGGAGGCACCTCTGAGGGCTGACCCCAGCCCCACCTGTCTGCAGAGTTCATCTGAGATTTAGGGTGAGATGAGAGAATATTTTCTTTATGGCAGTGGTGGCTTTTCCTTGGCTGTCGGCCAGCACCCACCCAGCTGCTCTCTCATTCCCCCTCCTCAGCAAGGCCGAGGGATAAGATGTGAAAAACCTTCTCAGGTCAGGATAAGGACAAGGAGATCTCCCCCCAGCTACCGTCATGGGCAAAACTGACTTAACTTGGGGAAAGGTTAATTTAATTTTTGGCAAATTAAAAACAAACAAATAGATTTATGGCTAATTAAAACCAAACAAACATAGTGATAAATTTTAAAAAACCCAACAACTTTAAACAGCTTCTCCCACATCTCTTTTCTCCTCAGGCTGAACTTCACACCTGACTCTTCTACCCCTCCTTCCTCCCCCAAAGTGTCACAGGGGACAGGTCATAGAAGTCGTAGTCAGTTCATAGCACTTCATCTCTGCTGCTTCTTCCTGCTTATGTTGTTCCTCTGCTGCACTGTGGGGTCCTTCAATAAATGCTCTGATGTGGATTCCTCCCATGGACTGCAGTTCTTCATATTGAACTTGACATTAGAAAGACCTTTTTTACAGTGAAAAAAATCAGTCACCAGAATAAACTCCCCAGGGACGTGACAGAGCTGCCATTGCTGGAGGCTTTCAGGGTGTGATTGGGTAGGATGCTAGATAATCTCATCCAGGACCGCACTGTGAGTCTTCCATAGGCCACAGCTTCTGCCAGAAAACCTACTCCAGTGCAGACTCTCCATGGGCTGCCAGGGAATCTCAGCTCTGGCACCTGGAGCACTTCTTGCCCCTCCTTCTCCCCTGATCTTGGTGTCTGCAGGGCTGTTTCTCCCACATATTGTCCTTCCTGTCTCCCACAGCTGCTGTGCACAGCTTTTTTCCCTTTGTTAAACACACTGTCACAAAGGTGCCACCAGCATCACTGATGAGCTCAGCCGTGGTCTGCAGTGGGTCTGCTCTGAGGCCGTCTGGAGGTGGCTCTGACTGACATGGGGCAGCTCCTCACGTCTCACAGAAGCCACTGATGTAGCCCCTCCAGTACCAAACCCTCGCCCTGTAAAGCCAGTGTAAGGTTACTCTTCAGTAACCTGTACCAACCTGCACCACTACCGAATCTCAGCAGTTTCCCTTCTCTGTGGGGTGGAGGAGGGGGCTTTTGTGGTTTCCCACCCACATTTGGTCTCTCTCTCTCTCTCTGAATCCCAGCCTCAGCCAAGGTGGCGGAAACCCACTGAGCCCCAGACATGGCTGAGATTTCATCTCTGCGCCACCCACTCTCCTCCTTTTGGCAGTGACTTGCCCCTTTGTGTGAGGATGGGGCTGTAAGGTGCAACCAGGCTCTGGGGGCAGCAGGACAGACAGCCACAGCAGCGAGGCTCACAGTGTGCCATCAGCTGTGACAGGAACAGCCGTGATCAGGCCTCCAGTGCAAGGGCTTCTCCATTGATTGGGACTTTGGAGAAAGATGATGTCCTGCTTCAGAGAGGAAGGCACCTGCAGAAGACAGGAACTTCCCAGACAGGAACTTCCAAGTTTGTAACTTGGGATACAAACTGGGATGGGATGGGATGGGATGGGATGGGATAGGATGGGATGGGATGCAATGCAATGCAATGCAATGCAATGCAATGCAATGCAATGCAATGCGATGGGATGGGCACTCTGCTAGTGTCCAGAACTTGGGAATGTCCTTTTCTGAGACACTCTGAGCTGTCTGGCAAGAACCTGACATATCCCATTAGCATCTTCAAAACTCTCTCACATGTGTCAAATAGAAATGTCCTTTTGGTCCCCAGCTGCCAGAGAGGGGATGTCCTGGGAAAAAAAACAAACAGCGTTAAGAAAACTCAGGTTGGGATTGTAAGGCTTTGGCATCTCAGTGCTTGGAGATCTGAGGCATTGAGCTGATGCTTCAGTTTGTACAGATTCTGGCTCGCTTTTTGTCTCCCCAGCATGCTGTAATGCAGAAACACTGGCTTGTTTTTAAACAGTTGGTTTATGTCACTGCAAATATCTACCAGAAATAGCACTCCCTGAAGGGGTAAAGCTTGCAAAATGCACTTGAACTTGCTGCAGAGTTGCAAGGAGAAGCAGGGCTGTGGTCTGAGGTGACAAAGCCTCAGGCTTGTGACGTTGCGAGAATGCCTGTTCTGGATCCAGTGTCACCCTAGGGTGGGGATCCATCTCTTGGAGCTGCTGCAGTTGTGTGGGGAACAGGTGCCTCTGGGACCAAGGGTCACAGCGTGCAGTGACGTGTTTGTATCTCTTTCATCCAAGCATCTCAAAGCACTTTGCAAGCATTAATTAAACATCAGAATCCAGAAGGGATGAATAATATTAGCCAGTCAGTCTCTCTTCTGAATGTAATATTCCTCATAAATATTTAAGTGGTTTTTAGGTTCTTGGCAAGTCTGGTTCTCACCTCGCTGGGGCAGTTGCTCTACTGCACCCCTGGGCAAAGGGGGCTCATCCAGCATCACACAGTGACCCCCCAGCACAGCGAGAACAGCCTGAGCACTGCACACAGCTCTGCCCCCACCAATCAGGGGCTGTCATGTTTCCCTGCTTTATCCCTTGCAGAGACACTCTGTGCTGTCTCTCTTTGCTCTAATCCCATCACCAGCAATATTTTTGCAAGCTCGTGTTGGAGAGAAACAGATCCTCTCAGCAGAGAGGAGCAGCTTCCAGGCTGTGCTGGGTGATGGTCACAGTCTGCAGAGACACTGGGGGTCTCCAAGTAAGTGAGAGATAAAGGGAGAAAAGGGCCTCAGAAATCAGATGTTGAGAAAGACCTTTTAACTGGCTTCACTGGAAAGCCAAGATGCCTCCAGAGATCATCTCCTTAAAACCAAGTTCCCTGCACATCATGGGGGTTCTCAGTGTGCCTCTGTAGACTGAAAGATGAAAGATACCCAGATGTGTTGGAAAATTAGTGATTGCCAAGTGGTACTAGAGAGAAGGAAGGACAAGTGTTTGATGCAGCATAAAAGCCAGATCTTGAGGCACCTGACTATCAGCAGCTTCAAAGGCCAGGAGCGTTCTCTTTGCAACAGAGTAGCTGACACCTGGTGAGCCTCTCGAGGGGCATTTCTGGTGCCTGATGTGGGAGCTAGAAACAACAAGCTGGCTGCTGAGGGGGCCAGTGATTCACCCCAACACAGCTGTGTTCCTCAGAAATGGGGAAAACTGGGGAGAGACACCTGTCTGCAGGAACTTGGAAGCCTGAACTGGGAAGAAAGGGCTCTCTAAGCAGATATCATAAAGGTTCATGTGCTGATCACAGTGGAAAATCAGAACCCTCCAGAAAGGTCCTTCATGAGCAAGGGGGTCCCCTGTATTTAGTCAGGAGGGGTGGAGCCTGATGGAGCAAGACGAGCCAGGTGTGCTGGGAAATTAGGGACTGCTTGGAGGGCACTGACAGAGGAATCAAGAATGGAACCTGCAGAAATGTGTCACCAAAAGTGACAGAGGGTAAAGCAAGCCTAACCAAGACCAAGCCCATGTTAAGGACATGTGAGAAATGCAACAGGCAGGAGGGGGGTGGCTGGAGGAGTTTTTAGTATAGGATGCATATCGCTTTACTATCTCACTATTGCTGGCCTTGGCAAAAGCGAGGGGCAGAAGCTGGTGGCAGGGGTTGTTCGGATGCGCAGCTGGAGGTGTTTCAGCAGCGCAGAATCCCGCGCACGGTGCACTAGATGGCGGCATTGGCTCGGGACAAGGAGCTGGGAGGGACCGCGGAGCAGCCGCGGTGTCCCCGCAGAGCTCTGCCCGCCCTGCGAGCCCGAGGAATCACAGAGGGGCTTGTGTTGGAAGGAACCTGAAAGATCATCCACTCCGACATCCTGCCGTGGGCAGCAACACCTTCCAATAGACCAGGATCCTTGAACACTGCCAGGGATGGGGCATCCACAGCTTCTCCGGGCAACCTGTGCCAGTGCCTCTCCACCCTCACGGCACAGAATTTCTTCCTAATATCTCATTTGAGATTTTGAAGGGCTGGGGAGTGCCTGAGCACAGGGTCCTAACTGAGCTCCTGACAGCCCCCAAACTCGTTAGGGAGTTTGCTGGTGTGTTCTCCTTGGTCCAAAACCTGTGTCATTTTACATACAATAAGGGCAATGCTGACCTGGTGACAAGAAAGAAGACACACAGTGCTTGTAAAAGAAAAGGAACCTCAGTAAGAATGAGAATTACCAAATGCAAAATCTGCCCTTGTGTGTGACTTCCTGCGTTTCTGGGCTCCAGGAGTGTCCTATGTCCTCCTGCCATGGGACCCTCTGAGACTCCTCTGTTCAGGTGAGAGTGACCCCCTTTTCAGAGCACGTCATATGACAGCTCTTGGAGGGAGAGGCATTGAACTGGCAGGCCAGAGGGACGGAAACCTAGGAGAGAAACTCTTGGGCATGATGGAATCCACAAGTATGAAAAGACTGTCCCAGATGCTTTGGAACTTAGTGGGAGGCCCAAGATGCACTACCCACAACAACAGCATTCCCGTAAGGAGCTTGGTTTGACAGTTTGGCCTTTAGAAGGCAAAAGTAAAACCCTACATATTTTGGCTTTATTCATCAGGATTGAAACAACAGAAGCAGAGTAAGTCGTAGATTTTTTTGCAGGATTGGTGCTGATATTGTTCCAATAAATTTGCCAAGCAAATATAAAACTCAGTATGCCTTAGTAGCCTACATAATTTGATATCTGGTTTTAACATTTCATTGTTTTTAAAAGGCTGTGCAGAATGCACAAAGACCACAATAGATCTATTTTTCTTGTTGCTCTTTTGTCAGATTATGCTATTTGCTAGAATTTAGCCTCTCACTGTAAATCCCTCAGAAGTCTGGGTTGCAGAACATCTGGACCTAGTTATGATTTTTTCTAATGATGCTGATCTTTCTTACTGAAAAAAGATTAGTTTGGGATTAAAGGTTGTCTTCCAATTCCTTTTGGAGGAGTCCTACGCAAAGGAATTTGCATGTGTAACACTTTCTTTGCATTCCTTAAGGCCTCCTCTCTGCTAAAAGGGAATCCACTGGATTTCCTATGTTTTTTAAAAGTTTCCATCCACTGTGCAATGAGTTTTTGTGGCAAGGTGTAGATAGTTGGGGAGCTACAGAGTTGGCTTCTGTGAGAAGCTGCCAGAATCTTCCCCCATGTCTGACACAGCCAATGCCAGCTGGCTCCAAGACACTGATGGCCAAGGCTGAGCCACCAGTGATGGTGGTAGAGCCTCTAGGACAACATGGTCAAGTGGCATGAAAAGAACATGAACAACTGCAGCCAGAGAGAGGAGTGAGAATATGTGGTAGGAACACCCCTGCAGACACCAAGGTTGGTGCAGGAGGTGCTCCAGGTGCCAGAACACAGATTCCCCTGCAGCCCCATGGTGCAGCCCATGGTGAGGCAGGACACTCCTGCAGCCCATGGAGGTCCATGGTGGAGCAGAGATGCACCTGCAGCCCATGGAGAACCTCAGGCTGAAGCAGGTGGATGCCTGATGGAGACTGTGACCCCATGGGAAGCCCACACCAGAGCAGAGTCTTGGCTGGACTTGTGGCCCTGTGGAGAGAGAAGCCCACCCTGGAGCAGGGGAGAGTGAGGAGTCCTTCCTCTGAGAAGGAAGGAGTGCCAGAGATAACACCTGATGAAGTGATTGCAACCCCCATTGTCTGTCTCCCTGTGCTGCTGTGGGGAAGAAGGTACAGAAAATTGGGAGTGAAGTTAAGCCCTGGAAGAATGGAGTGGTGGGATGGAGGTCTTTTGAGTTTATTTTCTCAATATCCTGCTTGGATTTGATTTGATTTAATTGGTAATAAATTCAGATAATTTCCCCATGGTGAGTCTGTTTTGATGTGATGATAATCAGTGAGAGATCTCTCCCTGTCCTTATCTGGACCAATGAGCCTCTTGTTATACTTTCTGCCTCCCATCCAGTTAGAGAAAGGAGTGATGGACCCAGCCAGGGTCAAACGACCACATTCTGGTATGTTGAAAATATTTTTTTTTAATTTGAGTTTTGCACCTGTAGCTGCATCCTTATGGAAAAGCATCAGGTCTCTTTCTGTCATATGTCATTTGCTTTATTTCCTGTTTCTATTTATTGACACCACTTGAAACAGGTTTCCAGATTTGTTTGCTTTATTGTGCAGACTCTTGGTCCTTCCACCTCAACTCCACCAACTTGCCTTGTGCCATCTTGATTTGGAATATTTTCCTATATATAGGAATGGTTTCTAGGAAGGAAAACTTAAACTGCATAAACACTTCCAGGCTTTTTCTCACTGTAACTGCACCATGTCAGGCATCTGCCCATCATGACAGGCACAGTGAACAGCTGGCTACAAGCTCAGTGTTGTTCCACTTCTTCCAGAGAGGCAGACAAAACACGGAAGGGCTGGATGGAAGTGATGCAGAGAAAGGCTCTGTGTCTCATGTACACCAGCACTGCTCCCCTGCTGGGCTGCTGCCTCCTCTTCCAGAGCAAAGGGCCCGAGCAGAGCTGACCGTGCACAGAGCTGGGCCTGCCCAAACTGTCAGAGAGAATGTCCCAAAATCTGGGATTTGTACCTGAAAGGCAGTGAGTCAGGAGGGGATGGGGAAATAATAAAAAAGGGGCTGTGATAAAATGTGGTAAAATAATGGCCATCCAAGGTAGGATAGATTTGGGAGTCCCTCTTTTCCCAGCCTTTCTGATGGGAGAAAAGAAAATGGTGAAAGTGGAAAGCTTTTAGTTCAAAATGGAGAGAGGAACCATTTTCACACAGTGAATAAGCAGATCTGAGGATGGATTGCCAGAGGAAGTCAGAGAGTACAAGGAAACAGGGAGGTTTAAAGACAGACCAGGCACATCTGAGCAATGAGAACATCCAGGCTGGTCACAGGCAGTGCTGAAAGTGGTACCCACAGGAGGAGAGAACATCCCATTGTGTGTGAGAAGAGAGACCAAACAAACCACTGTCAGGCACTGAGAGAATATGATGTGATCCTGGTGGATATTGGATTGCCCCTCAGCCCCACAGGGGTTAACCAGCCTTTTCTCTACCTCCAAAGCAACTGGCAGACAGAGGTGATTGAGCTAGACAGATCACTCCCACCTGAAAAAAGAAATGGCAGCATTATCATTTGCCTAGGAAGATGCTGGTACCACGCTGGACTGTCTTGCCTTTTGTTGGTTCTGCTCCAGGGTCTGACTGAAATTGCATGGGATGGCTGAAGCAGACAAATCTAGCTCACAGCTCTGCTGCACTTCTCTAGCATTCAGTGGAGAAAGAGGTGTCATTTTCAGTAAAATACATGGATAGCTGAGTAGCTAAAGAGCTGAGGAGTCCAGACATGCTCCCTGGAGTGGGCTACTTGTGAGTAGCTACTTGGGGTGTTGCTGTGCTTCCTGCAGTCTAAGGACACCCGAGTGCATTCACTACCTGAGTGCCTGAACCTTTTGGGGAGGGAAGGTGGGACCCACACAGTAAGAAGGTCTATTCATGTGCCTGCTGAAATAATAAAAAGCTGTTCTGGCTGTGGTGACGTTCCCTCAAGTCAAGAGAATCTTCCATCCTGAGCAGGGAGCAGCCTCAGCGTGGGGCCCATATGGGAGAAATCCCACGCGTGACTCTCATTATTAAGTGTTTCTTCTGGGGCTGCATTCAGTACCACAGTCCTCATGGCTGCTCAGAGGGGACATGAAGAGCATTCTGTGACTGCATGAAACCTAAACACATTGAAGGTCTTGAGAGGTGGGGCGTGGCAGACTCATGCTTACATTGCTAAGTACATCCTTAGAAGAGCCATAATGTCGCTTGTGGATCTTTCAGGAAAATGTGAGGACTAAAGGAATAAATGAATGAATGAACAAGGACAGTCAGATGGGAGAAAAAAAAAAAGAAAAGAAGGCTCTGAAATGCAGCAAAAAGGAAAGACTGAACCTGTGATTCTTCCTTCTCTAGTGGCATTTAATTTCCCCTTCCTCACTGTGAAAATGTCAGAAACGAACAGGAACTTCAGTAAAACAGAACTGAAAGAGAAAGAGAAGGCAGCAAAAGCCTTAGAAATGGCTTCACGCAGGCAGAGGTACACCCAGCTCTGTCAAATAGGCACGTTCCTCCACAAGCACACACAGGGGTCAGTGGGCTTTTTCATCACATGAATTTATTTTAAGTTCTAAAATGATTTTCTAATAAGTTAAAATGCTCAAAATGTGCAACAGGGCAGTGAGCTGGGCAGTGCAGGGAGAGGGAGAGGAGAAGAGAGTCAGTATGGGGGGAAAAACATTGTCAGACTGCAGGGGAGATGGATTCCAGCCATGTCCTCCATCCAGGTGTTCCACCAGAGAAAGCCTGAGAGAGAGGCCATGAAGGAGGGGCAGAGTGGGACAGACATGTGGCACTGAAGCAGGCAGTAGCTGCTGGCTCAAATACTCCCAACAGCTCCCAAGCATCTCTGCTGCTGGCCACCTGACTGCAGTGGTGAGTCTGCCTCGCCCTGGCTGCAGCTTCCAGCCCCTCTGCAGGTTCAGAGCTCCCAAGGTCCCCAGCATTGCTCATGCCATCCCTAGCCCCTCCTGCAGAGAGGGGTCTGCACGGTGCCCATCTCTCTCTCTCTCTCTCTGTGTGTGGCACACAGAGTTTCACCCTGCCATGCAGACCGGCCCCGATGCCCTGCGTCCATCAGCACTCCGTTTGCTGGATCTTCCCTTTCTGCTTTTCCTCCATGGGCTTCCATGGCACACTGGCTGCAAACATCCCTTCCAGTGCTGGGAAGGCAGGAGCCTGTGCCTGAAAGGGAAGCAAGAGGCTACATCAGACATGGGAGAGAGACTGAATGGCGCAGGTCTGGGCTTCTCCCTGCCATGGAAGACAATCCTACTGCTTGCAACCAGAAGGCTCCCATTCCCTGCCAGGGCCAGGGAAGGAGACACTCTCTGAGACATGCAATTCCTTCTGGGGAAGGCTGGCTCAGCACAATCCTCTGTGGTGTGATGGGCATAAGGAATAACAAAGACAGGACCTGGCTAAGGGAGAGCAATCACTGATCTGGGCAATGGTCAGGCCACTGTCAGGTTTGATGTATCTCAGATTGTACAACACCTTTTTGGAGAGGTAATAAAGGCATGAAGGCTTGTGCAAAATGAGATAAGAACAAATCAGAGAGAGAACCACTATCACAAGTGAAAAAGAGGTCGATCTCAGGGCTCCTGATAGCTGTATAGGGTTACACCAGTACAGCAAGAAGGATGAGATTAGTTAGAGAATGGCATGGTAGGTGTGATCTCAGCTAAGAGGAAGGGACTGGGGTTTGCTGACAGGTTTCTGCCAGACTGAAGGGAAATGAAAAGCACAAGTCTTCAAAGACCAGTCATTATTGGCACAGGGAGTGTGAAAGTGCTAATGAGTTAGGCAGCTGATAAAGTTGAGGAGCCTCATTTGGAAGAAAGAGGATGAGAATATCATGCAAGACAGATATTTTAGGAGAAGGCAGCACTAACCTGTGACAGGATCAATGAAATGCAACAGTACTGATCAGACATTGATAGGATCAGGGGATTGGAATGGGAATTCCTAATGTGTGGGCAACAGCCCATCGGGTGTGCACAATACACCTCGGGGAGCATCCAGTTTCCAACCAGGGCAGGAACAGCAAATGCAGTCTCAGAGGATGCCAGCAGAGAGAGAGAGAGAACCAGAGAAGAGCTGATATCTCTGCTCCAGGCACCACCTCATCTGCCCTCTGAGGGAGGGTGAGCCCGGCGGGGAGCCTGTGCAGGGAAGGGTGTGAATCACAGAACCAAAGGGTGGCTGGGGTCAGAAGGACCTTTGGAGATGATCCAGTCCTGCTAAAGCAGGGCCATCCAGAGCTGGCTGAGGAACACCCATGGATAGAGGAGCTCTGCTGCCACACGGGAGCCTGGCTTGCTCAGCACAGCAGGGCCATGGGGGCAGATGCAAATGCTTTGGGGCGCTGAATATCCTGGTGGGATGGGAGCTGTTTAAGCAAACAGCTAGACACCCATTTCCTGCTAGCTGAGGCTTTACAGGTGCACTGTCAAGGGATTCCAGTCCAAGGTTTTGGGCCAGAAAGGTTGGTTCTGATCACCTTGCCCTGGACTTGCACACTTTAGAGAGTCTCACAGAAAGTGTAAATTTCTGCCTCATATTATCCTTTACCATCAGTGCTGATTAAGGATGGATGACAAAGAACCTGTCACGAGCTGCTCTTGCACTACCCACAGTGGTTTCTTTAAAATTTCCATCTTGCTTCTTTTGTGATGCTGCCTGCCTTCAGTCTCCAGCCACTGGGACTTGCTAAGACTTTTCATCAATTTTGTCACATCCCTCATGTTCAGCTCGAGGCAGTTTCAAGGCTCCCAGCTCTTTCACCAGGGTAAGCTCTTCCAAACTCATCTCACTCTCATCGCCCGGCCCCTTCCCCACCAGAATTGTCATCATGGGCCCTTTCCACGAGGCTAAGTAGGAGGCAGCTGCATTAGCTACTCCCTTGTCTGCAAAAGGAAACCCTGAAGGATGATTTTGCCACGTTATTAATTTGCAGAGCAATAATATGAAAACTTCAGAGAAACAGTCTGACTTGTTTGCACAGTTTTTTCCAGTGACGTGCTGGGGAGGGATTAGTCCTGGTCTGGTCTTGGGGGATCATAGAGGGAAGGTACAAGGCAGAGTTTTCAGAGGACAAGATACTGGAAGAAGCTGAGCAAATGAAGGGCATTAAGTTGCAGGAAGCTGAGAGCTGAGGTGTGAGGGCTGAGCCAGAAACAGCAGCCCTGCATCAATACCTGTGTCTGGGCACCAGCAGGCATTGGTACAGAACAGGAGATGGTTACATTAAGGCATCCAGCTAAGGAATGAGAGAGAGGACATCTACAAAAGCCTGGCAACTGACCCTCCTCTACTACAGCATGGCTTGATCTCTGGGGGAATAAACATGAGGCTTTTCAAAGCTTAGGAGGTTTTCTTCCTTCTCTGAGGTGTCTGAGCTGCCCCTAAGGAATGCTGTGGTTAGCCAAACCTGCCAATGCCCAGGTACAATGTGCCAATGCCACAGCTTTCCCAGTGTGTCCATGAACCATCAGCAGGCTCCTCCAGCCCCACATCTCTGGCCACTGTGTCCCCAGAACCTTTCACTGCTGTCTCTGGAGTAATCTAGGGAAGGTCAAATAAGGGTGGATGTACAGGAGAGATAACAGAAGTGGGGTGATGGACACTTACCCTTTTTTGTAGGGTCAGAGCCACAACACATACGGCAAGCAGGAAGAGGAGGGTGAGTGTGAGCCCAAATGTAATCTGCCCACTAAAGATGGAGGGAGCGCTGGAGACCTGGGCACCTGTGAGGAGGAATCACAGTCAGGAAGGAAGGGATGGTTGATTTTGCACCAAGGAAGGGGTGGGACTGCACAGCAACAGGCAAAATATGAAAGAGGTAGGTGGGGAACTGGAAGGAGCAGCATGAAGAACTGGTGAAAGATAAGAAGATGGGATCCAAGTGGTCCAAGGGGAGAAGGACAGGATGAGGTTGAGAGAGGAAAGGGCAGCAGAGAGCTAAGCAGGGTGAGGAGAAGAAGAGGTTGTTTGCAGAGCCATGGGGGACAGTACCTGTGATCTGCAGGTCATACTCCACTGCTCCCAGTCTGCCTTCTGGGCCATACACGCTGCATTCCCAGGTGCCCATGTCCTTTTGTGACACTTGGGGTATTTCCAAGGTCGGTCCCATCCGGGAGCTGTGGCCCTCCAAGCCACGCGGAGTAGCCACAGCCAGCTTGCTCTTAGTGGGGGCTGAGTCAAGGTGTGTCCACTGGAAACGCTCATGTCCCTGGGAGTGCATGAGGCTGCAGATGAGCAGCAAACGATTCCCCTCAGAAACTGGTCCTTGGATGCTCGGAGTCACTGTGGCAAAGGGAAAAAAGCAACCTCAGGAAAGCCTACAGGCATGTCCACATCTCTTCCTCGTCCATTCTTCTGCTATTACATCTTTTCTTTATTACTTCCTCTAAATGATTTTCTTTGTCTTTCTCATTCTTAAGAGGAATAATCAAGTCACCCAGGAAAGCCCCCCATTCCAGCAGAGTCCAATGCAGTGCAGTGCCCTGAACAGAAATCTTGCTTCCTGCCCCCAGGGTGGGAACCCATGACCAGGAGCTACCCATGCTCATTGCACAGACATGTGGGGATGTTTGTCTGCAGTGAGGGACCCCAGTCTCTCCTCTCACCTGTAAGCACGGCCAAGGTCACGTCCCTGCTGATTGTCCCGTGTCCCACCGAGACAGCGCAGCGGTACTGCCCTGCATCGCCCGGCCCCACCACGGGGAGATGCAGGGGGAAGCTTCTGCTGCTCAGGTTCTGGGAGATGCCCCTGTCTTCCAAATGTCCTCCTGCAAGATGGCTCCAGTGGGCTGCCACCACCCTCATCCCAAAGGCCCTGGGAAGGTAGCTCAGACTGCACGGTAGATCAGCTGCAGAGCCAGCTGCTGCATAGACCACAGGGTTGGTTGGGCCATCAAAACCTGAGCCAGGGAAAGAAGGCAATGTGGGGTGGTGCCTGGAAAGAGCTCCTCAGGGAGGTGACTAACCTGGGAAGTGAGGAAAGGTGGGAGCTGGGGCCATGGGTGTTAGTCAGTCACATCAAAGGGATCAGGTTAGGGATTCTGGGGTATCAACACACAGGCTGAGCTCACCTAGAATTTGCAGGTTGAAGGTGGCAGAAATGATCTCTTTATCAGAGTACCGAAGCTGGCAGCGCCAGGAGCCCGCATCGCTCATGGCTGGATGGAGGATGGAGAGAGTCCCAGACAAGGAGCAGAAGGTCCTGGAGATGGGGCCCAGGTGCTCCTCATGGAACCAGCATGTCTCCACAAGGCTGGCCTGGTGGCTGGAGTTGCAGCTCATCAAGAGCAGTTCACTTTCTATCACAGGGTTGGGTGGATTGAGGGTCACTGCAAAAAGAAGGGTTTGGGTTGGGGGTGAGCTAAGGTCGTAGGGGAGCCACCAAAGTAGCCCTTTGTGTCTGTGCTGCCCTAACTTTATCCCTTTGGCAGCTCTCCCTGCAGAGCTGAGGGCAGACAGCACCAAACTGCACTTTCCAGAGGGTGCTGCCTGTGCCAAACACGGCCCTGCCAAACACAGCATCCCCACCCTATCCACTTTTACAACCTCCCCTGCCCTAAAATCACCGTTCCCCGGGTTTTCCATCCTCTCCTACCTGTGATCACCCCCAGCTCCACGCGGCAGCTGTGCACCTCTGTCCTGTATTTCACCTGTGCCTCGTAGAGCCCCACGTCCTCGCTGCGGACGGGGACAATCCGCAGGGAGAAGTTGCCATTGCGTAAGGCGGAGTCCTGGAGCGACACCCGGGGCTTCATGCGCTGGGCTGTCTTCTGCAGGCCCGAGTAGCCAACCTCCAGCACCACGTGGGGCTCCTGGTGCACGCTGCAAGCAGGACAAGGGAGCAGCTCATGCCAGAGGCAAACATGAGATCAAGGGAGGGGGCAGGTAGAAGGGAATATGGGGAAGGAAGGAATATGGGCAAGGAGGGAATATGGGAAAGGAGAAAAGGGGCTCAAAGAGCCTCCAGCCCCCCCATTCCCCCAGAAGGACCTCGTGTCTCTTGTGGCCCTGGCATACCTTCCCCCATGCCTCTTCCACAGCACAGATATCTTGTCAGGCAGCTGCTTTGAGCTCTCCCTTGTCTTTCTGGGGCTCAAGTGGCAGGGCAGCACAGCTGAACTCCCCTCTCTGACCCACACTTTCTGCTCCCTGCTTCTCCCCTCCGATAATCCTGGTAGGATGTGGCCAGCTGTAACAAGATGGAGAGTTGAGCAGAGAGTGGGATTCAGTATTATCCCACTCTGGGGTGGGGATGCCATCTTTTCCAGGCTGGGTTAGGATACAGCATGATATCTGGCCACCTTCTGTGGAGTTGGAAGGGCAGAAATTTTCCCTTCCAGCCTTTGCAGAGATCAAGTAACACTCAGATTTCTGAGCTACTCTGCCCTCCCCAATATTTTCAGCCCCTCTTACCAGTGAAAGGCAGCAGAGTGAAGATGAGGAACAGCAGCAGGGACACCAGCCTCATGGTGGCATCCAGGAGAGGGGCTGCTTCTCACTCAGCTCTGTGCTTAAGGAGGTCCAAAGCTTGAAGAAATCAGCAAAGATGAGGCATGGGCAAAGAAGGTTGTCAGAAAGGGTGGGTGAGCATAGGGGTCAGTGGGATGTGCTTGCTCTCATGCTCTCTCTCCCCCTCTGATCAAAGCATTTCCCTCAATGCCTTTATAGTGCAGGTGGGCAGCGAGTTTCCTCGTATCACTGAGAGGATGCGTCACGACCAAGAAAGCAGCAGGAGCCCGGGGCACGTGAGGGCAGAGAGGGAGGGACCAGAGACACTGCTCTAAGCATCTTTTAGTGGAAATTCTTTGGGTCGCTGTTGTTTTTCTTACACGTTTCGCTTCTATATAGCCAGTGGAAAAAGTGTAGAAGACACTTCCCAGCAAGTACCCTTCATGTTTTTCTTTCATCTCTTGCCTTTTTTGGTTTGATCTTCCCGTCTCTTACAGATTCTCTCTTAATTCTTTCAGGGCTTTTGAGAACATGGTCGTCTTTTTTACTGCTGTTCTTTCTTTTGTTGGTTTTCTTATTATTATAAAATTTTTTTCCTCCTTCTTTAATCTTTCCAATGTGCTGACTTCTTGGCTTTTTCTCATTGGTCAGTTCACAGGCAGCATGAGGAAAGGCTAATGCTCCATTCTAAGCTCCAACAAGGATATATGTGACCCATCAATCTAGAGTCCAGGGATAGCATGGGACACACCTGAGGTGGTCCAAGGAGACAGAGGGGAGCATCCAGAGGGAAAAAATAAGCACTGAAAAGATGAGCTGCATGCTGTGGCACTCTGAGGAGTGTGAGGAAGGAAGCTTCTTGCTCCAGCAGCTTTGGGGGAAACCCACTCGAGCTCATATGCTGAGGGGGCTCATCCTGGCCCCGACGCAGCTGCTGACCTTTGCACAGGCCAATACATTTCCATCCACGTGCCTCATCCTGGGCCCCCTTTTTGCCTCAGAGAACCCCCATTGTTGTGGTTCACAGTTTCCAGCTACCCACTGGCTCTGACTCTTTCAGATTATCAGCCCTTTGTGATGAGTGTCAGACAGCCAAGTCCCTCGGTGGCTCATCCACCAAGGGCTTGGGCTTTTTCTGAAGCTGAGGGAAGGGAGGTGACTCATAGTGGCTGCTCTTGACTGTAGAAGGAATTCTTATTTGCTTTCTGGTTTTCCTCAGCTGTGTGGTGGAGGTGGAGGATAAAAGAGAGCCAGTGCTTTGCTTCCCCTCAGCAGAGCTCTGTTGTAGGGACAGCTCTCAGGTCTTTCATCCCACGTGGCTCCTGAGCCTCCTGAGTAGTGGGACTGGTGTTCAGGTGTGGCCTTGTGTGCCTCCATGGCCCTGAGGGCAGCTCTGCAGTGGCCCTTCATGCCCTCTTGTGTGACACTGCCCAGGGGATTGCATGAGAGAAGAGGAGACAAGTGAAGATGGGGGAGAACTTGTGACAGTTGTCAGGAGGTGTTTTTTCCTCCTGTTCAAGAAAAACAGTTTGTGGTGACCAGTTCAGGCAGAAAACATCAAGTTCTCTTTCCCTTGAATCAGCAGTGCAAGAATGGTGTGAGTGTGTGGGTGCAGACGAGAGAGAGAGAGAGAAATTGAGAGGGGGGGCAGGGGGGAGCTGAACTGTGGTGGGGAGACACGTAGGGCTCCACAGTCCAGCAGCCTCTGCTCCCCTTCTCCTGTTTTTTTTCAGGGGACACACCAAGCTCACTGCTCTCCCCTTCACTTCAGCCCTCCCTGCACTCATAGCCTTGGCACCCTAGCACTGTCCCACTCTCGCCCCCCAGACCATCCTTAGTGAAATCTATACTCTGGGAAAAGCTTGTCTCTTGTAAGGACCAGCAAAGGAGAGGATGTGCTTCCATCCTGAGAGGTGGTCCCAAGGGACTGATGGACAGCCCTGGAAAATGATGGGCATTGCCTGGCACTGGGGGGACATCTGTGGCTCATTGTGCTGAGTGAGCACGTTGTGAAATGAAGGTTTTGGAGGCACTTTTTTACTCAGCACCAGGCTATCTTTAGCAGACACACGGTGACGTTTCTGCCTAACGACCCACTTTAAATGCTGACTCCTCGAGTGGCATTTTCGTCATCTCCCAGAACAGGACCCCGGCGCAGAGATAACAGTGACCGGAGGAACATCAGCATGGGAACCTCTTCCCAGAAGTGCCCGTGGGGGTCCCCTGGGCAGAGAGGCTGCCAGGCACCTGTGGGACTCTGCAGAGCCATGGGAAATGACAGGCAGGCTACAAAGGAGTGCCAGGAGCAGGGGGACGGGAGCCCAGCGCACCAAATGCTCCTTTAGGAGCAGTGCCAGGTGTTAGGAGCTCCAGCCAGGTGCGCCCAGAGCAGATCTTGGAGTTTTAGCTGGTCAGAGTGACCCTGAGATGGGTTAGAAAGTCTCTTTTCCCAGCCTGGCAGTCAGAGTCAGAACTCTTCATTTCTCATTCTCAAGGTTGTTTATTGTATCTTATCTATAAAATTCTTTCTCCTGACCTGCCGAGGTCTGCTCAGCAGGACAGACAAAAGGCACTCTGCCTGCCCCAGGGCAGTGCTATCTTTTTATACTAAAAACTACATGTACACTATTTACAATTACTTTCCAATACCTATCACCCATGCTAGACAGTGAGCTTCTACTCTAAACCAATCTAAAAGTGCCAACATCACAGCAGAAGATGGAAGCCAAGAAGAAGGAGAAAGGCTGGACACTCCCAGATTCCTCCATCTTGCCCCCTGAACCTCCATTCTAAGAACCCCCAAAAATCTATTTTTCACCCCGTGACAAACTAATTATTATTCTACTTATACTTTCATGGCTTGCAGATCTTCATATAAGGTTGGTAATTTGCTCCATGGGTCATAATCAAAGTCACAGGCATCTTGGACTCTGTGCCAGGGTCTCTGAGCCCCCTGGCAGGGGTCCTGGCAATCCAGGACAGCCAGAGGGATGTCCTGAATTCCACCGAGCAGACACCTTGTGCACAACCTTAATACATGGCTTTTCTTGTCTGTCTTGGCATGTCTCACAGGTGCAAACTACCCTGACCAAGAAAAATAGGAGTAGAAAACACTGTTCTGCAGTATCATCGAGTTAGTGTCGCTGAAGGAATTTTTGGTTGTGTTTCCAGATTGCTGTGGTACCATATTTTCCTCTGAGACATTTCACCTTCTCCTTTTGGTCCTTGCAGCATCAAGTGTGAAGCTGGTCACAATCTTCTGCTTTATGCTGACTTTGTGAGGTGCTGCAGAATTTATTTGCACGCTATAGCTGATCTAAGGAGCCACGCCGTGGCTTGTAGCCTGGGTTATCAGCTGGCCTGGGTGTTCCTGAGATAGAGCACCCTGCAGAAGGAGCTTGTGTAAAACATCCTGACTGCTGTTTGCCCAGTGCAAAAGCAAACACAGCAAGCAAAAACAAGTTACTTACTAATAAGAGATAACTAATAACTCCATGGCAAGGGACTGTAAACAGAAAGCAGCCACACCTGGGGAAACAGAAGGGAAAGTCTGGCAGGGACGTGGTGTGAGCAAGAGCTGCCGGGCAGGTTGGTACTCAACAGGCGCCTGCACAGGCAGCAGGGTTCCAGGGATCAGGCTGGGATTAACTGCAAGACTTCTGGCACTGCCTGGGAAGCTTAGGGGGCCAAAAGACATCTGAGGTCAGCTGCAGAGGGGAAGGAGTGGAGCTGCCCCTCTCTGGGCACTCGGGACAGATGCAGTGGTCCCCAAGCCACCACCCTGCTGCAGCGGGGCCAGGCAGCAGGACACTGAAACAGAAAGAGGCAGTGCCCACATCTTTGCAGTGCCCATGTCTTTGCAGGCTTTGTGTGAAATGCAGAGTGTGGAAACACATCAAAATAGCACCCCTGGGGTAGAGGGGCACTGAAATAGCACCCCTGGGGTAGAGGGATGCAAGCCACTCTATCCACACAGAGAGCCACGGTGGTTTCCACCCCGGCACCAACCCGAGATGCGTTCTGTGTATGAAATTAACTTGAGGGTGGGCACAAACTTCCTTTTTTGAGGGAGGAAGTGGCTGCTCCAGTCTTTTTTCTGTCCCTCTGTGATGCCTGGAAGCAGTAAATTATTCCCCTAGGGGTGGGATATACCACATGTCAGAGGGATCCACTCATCCAGGGTGAGGGTGGCAAAAAGGAGTGAGGAGAAGAGGATTGGAAAGGAGAAAGTTCACATCACTCAGCAGATCTGGGTGAAACCAAAATGTGCCCCTGCAAAGTTTTTGGAATAGGAAGAGTGACTGGGTGCCTGACTGGGAGGCTTTTCTGAAAAGGGTTTTTTTCAGCTTTTTAGAGGGTTTGCTGGATGGGCAGCCCCTGAGCCACCACAGGTCTCTGCTGTGGTGCTGAAGAGAGTCTAGCAGTGGCCTGCTTCCCAGAATCCCACAGGAACACCTTTAGGAAAGCATAGCTTTATGGGGTTTTTGGACAAATCTGCAGCCTCTTTCTGCAGTGCTATAGGGCAAGCACCCTTTGTATGACAATCCTCAGTAGACAGCTGAATATCCCACAGAAACCTGAATTAGAAAGTCAGGAACAGCACTGGGAGGTCCTGGCTGAAGCCGTGGGCTGCATTTCTGCTACAAAATAAAAACAACTGGTGATTTAATTACTGAAGAGAATCTGCAGCACTCATAGGCAAGTTTGGCAGCTGGCAACTTGTATCTGGCCAGCATTCGTTGTGGAGAAGTGTGAAACTATTCTCTTTCAAAAGACCCCTCCTGCAGGAAAGATGGGATGCTGCAGGATCCCCTTCAGTTGTCCAAAATTACCTGTGGAGATGGTGATGGCTCATCAGTACCTTGGCCAGTATCTAGTTAAGTGATGTCTTTGATGCCACAGCCCCTGTGTTTTGCAACACAGAGGGTGAGGTGGATTAACTACAAAAATCCATGCAGCAGGCTGGGTTACATTTTGACTCATCTGTCATTGCAGCATTCATGCTTTTAATGCAATGGAAAAACATGCAATAGCCTCCCAAACATCCCAGGGCTGCAGTGGGTTTTCTCAAGGGCAAAGAGGTACCCAGGAGCTCAACATGTGGTGGCAAGGTGGTGTCAGGACAGGCTCTGAAGCTGATGCTGGACAGGCAGTGAAACCAGAGCACCCAGATTCCCCCAACAGACTGCAAAACATCCCCTTAGGTGTGGCTTCTTTGCCTTTCAGTCTCTTCACAGTTTTGCAGGGAGACTGTACAACTGCTTTTCCTGGAGATTTTTTGGCCTGTGGGGCCTCCAGAACAGATGTGGCTTGTGTCTGCTGGCCCTAAGACCCAGCAGCAGATCTGGGGGAACAATAAATTTCTCCTGAAGCCAAGAGAGAAAGTTTGATCCACAAATTTCAGGCTCATATCCCCACTGCTGCTGTTTCTCTCAATTGAGAGTATAGAATTCCCTCAGAGAAAAATCACCACAAAAGGATGTGCCTTCTGCTCCTGGGGCTCAGATCCTTTCTGTGCCCTGCTCTGGGCAGTACCATGGGTCTCTCCAACACAGAAGAGGCACCTTGGTCATGTCTCAGATGCTGCTGCTCAGGGCACAGAGGGGTCTGGCTCTGGGCTTAGCTGCGTGTGTGTCCTGAGGAGCTGTGAAAAGTAGATGTGATCCATGTGCTGTGTTTTCATGGTGCATGGTGCACTGCATCTCTGGAAGCTGCAGGCAAACTTTCATAAATAGTGAATATGTTGTTTCTTTCTTAGTGGGAAAGCTAGATATGGAAAGTGTAGGGTAACTAAAGGAGCATGTGATGCTATGAGAAATCATTTGCAGAAGAGTACAGCCACAGGGAAGGTTGCTGTGGGTGATGGCACAGCAAGGAAGAGCACAGCAGTGCTCCAGAATAGTCCTGAAGAGAACAAAGTCTCTGATTTGGTGATCCCCAGCAATTTGGCTCTGAACAAAAAATTGCTAGGGAAGGAGATGGTGCATTTTTAAACTCAAAGGGCTCATTGCAAATCAAAATGGATTTATTCCTTTATAGTTTAGTTTTCAGCTGGATCAATTCTCTGCTGCTCATCAGTGTTGACAAAAGAGAGGCAGCAGGAGAGATGAAAGGGAGGATGGGATTGCCCCTCTCTGCAGCACCACACATTTGTGCTGGGTTAACAGGATGGTGTGCCAGACTGCAATTCAGAGGCTGCTGGCAGCTGAGCTGTTCTTTTAATTTCCTCTCCACTTGGCACCTCATGGCAGGTAGCACCCTGTATACTTCTGTAGGATATCTCCTACTGCCCCACTAAGAAAAAGGCCCACAAACCCAAACAAACCCTCCTGTTTGTTAGCCACAGCATCACAGGGAGATTTAGGGAAGGCACCTCTGGGTCCCCACTCCACCCCTCTGCTCCCAGCAGGGCGATTCTCAGACTAGACTGGGTTGCTCAGGGCCTGGCCCAGGTGAATCCTGAACACCTCCAATTGTGGATAATCACTGCTTGCTGAGCTCTTGCCTGTAGCACTGCCAAGAGACCTGGCTGGCTCTGAGTACCCCTGTATGCTGGGAGAGGACTGGCACTAATAGGACAGGCTTTCCTGGTGTAGGGGCTGGCCCTTACTCACCCTCAGAGGAGGCTGAGACCAAAGAGTTGGAACTATGAATGCACTTGAAAATTCCCAGGGAGGGGTAGGGTCTCCTGTGTCACTATGAGAGATCTGGGTTCCCAAAATGGAGAGCAAAGTGAATAATAGAAAGTTGGTCACTGGGGTGCAACTGAGGAGTAAACACGGGTTTAAGCTTGACCTTTTTTTTTTTTTTGGTGCCATTTATAATTTTTCCTGGTTCTAAGAAGTTTCTGTTTGCAGACATAAGATCCCATTCTCTAGGAGAAGAACACTCTGAGCAGCATTCTCTCCCCTGTGACAGGTTTCTCTGCCAGGTTTTCCTCTGAAAGCCCCAAAAGACCCAAGGACTCTCTTTAGCTGCACAGCGTGTGAGAGAGTAGAAGATAAAACAGCTAATGCTTTTGTGGCCTGTGTAAATACTTCAGACCCTTTGCTGAGGAGATGAAAGTGTCCTGGAAATTCAGACTACGTGAGCTTCCAGTGCTAGGCTGCACAGGATTTGTTCAACATCCAAATGCCCATGGATGTCTTATACTGCCAAGACATGGTGAGGAGGCTTCACAGCCCTGCAGGTGAGACTGTCTCTGCTGGCAGGGTGCATCTATTTGGCAAGGTTCAGGGGAAGCCACTGCCTCCTAAGACCCCTGGTAAAGTCACACTTAGAATTCAAACATAAGGTTCTGTGTTGAGGAACAAAGTATGTGGATCACACTTCCAGAAGAGAATACAGAATCCTGGGAAGACAAGACTCCAGGGAGGGAGATGGATGATAACATGCTGTATAAAATGGGATCTCAGAGAGTGAACAGATTGTGTTACCTCTGTTTACAGCACAAGTTACTGGAATGTGTCCATATTTCGAAAAAGGATGTGGAAAAATGGAAAAGGATTTAGAAGATTGGTACAAAAAAAAAAATCTCACTTGAGAGCCTGGGGATCTTGCTTTGAAACGAATGAACTTGAGGTGTTTGGTTTCTTCTGCCTAATCTGAAGAAAACAGTGGTGAACTCAGGCAGCAACTTTACTGCAAACAAAACAAAATTAATGTTATGTGTCACAAAGACTGTATAATTCTTGTTAGATAATGATGTGGAGGCCAGGAGTACAAATGAGTTCAAATACAGATTGGGTTATTTGTGGAGGATCAGTTCCTCTCTGGCTTTCAAATATGCTGACCTGGTATGAGTGGTAGCTGAAGATGTCCCTGACTCTTGCACAATCCATCTTTGATATTTTTTTCCCATGAGCAGAAGATGTGAGCAAGAGGCAGGCTCTCCACTCCAGCAGAGGAACACACAGATGACCAGAAGCTCTAAATTGAACCCCAAAATCTGCCTGGAAAGGAAGTCCAGGAGGTGAGGAGGTTTCTCACAGAAAGAGACTAACATGGGAAGAACTCTTGTCGTGGCCTCTTCACCATCTGCAGATGGTGAAGCACCATGTTAACATGAAACATGGTCAGTGGCATCTCCTTGCTCAGCTCCAGGATATGGGACTCTGCAGGATTAAGGAAATTGAGCCAGACAATCACCACCATCAGAATAAATCACTATCTACTCAGATTTCTCCAGGATTTTCCCTTACTCACAACCCTGACTGGAAGGGCTCCCAAAGAGTTGGTGTGTGCCCTTTTCAAGACTCAGAAGTAAAAGCCAGTTTGTCTTGCTCTGCAAGAAAACTCCAGTGGAGGGAAACTGTGGATGAGCATGACTGCTGAGCTGAGGCACACAAGGCACAGGGAAAAGGAAGGAAAAAGCTCCTGGACTCAGATGAAGTGAGGTGGTGGTGGCATGTGGGTGTGGGGACTTTCCTCTGAGTTTGGCAGGGACTGCCTGTTTTTTCCCTAGCTACAGGTGCTCAGAGGGCTCATTTGTTCCAGCCCTGAAGGAGATACAGGGGTTTCTATGTTTGGTTTTTTTTTTTCAATTGCTATAATTTTCTTCTGTATGTTGCTTATTAAGTCAAAATAAAAGTCACTCTGAAGGACTGCTAACCCCAAGGGCTCTGTGTGTCCCCTGTCTGAACTGTAAAACTAGATCAGCTTGTGCAGAGGAGGAAATACAGGCAAAATGGTCCAGTCATGAGCCAAGGTAAAGTTTAGAAGCCTTAATAATGGAAAAGGAGGCTACAGTCATACTGGCACAAGTGTAGTTATTCAAAAGGGGAAAAAAAAATTAAACCAAGCCAAGAGCAACAGCATTTCCTGGTCTGTGAAAAACAAATATTTGGGGTCAGTATAAAAAAAAACAGGAGTCCTCAAAGTGAAGTGGCATATTCATTCAAGGGTCAGAAGATGGTCTGGAAACCTTCCCAGGTTCTTGAGGGTGGGATTCCACCTTACAGGTGTTTTCATCAGGAAGCAGATCCAAGAGATGCTCTTCCAAGCTTGCCTTCCTGTCTCAGTGCCACAGGGAATGACAGCCCCTGGCTACATATTCACTGCTCCTGGCACAATGTCTGATAATATGGTCCTTCACGGGGTTCTAGGACAGACCAATGAAAAATTTGTTTTAAAAGGAGGAGGAGGAAAAAATGTGAGTAACTAGAATAGGGAATAACTAAAATTACTCCCATGGCATATTCCTACAGATTGGGCACAGCTGAGTGGATGATAAACTGTGCTGAGGGTGGAAAGGACAGAGAACTTTAAAAATTCTATTGCTGCCATGTAGAACTGAAGCTGTGGACAGTGAGAAAACCAGGCCCTACCTCCTAAGGGTGGGACAGTCAAATCCAATGCTCTACCCTGGGGATCCAATAAGGGAAGGAACACTTCTGGGAAAGGGTCCAAAATCCATATGTGCCTTTCTAGTGGAGGTCCCTTGGGCTTGCCTTGGACTGTCTATAGGCAAAGGACTGTGCCTTCTGGAGCCAGAGGGACACCTGTGTGCCTTCAAACCCTCCTGGGGACAGCAGCCAGGACCAGTCTGACCGTGAGTGACCACACAGGGACCTCTCAGCTCTCCAGCTTCACCACTGCTGAGTGAGCAGAGCCATTCCAGCTCCAGCCCGCCCCGTGCCGGCATTTCGGGTACAGGGACACGGGGACGAAGCCTGCTCCGGTCGTGCACTCAGGGACACGCCGGGCTGGGTGCCACCAGGGGGCCCTTGGCAGGAGGGAAAGCTGCGCTGCAAGGGCTCCAGCCGTGCCTCTCCTGGGATAAATCTGTCCCAGAGGAGCAAGAAAAGCAACATGAGGTGAGCCCTCCACGCTGAGAGGTCTGAGCCGTGTTTGGGTGCGCTGCTTGCTCTCCCAGGGTGCTGCTCTGCTTCAGCACACACAGAGGGTTTGGGAAAAGAGATTGGGGCTCAGCCTTTGTGCCCCGAGTTCAGGCAGAAGGACTTGGTCCTGCTGGAGGTCACCCCGGAGCCCTCAGGGATAAGAACATGTGCAGCACTAAGTGTTGTGCTGTGCAGCAGCTGGGACACCACAGGTGTCACCTCTCTGTCCCAACCCCATTGCTCCCCGTCCTCCTTCCTGTCTGCAGCCTGGGATCCCATCTGTGGGCTTTTCACACTTGGAAGGAAAAGCATAAACAGCCCTGGGGGATACTGGGAACACCCAGAGGGATCCTGCCACAGATTTGAGATTTGATCTGGAGTCAGGATTTGATCTGTAAGCCCTTTAAAGCATAGAGAAACTGAGGCAGAAGAGGATCCTCTCCCAACGAGGAACTAAAGTCCACATGGCACACCATTAGCAATGCCACACCAGAATGCTTATTTCCACAGCTATGGAAAGGGATTCACAGACCCTGAAGCAGTCTGTATTTTCTTTAGTTATGAGCAAAACCTCCTGACTCATTTGAATTACAAGGCTGGCTTTTCCAAACATCCCCACTGAATCTTCTGTGAAATTTACCTTGTGAAGAAACATCAAATTCCCAGCTCAAATCTGGATCCATATTTACCATGCTGCTGTCCTGGAAGCTCAGGAGGTTTGTTGGAGCCATATTCAACAGCTTCAGCTCTTTTCAAAACTGGATCTGACACAGGAAAATATTTATAAGTACCAAGAAACTTCTCAAAAGAAAACAGCAACCTGGTATAAGTTTTCTGGTGTGCTGATGGACAAGCCTACCTGGGGTCATGCTGGGCCTGTGCTGGGAAGTGCTGTCCAGCAAAGACCTTTTTGTGCTGCCCAAGGATGCTTCAGGCAAGGAGCTTTGAAAGTTTGCATTACAAATTGTGCAGCCTAGTAAATGCATCCTAAAATGATGCATGAACTGTTATAAGACCAGGGAAAGTCTAAGCCATGACCCTACCTCAGCTGCCAGCGAGGTATTGGCAGACGCAGGTAATCACAGGGCTCTGGAAACCAGCTAGTTTTGCTTAATCTTGCACCTTTTACTGGTTGCAGGATCTTCTGTCGTGGATGCAGGGAGCCCTGGTAACATTTTGTACTTAGGGATAAGATCCTTCACTGCAGGACATGAAGCAAACACCCTGCTGACATGACCCCACTGCGTGGCTGAAGGGACTGAACTGAGAATAAAGCACCTTGTACCCAGACAGGACACTGAAGAGGCTGACCTGGATGCTTTGAGATGCAGAGTTTAAGATACTTGGTAGAGAATGGGAGCAATAAATATGTCATTTCAAAAAGCACCAGAGGTCTATAGAATGTGCAGCTCCTCCAGCCCCCTGGTGACAAGCAGCATCAGTCAGATGTCACCCACAGCACACACAGGAGTTGTGTGCTCTTCTGAGACAGGAAAGCACCTTCTGTGTCTGATAGGATATATCACCCTCAAAAGCAAAGCTGTGCTTGGTGGCACCACGCTGGCTGGGCCCATGTTGTGTGGCTGAGATCCTTGAACACTTAGAAACCTTAGGTTTCTCCTCACCCCTGTGGCTTGTCCAGGCTTTGCTAAAACCATAAAAGCTCACCAGGAAATAGTACTGGGTTTGCATGGCAAGGTTTTAGTCATGGAGGGGCTCCATGGGGTGGTTTCTGTGAGAAATTGCGTGTGATGAACTGGCTGCAAATCCCTGCACTGCTGGAGGGGAGGAGATGGAGAAAACTGGGAGTGAAACTGAGCCCAGGAAGAAAGGAGGGGTGAGAGGAAGATGTTTTAAGATTTGGCTTTATTTTCTCATCATCTTGTTCTGATCTGATTATTAATGAATTAAATTAAATTTTCCACAAGTCAGGCCTGGTTTACCTGTGACAGTAATTGGTGAATGATCTCCACCTATCCTTATCTTGACCCATGGACCTTCCTTGATGCGAGCCTTTACTGTATCTTCTATCCCCCATCCTGTTGAGGAGGGGAGCATTAGAGCAGCTTTGGTGGACTTCTGGGGTCCAGCTGGGGTCAGCTCAGCACATAAGGAAACCCCAAATTCACCCACTGATGAGACATCTGCAATCTGTCCTGAGCCTGAGCCCACACATGCAAAGACAGACTCCTTCCCTGAGACAGCAGACTGGAGCAGCCACGAGCATGGCTGTCTTTGACTCTGTGTCTGAAATAAGGGAGAGAGGTGGGAGGGAAAAGTACATGGGCTTCCCAAGGATCTGGGAAGGCGAGTGCTTCCAGCTTCCCATATGGCATTTGGGACCTGGCAGAGCAATGTGTCCCCTAACCAGAGGGACTAAAGAACCCCTGATCCCAGGGGGAGAGGAGGAATGATTGGTCTTCACTGGTTTTTTAAAGCTAGTGCAACAAGGTGATTGTGGACTTTCCTGAAGCAAGAAGGGTTTTCCTCCCAGACCAGCAGTGCTGGAGGGCTCACTTTTTCCAGGTCTGAAGGAGGGTTCACGGCTCTGCGCGTGTGATGGTTTTGATTATTCCACTCTTGTATCATCTGTTGAGATAAAACTGGTGTGAAAGACAAAGAAGCTGGGCAGAGAGGATCATTTGCCTAAGGGGAAATGAGAAGGTGATAGCTATAAGATACAAAGAGCATTTATTTCTGGGCTCAGCACTTCAAAATATCTTCAGACTCAGCTCACATTTTCAATGGCAGGCCTCTATTTCTTCATGTATCACAGAAATTGGTAGGTGGAAAGGGACATCTCAAGATCCCCAACTCTCTTGGTCACATCAGAGCTGATTCCAGAGCTACAGCTGGTTTTATTCACCCAACAAGGCAGCATTGTTGGTCACCTGCAGCAGCCAGAGCTGTCCCCATAGGTTTGGCACCCCTTTCACAACCACAGCAGCCCTCAGGAGGTTTGCTCGTCACTCTGGTGGGCCCAGGTCCCACCTGTCCAGTGACCCCTGCCAAGGAGCAAGGGATTCACTCACTCATCCAAGCTAGGACAGGGACCCAGCTAAGACCTCCTCACAGGGGGCTCTACCTGCTCTCTGCACTGGTGCCAGCGTTTGCTTTTCCAGACCACACCAAAGGGCCATCAGAAGCAGAAATTGTCAGTCTCGAGGGAAGTTAGCAGAGCCTGCAAGAGCACGACAGCGACACCTCCACAATTCCCTCAAAGCAAGCAGACCTGGAGGAGGAGGAGGAGGAAGAAGGAAATCTCCGGCGCTGCTTGGCTGGCGGGAGCAGATCTGCTGTGAGCTCACAGCAGGTTCCATGGGAAGCAAGGAGGGGACAGCTGAGGGAGTTCTGCCCCCAGCTGATGAGGTTAACAGATGGCCACAGGAATTAAATGAAATGAGCGGAGAATTAGCACAGGGACGAGGAAGGCGAATAAGGCCCCGAAAAGGCTTCATAATTTCTGAGGAATCACTGGTGAACACAGGCTTTGTTCTTACCCTGCTGACACCAGCACCACACGACTGATCTCATTGTGGGAGAAGAATCAGGCTGAAAGATGGACAAACCCGCAGGCTCGGACACAAACCAAGCACACAGGCAGGCTGGAAATGAGGCATGGTGCAAAGCCCTGCATCCTCAACTCTTACTGGAAACCTGTGCCACTGTTTGCTGGGCTCACTCTGTCAGCCAAAATACTACTGGATTCAGCATGGATCTTTGCAGATCTACAGGAAAGGAACAAACTGTGTCATTTTCTACTGTGTTATCTGTAGCCCTCACCTCAAGTCAGAGATGATGCCCTGCAGGTCACCAACATGAAAAAAAACCCAAAGCAGATATTTTTCTATGTCTGTATCTCTAGCTGTATCTTCTAACTATCCACAGACAATGACAAAGGTGTTCAATAAAAATGAGTTAGGCGGAAGAAATAGTAGAAACTGGGGAGCCAAGGGGCCCATAGAGACATGGA